>NC_052336.1:34940944-35247474 GCF_016432855.1 Salvelinus namaycush | reverse complement strand
CCTTTTCTCAATAGGGGGTGCTGTTTTCACTTTGTAAAAAATTCGTTCCCAAATTAAACTGCCTCGTACTCAATTCTTGCTCGTACAATATGCATATTATTATTACTATTGGATAGAAAACACTCTGTAGTTTCTAAAACCGTTTGAATTATATCTGTGAGTAAAACAGAACTCGAGTTGGAGCAATCTTCCTGTCAGCAAGTGAGAAATCTGAAATCAGCCAGGCTGTTCTGAGGTCAGTTTATTATTTTGCATGTCTTCTATTGGTTAAGATGCACTGCATACGCCTTCCCCTGGATGTCAGCAAATAGTGAGAATTGGAATGGAGTTGCTAGGCAGATCTGAGGCCATATAAATGGACTGGGAACGTGGGGTCCTTCCTTCATTCGCCATGACGCAAGACAGACCTCAGGATGGCGTTCTAGAAAGCTCCCGTTATAGCCCTTAGATATATCCGGCTCTGATTTTATTCGATATAGGTGTTAAAGACATCATAATGTTGTTATTTTAAACCGAGTTATATCAGTTTATATCAGTATATTGCAATTTTCGGTATTTTATTTGTGCTGCGTTATGGTGATTTGGACACGTCTTCGCCACATGGCTAATGTTTACTGCTAATTCCAAAGTTGAAGGCGACAATCTACAACCGAGCAACGATTCCTCTGGACAAAGGACAACTTGCCCAAGATTCTGATGGGAGCTCATCAAAAAGTAAGAAGTATTTATGATGTTAATTCGTTGTTCTGTTGAAAAATGTGAAACTACTGTTCCGCCATTAATTTCAGTGCGGTCTCGCTTTAACGCACGCTGTATGTCGTAGTAACGTTAATTTTAAAAATCTAACACAGCGGTTGCATTAAGAACTAATGTATCTTTCATTTGCTGTCCAACCTGTATTTTTTAGTCAAGTTTATGATTAGTTACTGATTAGATTAGGTGCCTCTCCCAAGATTTCTCCCGACATTTTGTTTGCATTTTGGCTACTATTCTCATTGTATAACCACGATTTGTGCCGCTAAATATGCACATTTTCGAACAAACTCTATATGTATTGTGTAATATGATGTTATAGGACTGTCATCTGAAGAAGTTTGAGAAGGTTAGTGAAAAAATTAATGTATTTTGCTGGTTTATTCATTATCGCTATTGTTGGCTTGAATCAATGCTGTTGTGTGGTTGGCTATTGTAGTAAGCTAATATAATGCTATATTGTGTTTTCGCTGTAAAACACTTAAAAAATCTGAAATATTGGCTGGATTCACAAGATCTTTGTCTTTCATTTGCTGTACGCTGTGTATTTTTCATAAATGTTTTATGATGAGTATTTAGGTAATTCACGTTGGTCTCTGTAGTTATTCTAGTTGCTTTGGTGAGAGTTGTGATGGTGGCTGCAATGGTAAACTATGATTTATACCTGAAATATGCACATTTTTCTAACAAAACATATGCTATACAATAAATATGTTATCAGACTGTCATCTGATGAAGTTGTTTCTTGGTTAGTGACTATTTATATTTGATTTAATGATATTTAGATGCTAGTATTTACTTGTGACGCTATGCTAGGCTATGCTAGTCAGCTTTTTTACTGATGGGGGTGCTCCCGGATCCGGGATTGTGATGAAGTAGAAGTTAATTTCCTCAAAGCGAGCATAGAAGTAGTTTAGCTCATCTGGAAGGCTTGTGTCACTGGGCAGCTCGCGGCTGTGATTCCCTTTGTTCTTCCCTTTGCAGTCTGTAATGATTTAAAAGCCCTGCCACATCCAACGAGCGCCAGAGCCGGTGTAGTACGATGCGATCTTAGTCCTGTATTGACACGCTTAAAAACAATGTTTACGACTAGCCTAGCGTCACTTTATCCCAATATCGTTCCCAGTTGATCGATAGGTGATATAAATTTGACAACAACAAGTGTGGGTATTTACCCAGGCTTTACCCAGGCCAGATTAGATGCCATATGGAGGAGGATCTGCCTTGGGATAGATGATGCTGCAGTGCTGTGTTAATGTGCAAATGACTCCAAAAACAAAACTGGTGCACAAATATTTTCTGGAAAATGTCAACCCATTTACTTCAGAAAGTGTTCATACCCCTTGACTTATTACACATTTTGGTGTGTTACAGCCCAAATACAAAACGGATTAAATGCAATCTACCAATCTACACAATATACCCCAGTCTAAGGTTGTTTGCACTCTGAAGCAGATTCTCATCAAGAATTTTCCTGCCTGTATTTGGCTCCATTCATTGTTCCCTCTATCATTACCAGTCGCCCAGTCCCTGCCACTAAAAAGCATTCCCACACCATGATGCTGCCACCACTATTCTTCTTGGTAGGGATGGTGTTAGACAGGTGATGAGCTGTGCCTGGTTTTCTCCAGACATAGCGCTTTACATTCAGACCAAATAGTAACATTTTTGTCTCATCAGACCACATAATCTTTTGCCTTATGATCTCAGTCTTTCATGTGACTTTTTGCAAAGTACAGGCGTGCTGTCACGTGCCTTTTTCTCAGGAGTACCTTCCGTCTGGCCACTCTCCCTTAACCTGTCTGGGAACGGGGTTCCGCTAGCTCGCCAACAGCCAATGAAATTGCAGGGCGCCAAATTCAATCAACAGAATCTCATAATTCAAATTTCTCAAATATTCAAGTATTAGACACTGTAACGGCAGCCTTCCCTCTCTTCACTAGAAGAGGGGGTGAAACAGGGATCGGCCCAACACGCAGCGTAGCCAGTGCTCAACATGTTTAATCAAACGAAACAGTGAGCACGATACAAAACAAAATAACAAATGTGACAAACCAAAACAGCCCTATCTGGTGCAGAGAAAACACAGAGACAGGAAACAACCACCCACAAAAACCCAACACAAAACAAGCCACCTATATATGATTCTCAATCAGGGACAACGATTGACAGCTGCCTCTGATTGAGAACCATATTAGGCTGAACATAGAAACAGACAAACTAGACACACAACATAGAATTCCCACCCAGCTCACGTCCTGACCAACACTAAACAAGCAAAACACATAAGAACTATGGTCAGGACGTGGCAGACACCATTTTAAAGATAAACCACAGTGTCCGATTTCAAAAAGGCTTTTCGGCGAAAGCAGAACATATCATTATGTTCGGTCAGCAACTAGTCACAGAAAGCATAGAGCCATTTTCCAACCAAAGAGAGGAGTCAAAAAAAGCAGAAATAGAGATAAAATGTGTCACTAACATTTGATATTCCTCATCAGATGACACTCCCGGGATAACATGTTAAACAATACATGTATGTTTTGTTCGATCAAGTTCATATTTATATCCAAAAACCTCAGTTTACATTTGGCTTTGCCTCCAAAACATCCCGTGAATTTGCACAGAGCCACATCAAATCACAGAAATCCTCATAATAAACTTTGATAAAAGATACAAGTATTATGCACAGAATTATAGATATACTTCTCCTTAATGCACCCGCTTTGTCAGATTTCAAAAAATCTTTACGGAAAAAGCAAACCATGCAATAATCTGAGTACGGCGGTCAGAGACCAAAACAAGCCAAACATACACCCGCCATGTTGCGGAGTCAACAGAAGTCAGAAATAGCATTATATATATTCACATACCTTTGATGATCTTCATCAGAATGCACTCCCAGGAATCCCAGTTCCACAATAAATGTTTGATTTGTTCGATAACGTCCATAATTTATGTCCCAATACCTCCTTATTGTTCGCGCGTTTAGCCCAGTAATCCAATTGCTCAATGCGCGATCGCTTAGTTCAGACGAAAAGTCAAAAAAGCCATATTACAGTTCTTAGAAACATGTCAAACGATGTATAGAATCAATCTTTAGGATGTTTTTATCATAAATCTTCAATAATTTTCCAACCGGAGAATTCCTTTGTCTTCAGAAATGCAATGGAACTTAAGCTAACTCTCATGTGAACGCGCATGGTCAGCTCATGGCACTCTGGGAGTGACCTTACTCAATCCCCTCTCATTCGCCCCCACCTCCCAGTAGAAGCATCAAACAAGGTTCTAAAGACTGTTGACATCTAGTGGAAGCCTTAGAAAGTGCAGGTTTTTGCCTGCCATATGAGTTCTGTTATACTCACAGACATCATTCAAACAGTTTTAGAAACTTCAGAGTGTTTTATATCCAATCTACGAATGATATGCATATATTAGCAACTGGGACTGAGTAGCAGGTAGTTTACTCTGGGCACGCTTTTCATCCAAACGAAAATGAAAATGCTGCCCCCTATTCCAAATAAGATAAAGCCCATATTGGTGAAGTGCTGTAGAGACTGTTGTCCTTCCGGCAGGTTCTCCCATCTCAATCAAGGAATTATTTAGTTCTGTCAGTGGTTCTTAGTCACATCCCTGACCAAGGTCCTTCTTGCCCGGTTGCTCAGTTTGTTCAGAGCCAGCTCTAGGCAGAGTCTGGGTAGTGTCATATGTTTTCCTTTTCCCAATGATGGAGACCACTGTGCTCTTGGAAACTTTCAACACTGTAGAAATTGTTTTATACCTTTCCCCAGATATATGCCTCATCACAATTCTTGGAGATCTACGGACAGTTCATTGGACTTCATTGTATAGTTTCTGCTCTGACATGCACTGTCAAATGTGATACCTTATATAGATAGGTGGGTTTCTTTCTAAATCATGTCCAAACAATTGAATTGGCCACAGGTGGACTCCAATCAAGTTGTAGCGACATCTCAAGGTTAATCAAAGGAATTGGATTTACCTAAGCTCAATTTGGAGAGTCATAGCAAAGGGGTGTGAATACATTTCTTCACTTTGTCATTATCTGGTATTGTATGAAACAATAATTTCATCAGTTTTGAATTCGCGCTGCAACACAACACAACGTGGAAAAGTCAAGGGGTATGAATACTTTCTGAAGGCACTGTAGATGCCCTGATCCTAAAATCAAATATAATCAAAGTTTATTTTGGTCATGTACACATTTTAGCAGATGTTATTGTGGGTGCAGCAAAATGCTTGTGTTACTACAGTAGCTCCTAACAATGCAGTAAAATGTCAAACAAATGCACAAATAATAAAACACATTTTAAAACAAGAACAAGAAATGTCGGAACGAATCCAATTAACAACCCAAATAGCATTATCCAACAGTAATCCAAATGCGGTCTATATGTGTATATATACAGGATTCATTTATACAAGATATACTAAGAATGATATGTAGAGCAGTAGATATATTAGAGGGAGCCAGCTATGTCAAGAACACAGAATATAAATATGCAGTGTGTATAAACAGTATAACAACTACAGTATGTAAATACATGGTACAAAACCCCATCGCAAAATGGATAGAAGTGCAGAAAAGTAGCTTCCGGACCAGAGTCCGGAATATAAATATACTGTATATGTATGTGAATGTGAATGGTGTATAGACCGTATGGACAGTATGTGATCAGAAAAGGTGTGTACAGCAGTAGTTATAAAGGATGAGCCATGACTAGAATAAAGTACATAGATATAAAGTGGGACATATGAGGTAGTGTTGATATAGGGTGATTGCAATGGTATAACATAGTAATAACAGTGAACTAAACAATCACCCCATTCCTGTTTCAATTTGAATTCATATTCTCATCAGAGCCAGAGCACGATTCATAATTTACTTCCTGCCTACCTGACTGAGCAGGCAGATGAAGCAGTGAAATCAACTGTACTTTAGGAGAAGATTTCAGATTTCCGGGGTCCCCGCAGAACCTCATTTTAGCTCCTTCAGTAAATTTTATTTTTTTATTTTTTTATTTCACCTTTATTTAACCAGGTAGGCCAGTTGAGAACAAGTTCTCATTTACAACTGCGACCTGGCCAAGATAAAGCAAAGCAGATGGGTTTAGTCACTTAAATCACACCCGTTTTTCCTTAATGACTGACTCACTGTCCGTCTTCGAAGCTGCATCAGTGGCAGAGCTCCCCAGCTTGCTATTCTGGGCACAGTTAGAGCAGTTACTTTAGAGAGTTAGGGAAAGACAGAGGGGTATAGAGCATGTCTTTCTCTCTTTTCTCCAAATGTGAGATGCAAGTGTCATGACACTGTTGTTTCTCCACTGATATAACATCCCAATTATCATTATGGATGAAGCGGGAAAGGCAAGACAAGTTTTGACCTTTAATATGTATGAGAATATGTGGACACTTAAGCTCCCGGAATTCACCCATATCGTGGACAGTGAGAGAATGTCTATACTGATATACTGTAGGAGAGATAAATGTATATCTCACCACGGATACCACGGAGGTGAAGAAATAAGTAAATAATGTCAATGTTTGACTTTAGTCATAATTCAAGATATGTATGTTGTCTAGAGCTGGGCTAGTAGGTAAGATATTTAAAATGATGTGCTTATTATGTATTTTGTTCAAATACTTAACCAGAACATAAAAATCGTTAAAGTATGAACATAGTAGGAGAAAATCCTTCTCCGATATCAAGGCATATACAGACAAATTATTTGTGCATGATTTATTGTATTTTTTGTAAACATCATGAATAATTTATACACTGCGGCAAAAAAAATTTAACGGGCAAAAAATGTAGATATTTTAACATATAGTTGAAGCTTACAGCCATGATTTCTAATTTCTCACTATAATTGTGACAGATTGTCAATGTAAATAATAGTCTGTTCTTAATTGACTTAAATAAATTGTTAAATTGTCTTCTGCTATTGAATGTCTGAAATTGTTGTTTTAAACAAGTAAACTCTGTTTACAGATGACGCATTTATACTGAACAAAATATAAACGCAACATGTAAAGTGTTATTCCCAGGTTTCATGAACTGAAATAAAAGATCCCAGAAATGTTAGACGCACAAAAAGCTTATTTCTCTCAAATGTTGTGCACAAATTTGTTTACATGCCTGTTAGTGAGCATGTCTCCTTTGCCAAGATAATCCATCCACCTGACAGGTGTGGGATGTCAAGAAGCTGATTAATAAACATTATAATCATTACTTGGGGTGGCAGGTAGCCTAGTGGTTAGAACGTTGGACTTGAAACCGAAAGGTGGTTAAAGCGTTGGACTTGTAACCGAAAGGTTGCAAGATCAAATCCCCGAGCTGTTAAAGTAAAAATCTGTTGTTCTGCCCCTGAACAAGGGAGTTAACCCACTGCTCCTAGGCTGTAATTGAAAATAAGAATTTGTTCTTAACTTCTCTAGGGTAGGGGGCAGCATTTTCACGTTTGGATGAAAAGCACACCCAAATTCAACTGCCAGTTACTCATCTCTAGGAGATAAGATATGGATATTATTAGTATATTTGGATAGAAAACACTCTGAAGTTTCTAAAACTGTTTGAATCATGTCTGTGAGTATAACAGAACTTATTTAGCAGGCGAAACCCCGAGGACAAACCATTCAGATTTTTTTTTTTGAGGTCACTGTCTTTTCAATGAGATTTCATTGGGAAACCAGATTTCTAAGCGAATTGCTTGCAGTTCCTACGGTTTCCACTAGATGTCAACAGTCTAGAGAAATAGGTTGAGGTTATTCCTTTGTGTAATGAAGAAATACGGCCATCTTGAAGTCGAGGCACTCCAGGTGTCCTGGACATGCACTTCAATCAAACAGAAGGCATGCTACATATCGTTTTAATCCTGTATTGAACACATATCATCCCGTCTTCAATTTTATCGATTATTAACATTAAAAAATAACTAAAGTTGTATTACATAAGTAGTTTGACATTTTTTGGCAAAGTTTACAGGTAACCTTTGAAATATAAATAAATTGGCATTTTGGATATATATCGACGGAATTAATCGAACAAAAGGACCATTTGTGATGTTTATGGGACATATTGGAGTGCCAACAACAGAAGCTCGTCAAAGGTAAGGCATGAATTATATTTTTATTTCTGCGTTTTGTGTTGCACCTTCAGGGTTGAAATGTTCTCTCTTTTGTTTACTATGGTGCTATGCTCAGATAATAGCATCGTATGCTTTCAATGAAAAGCCTATTTGAATTCTGACATGTTGGCTGGATTCACAACCAGTGTAGCTTTAATTTGGTATCTTTCATGTGTGATTTAATGAAAGTTTGATTTTATAGTAATTTTCATAGGAATTAATTTTAATTTGGCGCTCTGCATTTTCTCAGGCTTTTTGCCAAGTGATACAGTAGCGTCTTGCCTAAACTCAGATTTTTGGATATAAATATGAACTTTACCGAACAAAAAATACATGTGTTGTGTAACATGAAGTCCTATGAGTGTCATCTGATGAAGATTATCAAAGGTTAGTGATTCATTTTATCTCTATTTCTGCATTTTGTTACTGCTCTCTTTAGCTGTAAAACTGGCTGTATTTTTCTGTGACTTGGCTCATACCTAACATAATCGTTTGGTGTGCTTTCGTTGTAAAACCTTTTTGAAATCGGACACTTTGGCTGGATTTACAACAAGTGTAGCTTTAAAATGGTGTAAAATACTTGTAATTTAAATTATGGGATTTCTGTTGTTTTGAATTTGGCGCCCTGCAGTTTCACTGGCTGTTGACGAGGTGGGACGCTACCGTCCCACATACCCAAGAGAGGTTAACTGACTTGCCTAGTAAAAAAATTGTTAATCTTGTGCTGGGGACAATAAAAGGACACTCTATATTGTGCAGTTTTGTCACAGAACACAATGCCACAGATGTCTCAAGTTTAAGTGAGCGTGCAATTGGCATGCTGACTGCAAGAATTTCCCCCAGAGATTTTAATGTTAATTTCTCTACCATAAGCCACCTCCAGTGTTGTTTTAGAGAATTTGGCAGTACGTCCAACCGGCCTCACAACCCGCAGACCACATGTAACCATGCAAGCCCAGGACCTCCACATTCGGCTTCTTCACCTGTGGGATTGTCTGAAATCAGTCACCCGGACAGGAGTATTTCTGTCTAATAAAGCCCGTTAATGGGGAAAAACAAATGTTATTGGCTGGGCCTGGCTGCCAAGTGGGTGGGCCTATGCCCTCCAATGCCCACCCATGGCTGCACCCCTACCTAGTCATGTGCCATCCATAGATTAGGGCCTAATTTAGTTGAAATTGACTGATTTCCTTATATGAATTGTAACTCAGTAAAATTGTTGAAATTATTGCATGTTGCATTTATATTTTTCTCACAGCAGTAAAATAACCCTACAGCAATAGGAAATGTGAATTATAATGTGGATTATAATTAAATGCATTTTTTTGTAGGGGTTGATACATGTCTTGTTAGGGCAAATCAAGTTTGACATTTTATAGTGGAAATTCTAAACTCTAGAAGCCTTTATAAACCTTGAATACACTAGAAGCGTGCATTTACTGCTGTGCAGAATACGGCATCTGTAAGCGGGTATTGTTGGTAAGTTGAGGAGATATGTGGATTGGGTCTAAAGCCCTTGTTTTGTCTGTCATCAAAAAATAAAGGCTTAAGTCAAATAACAAATTCTGTGTGCTGTAGAACATCAATGAAATACTCACAGGCCAGGAAGCAGTCCATACTGAAGGAGATGTTATCCAGACAAATGGCTGATCCTGGACCAGGTCCATTGTCAACGCTGAACTGGAGCCAGAACCTGAGGAGAAACAAAATCTGATCTTTGAACAGTAGATACAATCTGGATTTAGAACACAACATCAATGACCACAAGCTGCATCACTCAAGTCCTTGAGATGAGGGGACGATGAAGTATATCTGCTTCCGGTGGTGAAAAACTTCCTTAATTTAAGTGTATCATTCAAGTCTAGGATAAGAAAAAAGGCTAGATTCAATCCATAACTCTGAAGTTCAGCGTTGTAGCACGACTGACATTTAACGGCAGTTGTTCCGCGGTAATAGCTGCATATGCTGGTTCAAATGGAAATTACATTTAAATTTCAAGCGTGGTATAGCGCTGAACTTCGGCAATACGAATTGAATCAAACCCAAAGATAGATTATGTATAATGAGTGTAGATATACTTCCAAACAGTATCTTGAGATGTATGATATCACTGCCTTATCCTTCTTTAAGACATAACTCAAGTATTCTACTAGCACAAATACATACTTCAAAAATAACATTGTTGACTGCAACCTGAATAATGAGTTTTACGCCAGTACTACAGTAGAACATGTCATAATAGTGTGCTATTAGAAACTGCAAATAGATAGAACACTGATGGATGACCACAAAGACCACAATTTACATTACTGTGACCCTGTACTGAATGTACGCATCTACTACACTGAATTACCGATTTTCCCAAGCATGTGCACCACACAGAGTTGGTAGAATAACCAATAAAAAATAACAAAACATTTTTCTGAGTTACAGTGACTTTCACCTACTGCTCTTTTCTCTTCCATTTGCAGAACACAGAGGAGAGAGAATATAAATGACAGACTACTGTTGGGAGCCAAATCTGAAGACATTCACATACTTCCTTTTATTTTGTTACGGAACAAAATCCTATCAAAATCAAGACTCATTTGGGAATTTGCTTGTGAGAAAATCCACTTGAGTTCTGAAGGTGCAAGGACATGCTTTTTAATTAAGAACGTGAGCAGAACAAGCTCCATAAAACCGGAAATAGAAATTGAATCAATATCTGAAGACCAGGATTAGCTTGGCTCCAACGATAAAGAGAGCCCAGTCAAGCACGCCGGGATGAAACAAGTCATCCAACCTTTTCCCTCTTTTTCTTACATTTTTAATTTCAGCTCCTCACACTGAAGAGGAAAAGGCGGATGAATGGAGGCCTCTGTATCAATTTTTACTACCCAGTTTTAAAAATACAGGGTGATACAGTGAGCGATAAGGAGAATAGGGAACTCACCGCAGGCCCATGGTATAAGGCAAGTCAACCCATTGGGACCTATGATGAAAGGGAGGCTTATCTTAAAATGTAATGTAAATACTGAAAATGTGCATTCGGGAAGGAAGAACTGAGGAAAAAAGCTATGCATTACTGTGTCTTTGGGCCTGAAAAGCGATATGTATTTTCTTTCATCCTAAAAGAACACACAATGCATCGTTGTGGTTTGCTGGTTCTTTTATGCTTTGACGTGATGCATGTTTCAAATGTAGTATGATCTCACAATCTAATGAAGCCGTGCCCCATTTTGACCGTGTTACATATTCATACACTGCACTCTGTTTTTCCAAGGGCCGTGATTGGCCAATTCACTTGTCAGTCTGTCATTGGAGCAAATTAATTCGCCGTACCAGTCAACAAGTCCGTAGAGAGGAAGCATAATGAGTCTCCAGCCTCTCTCGGTCTTGAGCTCACTGGCAGAGTGCCACAGTCTGCGCTGCTCCTCTGGTCCTGTGCTGTTCTCCACCAGCCACAAAGATAGCGCCCACCTCTGGCCACCTCCGGAACACATCCAGAACCGTACCTGTTGGGGAAATTAAGTTATATTATGAGTCAGAATAGGAATTGAATAGGACTTGACTGAGACACACATTGACATCTCAAATCATCAGATTGTGATGTTATACTGTCATAATTACTAGTTTAGAAGTAGTGTACGCACATCCAGTTACTTGTTCCCATAGTGTTATTAAGTGCAATATTTTGACCGTTTTACTCCAGCCAGACCTTCATGGAAGACATTTGGGTTTAAACATTGCACTTGATAAAACTGTAGAGGCAGTCTGAGGGTATCTTTCTTTAAATGGAAGTTATAGTTACAAATACAGATTCATAAATTGTCTCAGCTGTACACCAGGCCGTACAAATGTCCTTATTTATATTGCTCGTATTTGTCTCAATCTAATGGAACAACAATACTCCTGTCTAAATGCTACATTTCTGTCTCTCCAATATGCAGAGCTGACTATGGTTTCCCTCTAATCAAAAAGTAAACTATAATTTCTACAAGGTCTTCTATCACAGTGTACTCCCTCACCTAATTGTCATTGATCTAGATTTCACCTTTGCCAAACTGTGAGAATTTCCCTGACATCAAGATTATAGAAGTCAAATTGTGTTTGCCAGGCATTACTCTGCTACTAATGCCCAAGCGAATCTACTCTTGAGATTGGGTGCTGCGGCAGACAAAGCAGACAGGCAGGCAGGTAGGATACATTGGACAGCTCAGGGTCGTGTAAAGAGATCTCGAGGTGCTAATCTGGTATTATGACTAATCTTTAGTCCCGTGCCAAGGAACTGCTGACTTCGGCTAGCTAGATTGTAGCTTTAGGCACTGTTATAGGACTGAACTTTACTTCAGACATATCTCAGTAGCTGTCGCTCAGAGGCCCACTTTATGTCCCCCTCTTTCACTTTCTTTTTTCCCTTCTTCCATTTTCTGTCTCAAATTGATTAGCTCCTTGTGCATCCTATGTCTGTGACGATACCAGTATCGCCAAATATTTTCCATGGCAAAAATGAAAACATGGTGTGGGCAAAACTCTTTGGTCCTTTTGTACCTGTTGTATTTAAGATACTGATGTTTGCGAAAGTATTCACCCCCTTGGCATTTTTCCTATTATCTTTCCTTACAACCTGGAATTAAAATGTATTTTTGAGGCGTTTGTATCATTTGATTTACACAACATGCTTATCACATTGAAGATGCTAAATATTTTTTATTATGAAACAAACAAGAAATACGACAAAAAAACTGAAAACTTGAGTGTGCATAACTATTCACCCCCCCCAAAGGCAATACTTTGTAGAGCCACCTTTTGCAGCAATTACAGCTGCAAGTCTCTTGGGGTATGTCTCTATAAGCTTGGCACATCTAGCCACTGGGATTTTTGCCCATTCTTCAAGGCAAAACTGCTCCAGCTCCAGCAAATTTGGATAGGTTCCGCTGGTGTACAGTAATCTTTAAGTCATACCACAGATTCTCAATTGGATTGAAGTCTGGGCTTCGGCTAGGCCATTCCAAGACATTTGAATGCTTCCCCTTAAACCACTTGAGTGTTGCTTTAGCAGTATGATTAGGGTCATTGTCCTGCTGGAAGGTGAACCTCCGTGCCAATCTCAAATCTCTGTAAGGCTGAAACAGGTTTCCCTCAAGAATTTCCCTGTATTTAGCGGCATCCATCAATCCTTCAATTCTGACCAGTTTCCCAGTCCCTGCCGATAAAAAACATCCCCACAGCATGATGCTGTCACCACCATGCTTCACTGTGGGGATGTTGTTCTTGGGGAGATGAGAGGTGTTGGGTTCACGCCAGACATAGCGTTTTCCTTGATGGCCAAAAAGCTTCTTCCATATGTTTGAGGAGTCTCCCATATGCCTTTTGGCGAACACCAAACGTGTGAGCTTATTATTTATTTCAGCAATGGATTTTTTCTGGCCACTCTTCCGTAAAGCCCAGCTCTATGGAGTGTATGGCTTAAAGAGGTCCTATGGACAGATTTTCCAATTTCCGCTGTGGAGCTTTGCAGCTCCTTTAGGATTATCTTTGTTCTCTTTGTTGCATCACTGATTAATGCCCTCCTTGCCTGGTCTGTGAGTTTTGGTGGGCGGCCCTCTGTTGGCAGGTTTGTTGTGGTGCCATATTCTTGACATTTTTTTATAATGGATTCAATGGTGCTCCGTAGGATGTTCAAAGTTTTGGATATTTTTTAAATGAATCAGCAATATACAAATTGGCTTAATTATTTATTTACTAACAAAATAAATAATCACAGAAATACAAAACAAACAGTAGATATTGGTTACTAACAATGATATAAAAGTTCCTAGTGGGCTATGCCGATATGACAGCTTGGTAGACAAAATGTCACATGGCATGACGCTGGAGAGACGAAGCAGGTACGACAGGTTTCTGTAAATAACTGACATGGAACGAGACAGGAACAGCGTCAGAAAACGAGTAACGCAGACAAAAACAATCAATGCAGAAGCCGGGGAACAGAGCTGGGGAACTGATAATTATAGGGGAGGAAATAACAGGTGATGAGTGAGTCCAGGTGAGTCCAATGTTGTTGATCCGCGTGACGAGGGAAGGCAGGTGTGTGTAATGGATGATAGGAGTGCGTGATGCAGGGCAGCCAGGCGCCCTCAAGCGCCAGGGGGCGGGGAAGAGTGGGAGCAGACGTGACAGTACTCCACCCCTCTAGGGACGCTAGCCGGCATCCCACCTGGGCGAACCGGCCGAGACATGGGCGCTGGGCAAGCCGGTTGGGGCATGGAAGCCCAACGAACCGGCAGGAGTTTGAGAGCCTGGCGAGCCTGTCTGAGGCATGGAAGCCCGATGATCCGGCTGAGGCAAGACACCTGTTGATCCCGCTGCAGAGAGGGAGCCCGAAGATCCGGTGGAGTGTGACGTGGGATGGGAAGCCGCCGAGCCAACCGAGGCAAGGAAACCTCTCGAGCCAGACAGGGCGTGAAAGCCCGACCGGCTGGCTTAGGCACTCCCGGTTACATCGGCAGCGGAATCCACCCCCACGTCACCAACAAAACAAAATATAAACAAAAAAAACCTCCAGGTCCGGCTGGGCGAACAAGAACTGACGATCCGGCTGAGGCCCGACGTGGGATGGGCACCATCCGAGCCAACCGGGTCAAGGAAACCTCTCGAGCCACCTAGGACGTGGAAGCCCGGCGAGCTGGCTAGGCACCCCCGGTTCCATCGGTGGCGACCCAGAGCCGATGCCACCATACCAACCGGAACACCAGTACTCCCCGATGCTTCGTGTGATGGCTACTGTATTCTGTCACATGGCATGACGAAGTAGGTACGGGGAGTAAAACATTAACATTAACATTAAATAACGGACATGGAACAAGACAGGAACAGCGTCAGCAAATGAGTAACAGACAAAAACAATCATTGCAGAAGCCAGGGAACAGAGCTGGGGAACTGAAAAATATAGGGGAGGTAATAACAGGTGATGAGTGAGTGCGTGAGGCAGGGCAGACGTGACACAAAAGGAAAGGGGTGGGGACTGAGAGAGCAGGAAAGACAAAATGGATTCATTACACACAGTCTATAATTATATTCATTGTAATGCTAATTCTTTGCACATGAATGGCCACTCATTTGAGAATAGTTGCAAATTATATATTTACGCCCGTATGTCATTGTTGTCTTCTCTGTTGGAATCCTCGATCATCCTGTAGGGTTCATCAGAGTCTCTGGTTCATTTTCCCAGAAGTCACAATGTCTTTCGTGGTTGCAGGTAGTTACAATGGATACTTCAGAGTACCATCATTTCCAGCCATGTAGCCAATGCGCCACCTGGTATGGTCTTGTCATTTAGTAGAGTTGTAGTGCCAAATATTTCAACATGTCGCGTCAGCTGCATGTTTTCTAGTCTTAGAAATTCAACCATTCGCAAACTTAGTGTACACCGGGGTTTGCGTGGTCTGGTGTGAATTGCGTCACGAATGGGTTTTATACACTTCAGAGAAAAGGGCAGTTCCATGATGCCGACATAATGTCTAGTTAATCTTTATATGAAAATCCATACTCTCATTTAGAAGGTTAACATCACATTACAACTTTTCACAAATAGTTTCATGTTTAATCACATACGTTTCAGAGTATTTAGATTTAAACCTGACAGCTGGGAAATGTACACTTTAAGAGATACAGTTATGTGTGTTTCCTGTCCTTCATGAGATCACCAAATAAAACACACTTGTCATAACTGTCCCCGGACCATTCCCACCTTCTCAAAAGTAGAAATATTATTTAATTCTCCCATTTTGAGGATTAGGAGTTTGGCCAAAAGAGGTGCTTTGTTCTCTTAGACTCTCTCAATACTGCATGGCAGTTTCTACCAGGTATTTATGACCTGTGGTAAAGTTACACATAGTGAAAGTGCTAAGTGAAGTAAAAACATTGATGCTGTCCTAACAAAGACACCTTACTAACCTCTAAATACAATATTAGCCCACTTGCCAGACAGACACCTATCAAGAGGCAGACTTTTAAAACCATAGCCATGGACCAATAACGCTGACCAATAACGCTTGAATAATGCATTTGAAATTCTCCATGATATTTTTATGTCATCAGATTGACAGGCGCGGTCTCTTATGTTTATTGACTGGGTTGACCTCGTGTCTGGAAATCCCTGGGAAATATCACCGACTTAAATGATGATATCTTGCTAAACCACCACTATCAGGGATGGGATCAAACTTCTGTCAATTCAAGAAATACATTTTAAATGAATAAATGAATAAATGGCATTGCCCCCAGCATCCACTTTCGCTCCCCCTCACCTGTCCACTGCAGCTCTTACCAGGTAGGTGTAAATGTGTGCGTGTGTGTGTGTGCGTCTGTCTGTCTGTGTTTTTAGGCAACTTAACACAACTAAGAGTTATATGAAGACAAAGTGCTCCAAGATATTCAACTAGGAAGTTTCAATCCATTAGATGCATTCATATCCTTAAGTAAGGAGAACTCTTCTTATTATATCTAAAAACGAATGTTCAGTAATTCAGCAATACTGCCATTATCAATAACTTAGTTTTTCAAACCAGTTTCAATAGAAACACTACTGTATTTTTCTTCACAGTGTGCCTGTTTGCTTCCAGACACTCCTCTCTTACATAATTTGTCTGTCCATTCAGTCATGTTTTTGTTTGTTCTCTATGTGCTAATACACACTTTGTCTCTGTCCCAAATAAGGTGCCATTTGGGACACAGTCGGTGTGTAGGTCTGTTTGCTTAGACTTAAAAGACCACATCTTCACACAACAGAAAGGTGTTGTGTGTGTGTCTGTGTGTGTGTGTGTGTGTCTTTCTTTCTTTCTTTCTGTCTGACTGTCTGTGAGTGTCTGCTGTGTATCTATCTCTCTCTCTCTCTCTGTGTGTGTGTGTGTGTGTGTGTGTGTGTGTGTGTGTGTGTGTGTGTGTGTGTGTGTGTGTGTGTGTGTGTGTGTGTGTGTGTGTGTGTGTGTGTGTGTGTGTGTGTGTGTGTGTGTGTGTGTGTGTGTGTGTGTGTGTGTGTGTGTGTAGGAGAAAGAACACTCCTTTGCTCTCACCTCACATGGAGAGTTCCGTAGGGGAGGAGGGAAGAGAGGGCTCCTGAGCAACGCGGACCCCTGCTGACCCTTGGACTGTCCTCCATCCACACTGAACATGGCACCTGGAAGACACACATCACACACCACACAAATAAATAAACAATCACACATAAATCTGTTAAATATCTGTGTTTTGCAAAAAAAAGTAATTTGCACGACAGAAGATTTGACAAGCTTCTATGAAATATGTTGGGCATATTTTTTCATTTTTTACTTTAACCCCTGTTTCTCCCCAATTGGTAGTTACAGTCTTGTCCCATTGCTGCAACTCCCCTAAGGACTTGGGAGAGGTGAACATCGAGAGCCACGCATCTTTCCCGAAACTCGACCCTGCCAAGCCACACTGCTTCTTGACACACTGCTTGCAACCTCTTGACGCTTTTTTAATTTTTTTTAAATAACTTTCCCAAGGTAAACGGACTATTTCTCAGATCCAGATCGTAGAATATGCATATAATTTACAGATTAGGATAGAAAACACTCCAAAGTTTCCAAAACTGTCAAAATATTGTCTGTGAGTATTACAAAACTGATTCTGCAGGCAAAAACCTGAGGAAATCTAACCCGGAAGTGATTTTTTTAAATCTGTGTTTCCTGGCCCGTCTTTCTTCTATTTAAAGGGGTATCAACCAGATTCCTTTTCCAATGGCTTCCTCAGGCTGTGACCAGGCTTTAGACATAGTTTCAGGCTTTTATTTTGAAAAATGAGCAAGATATTTCAAAAGTAGTCAGGTGTCCTCAGATTAGTTCCTGCTCGCGAGAAGGTAGCGCTCCATTTTCTTTTTCTCTTTTATTGAATAGGTTACGGTCCGGTGAAATATTATCGATTATGTTTGTTAAAAACAACCTGAGGATTGATTATAAAAAACATTTGACATGTTTCTACGAACATTACGGATACTTTTTGGAATTTTCGTCGAACGGAACGAGGCTTTGGTTTTCTGAACATAAAGCACAACCCCAATGGCGTTTTTTTGTTATAAAAGTAATATTTATCAAACAAAAAGAACATTTGTTGTGTAACTGGGAATCTCGTGAGTGCAAACATCTGAAGATTATCAAAGGTAAGCGATTCATTTTATTGCTTTTCTGACTTTCGTGACCATGCTAATTTGGGGCTAGCTGTTGTAGCAGCTAGCCCCAAAAGCTTGAATTTCTTTCGCTGCAAAGTATTTTCAAAATCTGACACGATAGGTGGATTAACAACAAGCTAAGCTGTGTTTTGGTATATTTCACTTGTGATTGCATGATTAAAAATATTTTTAGTAATATTTTGCGCCCTGCAATTCAGCGGTTGTTTAGGAAAATGATCCCGCTAAAGGGATCCGTAGCGCAGAGAAGTTAACAAACTATAGTTTTGGCAAGTCGGTAAGGACATCTACTTTGTGCATGACACAAGTAATATTTCCAACAATTGTTTACAGACAGATTATTTCACTGTATTACAATTCCAGTTGGTCAGAAATGTACATACACTAAGTTGACTATGCCTTTAAACAGCTTAGAAAATTCCATAAAATGATGTCATGGATTTAGAAGCTTCTGATATGCTAAATTACATAATTTGAGTCAATTGGAGGTGTACCTGTGGATGTATTTAAAGGTCTACCTTCAAACTCAGTGCCCCTTTGCTTGACATCATGGGAAAATCAAAAGAAATCAGTCAAGACCTCAGAAAAAAAATTGTAGATCTCCGCAATTCTGGTTCATCCTTGGGAGCAATTTCCAAACGCCTGAAGGTACCACGTTCATCTGTACAAACAATAGTACGCAAGTATAAACACCATGTGACCACGCAGCTGTCATAACGCTCAGGAAGGAGACGCGTTCTATTTCCTAGAGATGAATGCACTTTGGTGTGAGAAGTGCAAATCAATCCCAGAATAACAGCAAAGGACCCTGTGAAGATGTGGAGGACACAGGTACAAAATAATCTTTATAGACAGTAAAAAAGTCCTATATTGACATAACCTGAAAGGCCGCTCAGCAAGGAAGAAGCCACTGCTTCAAATCCGCCATAAAAAAGCCAGACAACGGTTTGCAACTGCACATGGGGACAAAGATCGTACTTTTTGGAGAAATGTCCTCTGGTCTGATGAAACAAAAAAATAACTATTTGGCCATAATGACAATCGTTATGTTTGGAAGAAAAAGGGGGAGGCTTGCAAGCCGAAGAACACCATCCCAACCGTGAAGCACGGGGGTGGCAGCATCATGTTGTGGGGGTGCTTTGCTGCAGGACGGACCCGTGCACTTCACAAAATAGATAGCATCATGAGGTAGGAAAATTATGTGGATATATTGAAGCAACATCTCAAGACATCAGTCAGGAAGTTAATGCTTGGTCGCAAATGGGTCTTCCAAATGGACGATGACCCCAAGCATACTTCCAAAGTTGTGGCAAAATGGCTTAAGGACAACACATTCAAGGTATTGGAGTGGCCATCACAAAGCCCTGACCTCAATCCTATAGACATTTTGTGAGCAGAACTGAAAAAGCATGTGCGAGCAAGGAGGCCTACAATCCTGACTTAGTTACACCAGCTCTGTCAGGACGAATTTGCCAAAATTCAGCCAACTAATTGTGGGAAGCTTGTGGAAGGCTACCCAAAACGTTTGACCCAAGTTAAACAATTTAAAGGCAATGCTACCAAATACTAATTGAGTCTATGTAAACTTCTGACCCACTGGGAATGTGATGAAAGAAATAAAAGCTGAAATAAATCATTCTCTCTACTATTATTCTGACATTTCACATTCTTAAAATAAAGTGGTGATCCTAACTGACCTAAGACATGGAATTTTTACTAGGATTAAATGTCAGGAATTGTGAAAAACTGAGTTTAAATGTATTTGGCTAAGCTATATGTAAACTTCCGACTTAAATCTATATATATATATACATATATACAGTTTAAGTGACAACATGTCTTTAAAAAGCACTGATGATTCACCTGAGGATGATGGACAGCTAGGCCGCACCTTCTTTGGAAGGGTGCGAACACGCCTCCAGGAGGATCCCTTGGCTGCAATTGGCTGCCATCCGCACTCACCGTCCTCGAAGGAGCAATAGCTGCCATTGAGAAACTGATCTGAAATTGAGAGATAGCGGTAGAGAGACGAGAAGAGAGTGAGTAGCCTCAACTGAGCTGTAGCTGCAGATAAATTGACCTAGGAGAGAGAGAGCGACAGAGCAAGATAGAGTGGGGAGCCATCCAAGCAACTAGCTTTTACAAGTCTGAAAGACATGAAGATAGCTGGAACTCTGAGTTAGACCTCAGTGCTGGGGTGTCGGAGAGAGGGAGGAGAAAGAAAATCGGAGAAATCTGTACTGTATACAGTATATAACTGCCTAAAAGCCACTTCATATGGGGCAGGTAGTTGTCCAAGGCTTCCAGTAGACCATTAGACATGTTTCACATAGAATTTGCCAAGCTATCTCAGCAAGGATGCATGCTGCTAACCAGTGGCGATTTTAGCATGTAAATCTTGGTGGGGCAAAAACAATAACAAATAAATTGGGATGCATGCCAGCAAAACCACAACACAACACTAAACAATACATGAATTGCACTATAACGGTGACAAATGGTGCCCACAAACTGTTAGGGCCAACATAAAGCTGTCCTAACAGCAAAGACCCAACAGCAGTCCCAACACCTTACCACTGGTACACCTGGCTATCAGCAGAGCCTTATCTGGCAGCGAAACAGTTCATTCAGGCTAATTTACTGCCTTTAAAAAAATATATAGCTGATATGGCTGACTTGCTTAAACAAATGACAATTGAGATGTACAAACTATGGCATAAGGGGACGACAAGCGGATAAGAGGCAATCCATAATTTCGATTAAGACATGAATGATTGAGCTAGGACGGACGTAGTCAATATAACTATTTGTTCAGCACTTTTGAAATGTACAGCGAACATGGGCCATTCTTACAGTGTTCTCCCTGTACACCAAGTCAGAACTGTAGGATAAATAAAGGGGGCATATAAGCAGACAATGAGAGCTCTTATAATATTTCATGATTACACTTCTCTAAAACAGGTCATAGGCTACATGTGCACCACCATGTCAGAACAGTAGGCAAAATTAAGAGGAGAAAATAGACCAAATTATTAGGCCAGTGATTTTACAATGCTTGCTGTTAGCCACTTATTCCATCCAAACCACTCAAACCACATTGTTGAATTTGCGATTTCCAACTTGTTGTGTAATGTTTATGTCCAATGGCTGATGAGCACCGATATATTTCATCAATAGTTTTTCTTCATTATTTCTCTTTGTATGACAAATATTGACCCTGCTGGTCCTCTAAGAACATCTTTAAGAACAATCTGGCCTTATATGGCCATGTACTCTTATAATCTCCACCCAGCATGGCCAGTAGAGGACTGGCCACCCCCCAGAGCCTGGTTCCTCTCTAGGTTTCTTCCTAGGTTCCTACCTTTTTGGGGAGTTTTTCCTAGCGACTGTGCTTCTACATCTGCATTGCTTGATGTGTGGGTTTTAGGCTGGGTTTCTGTATAGCACTTTGTGACATCTGCTGATGTAAAAAGGGCTTTATAAATAAATTGGATTCATTGAATTTGACCAGCATAGACTTTGATCCTCTAACCGGGGCGGATGTGTAAAAGCAAATCCGGGGGGGACATCCACCCCCACCCTAAGCCACCTTCTTCATTCCTCAATGTCAATGTCTGATATTCGTCTTGATTGACTTGAGCTGAGCTAGATTCTACTTTTCCTCTTCTCCCTTTTCCAGTCAATGAGTTTTGGCAACATGCGTTGTCGTACTTAATTAGATTAAAGGAAAAGATAAATCATGGATGGATCATATTGAATAGGTTATGCCGAAGGGTAAGACAGTGTGCTTTGGTACTCAGAGTCGCGAAAGTCCCATGGCTGGTAGAATGACGCAAGTGCAGAGCACAGCTGTAAGTGACTGAAGAAGAGGGAGGGAGGGAGAAAAGAGAGATGAGAGAGTGGATAGAGAGACATGGGAGAGAGAGGGTGGTGGGAAGGAGATAGAAAGGGAGGGAGAAATGGGAAAGAGAGAGGGAGTGAGTGACAGAGAAAGAGAGAGGAAAGAAGAAGAGAAAGAGTGAGACAAAAGATCATGGGCAGGGTGAGGAGAGTTAAATGGAGAGAAATACAAAAAACACATGAATCACTGGTAATAGTGCTTAATGGAAAATAAAAAAGTTAAGTAATTCCCTCTCAGATGTAACAGATTGAGAGCGAGAGAGAGAGAGAGAGCGAGAGAGAGAAAGACAGAGGGGAGAGCTCTAGGTTCCCAACACAGTTCAACCAGCCTTTATGTCCTTACTATCATGTTGCAATCATCAGGAAATGGGCTGGTGATCCATTGATTTGACTAAAGTAGAGTAATATAATTTGGTACTTTCTCATGTTTTGGTTTTACCCACTTCTCATGTCAAATATAGTCAATCCAATAAATGAGATCAATGATGTAACTAGTGGTATCGTAGCCATGGACAAATAACTACTCCACATTTGACAAGGTTGACTGGCAATATTCGCAGGTAAGATACAGCAGAGCATTTGCCACAAAGCGTAACGAGCGTCCTAATCATGTTATGCACACCTCTCAAGTCACTCACTGTAGAAAGACCATGGCATCATCAATTCCAGTGAATATGAGGCTGTGCAACCTCTGGCTGTTACACATACTGATTTCCATGCATTTCATGTTTTAAGTGGTGCTTAATTCAACAAATTCTACTCAGAATCCCTTTCATGGAATAGTTTGTCTCTCTGGGGCATCTCCAACACACAGCACATTCAAATGTACACTACCTCCTGGATTAACAAGCTAGGCTAATTAGCATTGATAGCTTGACAGCTATTCTCCACTGGGCAAAAACTGGTTAAATCAGCTTAGTTTCCACCAGAAAATTCAATGTGATGATGGTTGAATTTGAAAAAAGTAATCAACTTAAGGCAAATTCATATTTTTTTCCTAAATTCAAGGAATGGTGATTATTTTATTTTTGTTTCACGTTGAATTCATGTTAGTTGACAATCCAACCAAATGTAAATCAAAACTAAACATTGAACTGACGTCTGTGCCCAGTGGGTAGTGTCATTGGCAGGGAAAATGCCTCTTATCTCACTAGCCCCCCCAGTTTGTCAACCTATAAGCACCGGGGAGCAGCCATCATGCTAATAAGTGGCACACAGGAGGCTAATCGTGCACTGTGGGGGCATGATATTAATTCTGGTCATCGTCATTTATTATAAATTAACATTCTGTATTCTTTTCCGGAATTCACTTCAAATGTATTTCCAGAGATATGTGTATCGACACACATGCAATTATATACGTATAAATGATAAACTACACACACACACACACACACACACACACACACACACACACACACACACACACACACACACACACACACACACACACACACACACACACACACACACACACACGTCATTTACCTAATTATTTTGAGGGAGCATTGATGGCCAAATTCAATTGCTTTGAAATAATCATGCCTTAAAGAAACACTATCTTCTATATTTTCAATGTACAAATGAAAAGAACTGAGGACTGTGCATTTCAATGGGCATGACGACCCTGCACACAAACATATCCAGCCACACACACACATACAAAAATATCCAGGGCTAGGGGACTTTCTAACCCAACGTTGGCAGATCAACTATTCCTGGGCCTTGAGATAACGAATGTGTTCTAGAATCAAAAATTACTACCACAGAAAATGTCAAGGGTGAGAAGCGCTAGCGAAGCATGGCAGAGGCATGGGATACAAGTAGATAGGCTGTACTCACGGCACATGTTCCCTTCGTCGTCGCCGAGCGGGCAGTCCATCTTGAAGTCACACAGCTGTCCAAGAGGGACCCCTGGGCCCTGGTTACAGTGGTACTGGCCCTGGAGGGTGATGTTGTGGATTGGGTAGGGATCTGGAGAGAAGCAAAGACAGAGATAGAAACATATCTGTCAACAGAGGGCAATGAATCATCATCAGAATGACATGATTGAGGCTTTATGGTGTCTTAAAATGGAGACGTATGCCAAAGTGGTACTATGTAGGGGAGAGTGGGGTAAGTTAAGACATTTTCTTTGAGAGACGCAGAGTAGGTGAACGGATGATCTCCGCATGTGTATTTCCCACCGTGAACCAGGGAGGAGGAGGTGTGATGGTGTGGGGGTGCTTTGCTGGTGACACTGTTGGTGAGGTCCGTGGGGCGACGCACAATTGGCATAGCATCGTCCGGGTTAGGGAGGGTTTGGCCGGTAGGGATATCCTTGTCTCAGTATGTAAAAAATGTATGCACTCTACTGTAAGTCGCTCTGGATAAGAGCGTCTGCTAAATGACTAAAATGTAAATGTAAATTTATTTAGAACTCAAGGCACACTTAACCAGCAAGGCTACCACAGCATTCTGCAGCGATAGACCATCCCACCTGGTTTGCACTTAGTGGGACTATCATTTGTTTTTCAACAGGACAATGACCCAACACACCTCCAGGCTGTGTAAGGGCTATTTGACCAAGAAGGAGAGTGATGGAGTGCTGCATCAGATGACCTGGCCTCCACAATCACTCCGACCTCAACCCAGTTGATATGGTTTGGGATGAGTTTGACCGCAGAGGGAAGGAAAAGCAGCCAACAAGTGCTCAGAATATGTTGTAACTCCTTCAAGACTGTTGGAAAAGCATTCCAGGTGAAGCTGGTTGAGAAATCCCAAGACTGTAGAAAGCTGTCAAGGCAAATGGTGGCTACTTTTAAGAATCTCAAATATAAAATATATTTAGATTTGTTTTAACATTTTTTTGGTTACTAAATGATTCCATATATGTTATTTCATCATTTTGATGTGTTCACTATTTTTTACAATGTAGAAAATAGTAAAAATAAAGAAAAACCCTTGAATGAGTAGGTGTGTCCAAACTTTTGACTGTTACACAACATCCTGAAATATACTGTATCCCTTGAAATTATCAGATTTCATGTAAACATTACAGTTTCAAAATATATAGGATAAGTTGAGCGACAGGACAGGGTAAGTTAAGTCACCTACACATTTCTCTACTGAATGAAATATTACCATGTCTATCTTTATTGCCCAAACACAATTCAACACAATAACAATTTTGCATTATAATTTTGCATCCTTCAACAGAGTCTTAACACCAAACATACACTTTCTACTTTTTTAAACACTTTTAACATAGGCCCTGTTATTACTTCATATCCCAGCGATAAGAACTTGCATTACACCTGGACAGAACATTTAAATTTGCTCATCTTGCCATTAACTCAACCATTGAATGCGGGAGCCAAATTTCGGTTGAATGCATTCACTTATGCAACTGACTAGGTATCCCCTTCCCTTTCCCATTCCCCATTGGCCATTGGTTCAACTTACCCCAAGGCAAACATTTTGACTATATTAGCCCACACAGCTACAAGGATTCACTTTCATGCTAGGTTTACGACCACATATAGAAGCTTTTTGAGACCCCAACTTATGTACAGAACAATCTTTAAAAAATCTACCTTGGTTTAGATATAAGCATCATGAAACCTCTAACGCACATGTATCAAACTCTTCCATGGAAGGCCGAGTGTCTGCATGTTTTCACTCCTCCTTTGTACTTGATTGATAAATGAAGATCACTAATAGTAAATAACTCCCCTCACCTGGTTGTCTAGGTCTTATTTTAAAGGAAAAATAAAACCCACAGACACTAGGCCCTTCATGGAATGAGTTTGACACCCCTGCTCAAACACAATAAATTAATTTGACTTGGTGAAAATCCATTATTTGGAGCTAACTTGCTTACCACTTTTTCTGTGTGTTTTTTTCCTTCACAGACTTCATGAAATGATGACCTCTTCCTAAATATTTGTTCAAATGATTGATTTTGGGTTTCGTAGAAATAAGGGTGGCTCAACTTACCCCACTCTCCCCTACCATTTACAACAAAAAGTATACATTGTAAACATATACACACACATATACTTTATATACATATGATATGCTACCATGTTGTGAAACTGGGAGGGATCTGAACAAAAATACAAAAGCAACACGCAGCAATTTCAACGATGTTACTAAGTTACAGTTTATATAAGGAAATCAGCCAATTGAAATACATACATTTGGCAGTAATTGATGGACTTCACATGACTGGAAATACAGATGCTCACAGATACCTTAAAAAAAAGGTAAATCAGAAAACGAGTCCGTATCTGGTGTGACCACCATTTGCAGCGCCACACATCTCCTTCATATAGAATTGATCAGGCTGTTGATTGTGGTCTGTGGAATGTTGTCGCACTCCATCTTGTGGATGGAATTGCAGAATCTCCACATGAGACCTGGACGGAGTCTTAGGACAAAGTGAGGAAAATGATCTCGGAGGAACTGAAGATGGACCACAGGAAGATTGAGGTGGAGCGCGCCCACATGACTGGAAAACCCACCACCGGCCCAGGTGACAGTCCCAGGCCGATGGTGGTCAAGTTGCTGAGGTTCAAGGACAAGGTAGCTGTTCTGGAAAGAGCCAAGAACTTGAGAGGAACATACATTATTTTAAACGAGGACTATTCTTAAGCTATGCGCCAGAAGAGGAAAGAACTTATTCAAGCTATGAAAGCTACCAGAGCATTTGGGGACATTGTCCACCTTCCCTCCCAAAAGCCTGGAATGGATGAGAGAGCCAAGCCTATGGGTTCATAGGCTTGGCTCTCATACTTTTTCCATATTATGTATATCTCTAATAAACTACCTAGGAAAGGGCTGAAAATGCCCATACTAATATTCACTTCATGATCAAAAGTATGTGGACACCCGCTCATCGAACATCTCATTCCAAAATCATGGGCATTAATATGGAGTTGGTCCCCCATTTGCTGCTATATCAGCTTCCACTCTTCTGGGAAGGCTTTCCACTAGATGTTGGAACATTGCTGAGGAGACTTGCTTCCATTCAGCCACAAGAGCATTAGTGCGGTCAGGCGAATAGGCCTGGCTCGCAGTCGGCGTTCTAAATCATCCCAAATGTGTTCGATAGGGTTGAGGTCAGGGCTCTGTGAAGGCAAATCAAGCTCCTCCACATTGATCTGGACAAACTATTCATGCACTAACTTTGCTTTGTGCACACGGGCATTGTCATGCTGAAACAGGAAAGGGACTTTCCCAAACAATTGCCACAAAGTTGGAAGCATACAATCATCTAGAATGTCATTGTATGTTGTAGCGTTACGATTTCCAATCAGTGGAACTAAGGGGCCTAGCCCGAACCATGAAAAACTGCCACAGACTATTATTCCTCCTCCGCCAAACTTTACAGTTGGCACTATGCATTGGGGCAGGTAGCGTTCTCCTCGTATCCGCCAAATCAAGATTCGTCTGTCGGACTGTCAGATGGTGAAGCGTAACTCATCACTCCAGAGAACGCGTTTCCACTGCTCTAGAGTCCAACGTCAGCAAGCTTTACACCACTCCAGCCAACACAAGGCATTGCACATGGTGATCTTAGGCTTGTGTGTGGATACTCAGCCATGGAAACCCATTTCATGAAGCTTCCGTTGAACAGGTCTTGTGCTGACGTTGCATCCAGAAGCAGTTTGAAACTTGGTAGTGAGTGTTGTAACCGAGGACAGACGATTTTTATGCGCTACGTGCTTCAGCACTCAGCGGGCCTGTTCTGTGAGCTTGTGTGGCCTACCACTTTGCAGCTGAGCCTTTGTTGCTCCTAGACGTTTCCACTTCACATTAACCGTTGATCGGGGCAGATCTAGCACGGCAGAAATTTGACGAACTGACTTCTTGTAAAGGTGGCATCCTATGTCACTGAGTTCTTCAGTGAGGCCATTCTACTGCCAATGTTTGTCTATGGAGATTGGATGGCAGTGTGCTCAATTTTGTAAGCAACGTGTGTGGATGAAATAACAGAATCCACTAATTTGAAGGGGTGTCCACATACTTTTGTATATATAGTGTATCCTGATGCCTAGTCACCTTACCCCTATACATATCTACCCCTACCATTTCAGTATCCCTTCACATTGTAAATATGGTAATGGTACTGACTCTGGAACTGAACCTTTATATAATTTACTTTCTTCTGTTCTTCTTATTTCTATTCCCTGTGTTTTTGTTTTACTCTACTTTATTTTATAGTATCATATTTTTACTACTGGTATTGCTTACTGCATTGTTGGGAAAGAGCTTGCAAAAAAAATGAATTTCACTGTACTTTTGCACGTGACAATACAACTTTACTATAAATACCCTAACAATATTAAGGCTGGTTTGCCCCCTAGGGCCACAGTACAATATGAAAACAGGATATGAATCACTCTTTCTCATACCGTCTCAAGGTCTAGAAGAATTTCACAGGTCACAAACAAGTTTCACCTTATAATGACATTTCCCGTATCACCGCCCAGAATCAGGAAGCCACTGTTTCGGTCCAGCCATTTGATTTCTTATTTCTCACTGGTATATTATACAGAAGCCACAAGGGGAAAATATATGTGCCGATAAGGAATGGTGATAGCTCGGCTCTGTTATGAAATGCTGATTGTCTGGCTCTGTTAAAGTGATGATGCACTGTGAAAATAAACTGCGAGACAAGAAATGATGGAATACTAGTAGCCTAGAGCTTCTTTCTGCCCCTTATGATTTCTGTAGCCGTCATCAAGCTGTCAAGAAGAATGATGATAAGAATTTGTCTTTGATAGGTTTGATGAAGTTAGTGTCAGTGGGGAGCAGTTTTTGCTCTTTGAAAAGTGCCAAAATAACCAAAATCTAAGTAATGAACAACAATATTAAACTCTATTAATATCATATTGTGTCAAGAATGTTAGTCAGGCATGTCGGCTTGGACCTTACTGGTGTCCTATTAAGAAAAATGTAATATATTATTAACATCAAGGTCATTTGAACCAACTCTAAACAACTTGGAATAATACTGATGATGCCACTATAGGTATAAGGTGTACATATTAGGACAGCCTCTAAGTCTGTATGGATGCACCACCAAAATACAGAACAGCCCACCAACCCACATTTGCCAAAATAATTACATGTGACATGCTCAGTATGACAAATTAAAAGAGACAGATTGAGATCAGGACGGTAAAGTACGTCTGCGGGAAATATTTTGATTGCAAGATCACGTAAAAACAAGAAGTTCCGAGACCTCATTTCAATTCAACTTTCACTGTGCTCTGGGTTAAGAATTTAACCGTGATTTGAATAATGACTTAGTAAGTCTATTGAAGCATACGTCATAAACTAAGGTACAACAACAAGTCTATATGTAACGGATTTCGTCCTCGTCTGAAGAGGAGCATGAAATGTCGGACCAATGTAAGTGTCCATTTGAATTATTATAAAACTGAACACTAAACAATACAAAATAACAAAGTGCAAAATACTGAAAAAACACAAAACAGTCCCGTATGGTGATAACACAGACACAGGAAACAACCACCCACAAAACACAAAGGAAAACAGGCTACCTAAATGTGGCTCCCAATCAGAGACAACGACTGACGCCTGCCTCTGATTGGGAACCATACTAGGCCAAACACAGAAATAGACAACCTAGACATAAAACATAGAATGCCCACCCACATCACACCCTGACCAAACAAAACATACAAACATACAAAGCAAACTATGATCAGGGCGTGACACTATAGCAGATGTGAAAGTTCACTTCTGGGGTGATGCATTTCTGTTTTTGTAATTTGGCATGAGAGGGTGAGTCATCTCTAATCACAATTATTGTTTGGCCCGACATCTGGAGAAACTATTGAAAAGTTTTCTGTACACAACTCCATCAAGTCTAGCTTGTACTCTAGGGATGACGTTTGTTCTTTAACAACCCTCTAATAAGGTACCTTAGTTATCTTCCTTACTATCTTCCTTACTATCCCTGCTGATTATACAAACAACATTACGCCAATAATAATGCTTTGGACTTCCCTAATTGTGTTTGTCATTAAAATGACTTTAAAACATTTGCGTGAGTCAATGAGTAGAAGTACTCCAGAGTTGCTTGTATATTATGAACAGAACTGGACCATTTATTTTCTTGTGCGGTTGTAATTCCATATACATTTCCCTATGCAATATATTGTATGCCTTAATATATCTCTAAACTATTTGAATTATTTTCTGATTCTTTCTGATCCCATCCAAGTTATCTATTTCCCTGTTTTAACCCATTATCCCACAACTCTTATTGCCAATTATCCCACAACTCTTATTGCCAATATGGACAATGGTTACGGTTTAATTTACAGTCTCCTATTATCTGGTATTGTACTTAATATTTTCATGGTAACATAGTAATAATCCAATAATTGTTTAATAGTAGGTTTTCTTTGGGATTTATGGAAACAAGCACTTTGTACTATGTAGTGACCAATTCTGTTGAAAGAACGACCAGAAAGTACCCATTCGTACCACAACATTTCCCTGTAAACAGTAGGCAAACACCTGCTGAAACAGGACAGTAAAACTGAGAACTCCAACCAGAGCCACATATACTGTAGTCTATATTATGGCTCTGATTACCAACACACCACACACCACGCCTTGTTTCAATAGTGGACTCTCCATTTGATACCCGGTAGTTACCAATTGTGTTGAATGTACCAGAAAGTACACATTTGTACCACAATGTTTCCCTATAAAGACTAGCAAATACCTACTAAATCAGGACAGTTAAATTAAGCACTACAACTACACGACTGCTTTGTTTTCATACTGGGTTCTCCACTCTCACCCAGGAGACTCTGGGGGCTTCTCAGGGGTCACACAAGGGTGAGCACTTCACTCACACAAATCTCTGGTTGCAGAATGGGGAGATATTCATGGAGATTTACAGTCGGCGGAATCCTAAGATGGATGCCCCTGACGCTCCCTCTGGACAGTGGACAGGACAGGAGGCATTCGCTCAAGAATTCAATTAACTGCCCAGAGCCACGCTCTATTGGTCAGAGTACAGCCCAATCACGATCCATCTCTGTCACAGGAAGCCACTCAGTAGGAGAAGAAGGGGGATCTATGCATTGCGAGTGTGGAAACCAATGTGACAAAATGGAAAATAAATGGAAAGAAGCATCTATGTTTCATTTTGACAAACTTTTGTGTACAGTGTGTTTCAGAAATGATGTTCATGGATTGAAACAATGACTGTTTACTAGTTCTATGGCAATGTAAAATAAACAAGATTACAATGGAATTAATTAGTACAATAATGAACTGCTAGCAATGTCAAGTATCTGAAGTATTTTGCCCACTAAACCACTTCATTCAAGTAAGAGAAAATAATAGTAATAATTATGTAATATGCAATGGTGCATTTTCAATCAACTGAATAAAATATTTATCTTTAAGTTGACATGTTCCTGCACATTTTGATTGTACCCATTTTTTGGTTTACCTTGTTGACTTTTGTCCTCCATCCTCCAATATCCTATTCATTAAATACTTCACATGTCAGATGCATGCATTGGCCAGAAATACATTTGAAAGAGACATACTAAGTGTCTTGCAGACACAGTGCAAAGAGACATCTTTACTGTCTTATTCTTTTCTCACCTTCTTTGAAGCCTTCGAGGTGAGACTCACCGCTAACGTGGACACGCCTAGCCCTCTGTGAGAGTGAGGGTATAGCAAAAAAAAAAATGAAACTACCAAAGTGTATAGAGTGGCAAGGTACATCAAAGCACCACAGAGTGGTGGGAGTGTGACGGGGTGGGCTCTCTGTCTTTTTGTAAAGCCATGTGCTACACTGAAGTCAGCTTTGATACATTTGTGGTCCCCTGTCCTTGGTGTACAGTTTTTTTCTCTGTTGGGTCACAGAGGAGCTAGTGATGCTCCCCGCTCCCTTTCAAATGAAAATCATCACACATGTAGAGTGATTTTAAAGTATGGGGGCATTTGGGGGTGGAGCTATTATCTAGTCTACTGATTTGCAGGGTTTATAGTCATTCACCAAAGCAAAGTTATCAAATTAACACCGCACTTGAATTCTGTATTATGAGCTCATGAAATACTATTATGAACAAGCCACTTATCATGACCTCTTTGTGCATATTTTGAGTGCATGTGACATGTAATTATTAGTTGTTTTCTGTTGCAAAGGTCAAATGTCCCAATATGTAACAATATGTACCGACACTGTAATTACACTAATTAACATCATGTATGTTATCACCATGTTATTATATAGGTTAATATAGGTTTATATAGGTGGGACCACTGATGACCATGACAATATTAAAGGTTATTTTTCACTTTCATAACAGATTTATGAAGGCATTCTAGCACCATGCATAACGTGTGGTTGTCAGTAACTGAATCATGCAGGAAGGAATTAAGCCACCTTCGCCACCTTACGATCAAGCAGAGTCAATGGAAGACAGGATATTCACCCAAAAACACCTCAGAAGTTCAGATCATTTAAGTGTAGGCCTAGTTCTACCACCTAAAGAAAACAGCAAAACAAAACGTTGAGGTCGTTCAATCAACATCAATGATTTCATTCTCCATTCAAAATCTATTTCTACTCTCACAGGAGACTAGGCTGATCCAGACGTCGGCTGTATTTGGCATCCGTCGTTGTATTAACATTTCACCCAACTAGCCCAGGGCAAATGAAGACTTCCTCAATATCATCAAATAAGACCCGCAGCTATGATTGCATCTGAGAGGGTGGGTTTGTAATACGGATATGGTTTGTATTGGTAAAGAGAGGGACATTTCTCACAAGTTTTTTGTGGAAGGGCCTAAGGGTGGAGATCAGAGGGATAGAAGAGGAGATGAGGCTGAGAGCCGCGATATATAGACAGAGGGTGGATATTTTAGCAAGTTGAGGATAAGTGAGATTAAAAGCAAAACATCACTAATTCATGCTATTAAAGTGTTTTGTAAGTTTAAAAAAATATATTTTTCAGTGGGGTAAGATATATTCTAATCCTAAAAAAGCACAAAATGCTTTAACAACATAAATGTATGTATGTTAAATTTGCAGGAGTACACACGCATGCACCCCCCCCCCCCCCCCCCCCCCCCCCACACACACACACACACACAGGAATTGTTTCTGTGTGCTACATTGTGTTCCTCTCTTACTACTTCCATTCACCAATACCCATGTCATGCATTGAGATTTTTTCAGGTCCCTTGATCACTATATTCATTCCACTTGGCTGAGGCCATATCTACAAACCCAATGCATTTATTGATTCATGAGTGTTTCACTAGCTGGTCATTGGGCCTAACATTTACGAGACTGATTGACATGAGAGACAAAAAAATCTCAATTACGCCAACCATTGTCAATCAATCCTTATTAGATTACAATTGGGTCTCTAAATTCCGTTCCTACCACTCATTTATTTTGTCTAATTCTCATCTATGCTTGTTTCCCAAATGGCACCCTATTCCCTATATAGTGCACTACATTAGACCAGAGCGATTTGGCCCCTGGTCAAAAGTAGTGTATTATGTAGGGAATAGTGTACCATTTGGGACGCATCCTATGTATGTACTCAATCTCAGCAAGAGGATAAATACCTATTCTGTGTCCATCATTCTTAGGTGATTCATGTGCCATTCTTTTTGTAAAATGGCACATTTGTTTACAATAGACCGTTGACTTTGATTCCAGATCAATTCAACAAGATGCTAGTATTGTGAAAAAAACTGATAATTGATAGAGGGTGCTTAACACTAGAATCGCCAATGTCATCTTATTGGTGTCATGTGAATAATTTTTTTTATTACTTTATCTCTAAAAAATATATATATTGAAAATAATATACAGTACCAATCAAAAGTTTGGACACACTAATTGAATGGTTTTTATATATGTTTACTATTTTCTACATTTAAATTTAAACCCTGGAATGAGTAGGTGTGTCCAAACTTCTGACTGGTACTGTATATATTTTCAAAAGAATATATGGGGGATTGGAAATAATGAAATGAAATGATGCAGAAAATGTAACTGATAGAAATATGTGTTATGTGCAGTAACAGTCTATTGCAGCTCATTGTTGCTATCCAATTTAGTACTTGGTAGATCTCACAGGCAACAAGCATAACAATTCCACATAACAGTACAAAAGTACATATCATGGTGCACATACCTTATGTGAGAAATAGTTTTGTTCTGAAGTAGTTACTACACTATGCTTCAATGAGTATGAGTCTACAGTTCTCCAACAATGTGTCCAGCCTCTTACCCTTCTACCACAACCTGCCCTTCCATCTATTCATCCATCCATCCCTATCCCCGACACTCTATCCACTGCACCACCCGTCTCCTAACTCATTTCACTCCCCCGGCTCCCCAGAATAGAAGTAATTGATGGGTAAGGTGAAACCCTCCCACCACTGTGTAGCAAATCCCTGAGTATATACTTGCAGTAACACCCCGTTTGAGGCCTGCAGCAGCATGTTGTAATGGTTAGGGAAATGGGCCAGGGTAGAGGAGGTTAGAGGTTCAAGTCCCCTGAAGGGACTTGCTGTTGCCTTATCTGGTGTACTTATCCATCTGTGAAAATGACTGGTGACAATGTGTAAGTAATAGAAATATCGGCAAAGCGAAACAAACTAGAAGTGTAAAAACAGGAGTGTAAACAAGACTTAACATATGGTATGACAAGTGATGATCCAGTGTTCACACGGTCCCGTGTGGCTCAGTTGGTAGAGCATGGCGCTTGCAACGCCAGGGTTGTGGGTTCAATTCCCACGGGGGGACCAGGGTTCAATTCCCACGGGGGGACCAGGATGAATATGTATGAACTTTCCAATTTGTAAGTCGCTCTGGATAAGAGCGTCTGCTAAATGACTTAAATGTAAATGTTCATAAGCAAGGGTTATTGTCATATGCCCCTGTGCTTTACTATGGCACAGACAGACACAAACTGAAACACATTTATTATTGACACGATCTGTTAATGAACTCATCTGCCAGTCCTTTCTTTCGCTAACACTCCTGTTTGCTTTGTGTGAGACAAACTGGGAGAGTGCGGACGGCTGCGATTCTCCTGAATAACAAGCTCATCTGTATGCCAATACAACAGCCGGTGAGAAATACAGACGTGTCACCGGTGATATGCCGGAGACATTTCGACTTGTCTAAGGGAACAATGAGCCTAAGCGATAGATGCGCCAGCACTCACGTTGCTTTTTGGGTAATGCATGGGAATCACTTTTTGACCCCTTGGCAGACGAGTTAATTAGCGTTGCAGGATGAAAAAAGCTTAAAGACACATTGCTTGATTAATTTGGCCTGTGTGGCTGTTAGCTGACGAATATCTCACCAAGCCACGGCTTCAGTAATCGCTGTGCAGGGAAAACGCCACAAAAGGAAGGAGCGTGTCAGATTTAAGAACTATCTGTAGATCTTAGCATTTGGTGGGTTAGCGGGTTCTCTCAAATTGTAACATATTTGATCTGAGGCACGGTCACAAATTCAAAAGACTGCCGTAAACTACATGTTCAATTTACATAAATTCTGTAGATCAAATATTGTACTTATCGTGGCCTACACACCGAGAATGATGCACAAATACAAGTTTTTGTGTGCAATTCTTAACCCCAACGTACTACAAACGCGTACGCTGGGATTTGGGAAGCATGTACAGGGTGTGAATAATTTGGTAAATAAACTAACATGGACTAAACAAGAACCACGAGTAGCGTACAGACATGAAACACAAATAGAGGCGATAACGCCTCGGGAAAGCACCAAAGGGAGTGACATATATAGGGAAGGTAATCAGGCAGGTGATTGAGTCCAGGTGAGTCTGATGAGGCATTGATGCGCGTAACTATGGTGACAGGTGTCCGTAATAATGAGCAGCCTGACAACCTCATGCGCCGGAGAGGGAGTATACTTGACAAAACCACAGGGACAGAATTAAAACAACGACTAAAACAACAAGCTCCTATCAGCCTTAGCCCCCCCGAAGCTTCACAATAGCGATCATTAATAGTCCCAATTAACTCATTACGGAAGCAGAGACTGGAACAAATAAGGCAAACAAGCAAACCCCCACAAGGGATTTGAGTTTGAGAGTGGGCCTTATCAAACACACAGCAGAGGCAGGTAATTCGAGCCAGGCCTAGCGGCAGGTGCTCGAGGGACGAGCAGTACACTGCGCACCGTTCTCCTCCATTGTTGATCAGCTGATAGCTGTTGTGGAGAGCTGGTGCGACGGATTAAGGTTTAGCTTGGAGAGACATGCGGAGGTGGGTGGGTGTACTGTTGAAATGTACCCAGGTGCTGTTTTAAGAAAGAACAGAGTGTGTGTGTGTTGTTGGCCCCAGAATGGGGACGTTGTGAGCTACCCAACAGGAGAACAATTAGAGTCTTGTCTAATTCTTCGATTTGCATGAGCAACAGCAATCTGTTCTGTTCTGTTGTTGGAGGTCTGAGAGGCACTGTTACGCAAATAGTAGGGATGAGTTTTATGTGTGGAGCGGGTGTCTGCTTTTGTGTGTGTGTATGTGTGTGTGTTGGGATCATCAAATAGATATTTGAATTGAATGTAAAGCGCTGCATGTTGAAAAATGAGGAAGTAATACAGACAACAATACATTTGCTTGCATCGATGTGACTGAGGGAGACATGCATCTTTTTCCAAAAAGATGACATAAAGTACAGTTAGATAAATGTCTTTGGCGTTCAAAGATTTGTAAAAACCTAGAGTTGAAAGGGGTTTGGATTTACACGTTTCTAGGACCATGGTTTCTTGGATAGATATAGTTCTCCACAGTAAACTTTAATCTCTTCTTGTCGGTGTTAAGACTCAGAGCGATGCAGTAGAACTGTTTAAAGGGGAAACTGTGTATCAAACTGAAGGTTGCGACTACCTCCTAAACTTTTCTGCCACTGCTTGTTAGAAGATAAGTTGTCTGCACTTTGTAGTGCAATGGTTCTTAAAGTTTAGTACTTGCAGACTACTCTGTTTGCAACTTCTATCTCTGAACTCAGTAAACAGATTTCTGAAAGACATAGTTAACTTAAGAGTTTGGGACATTGCCTCAATTGACTTTTGTCTAAAGTCTGTGCCTAAACAGTCGAGCTCTATGGTGATGCTTGGTCACTTGAGCATATCAATTTAGTGCGGACATCCCATCCCAAGTATTTGTCGACATTCTGTTTCTCTACTTTTACTGACACACAATAGCTGCTGTAACAGTGATTTGCCTGTTCTAATAACCCAAAGTGGAAAACTATAACTCAACTTGTAACTCTTTTGAAATCCACATCTTATACTACATTTCTTTATTAATGTACACTTCCTCAAAACCTCAAAGCAAGGGTCCCTACTTTTCTGCATCCAGCTTTGACGAAATTGAATCAGCAGGATTAACCTAATTTAAGGACCTCTCGAGGTTCAAATAGAGCAATACTATCCCCTGTAGCACGCCATCCATGCATTTAATTCCACAACATACAGTAACTGGGTTAGCATCCAGAACGGCAGCCGTTAAAATCTCCAGTTTAAAACATTTGCAGGGCTTTTCAAACACCCATAGCTGTGTCATCAAAACTTTAGCTATGAAAGCAACAACTGTTTCCAAAGTTCACTGTATTCCCCAGAAGCAAATACAGTGGTAGCTAATTTAACTAAGTGTTTCATTCCAAAGACAAATAATATGAAACAATAAAATATAACATTCATATTATGTAAATAATACATTTAAGCTATTTATTCAGTTATTTTATTTAGTAATGTTCAACACATCACTGAGAGCATCGTGCTTGGAACACAAAAGTAAATTGAACAAAAAGGAAGTGTAAAGATGTGAGCAAGGAACCTTAGACACTCGATTCAAGGCTACAGAATAATTAAATGTATACTTCGCATGCCTTCAATGACAGGCATTTTGGTAAGCTTTTAATTAACATGTATTTATTGTTTTGATTGTGTTATTGTTTCATTTTTTTTGTTTATAAATATGTGTCTAACTTTTTAAATCTGCACTGTTGGGAATGGGCTCATAAATTACATTTCACTGTAGAGTCTGCACCTGTTGTATTCAGCACATGTGACCAATAACATTTTGTTTGATTTAAATGAAGTAGGGGGTACAGCAGATGAGAATTTTTAGAGAGAATCAGCTATGTTATCTACATAGATGTGGATGTACAGCACCCACTTGAGGTAGACATTGCCCATATAACCACATATCCAGGACCAGATTAGACAACTCCAAATCCTAACCTTCTCTATAAGGAACTATTAGTAGAACCCAAATATTTGATCTTGGATCAGTCTTTAGCCTCAACTTCTACCCACTCCACACCACAATCAACACAATCAGACAAACAACACAGCAATTGCTAGCTTAGACGTTCACTTACCCACTGTGCAGTTGGTGGTGAAGCCCGGTTCGATGGTAGTGGTGAAGCCCGGGTCGATGGTGGCGGTGGCGTCTTGCTTGATCGGCCGGTCGTAACTGGCCTGGATCCGGAAGGGCGTGGTTCCGCGGGATCCCAGGGTGAGGTGGACCACTGCCCAGCTGCCGAGGAGAGAGATGAGCATCAAGATCAGGGCCACTAGTAGACACCCCTGGCGACAGGACCCCCCGTGCCTACTGTTGGGGTAGGGGGTCAGAGCAGGGGTCCCCTCTTCCTCCAGCTGAGTTTCCCCCTCCATAGTGGTCTCAGGAGAGGGGGGAGAGGGGGGAGACTGGGTTCCCGAAGAGCCTGTGGGGTTCGAGTCCCCCTCCTCCTCCCCTTGCAATTTTGGAGGGTCCCCCTCTTCCTTAGCCTGGTGGTGCATGCCCCTTTTCAGTTCCCACCCCTGGGTATTTTCCGCCGGGTTATGGGTGGACAAGCTTTTCGTGGAGAATCTTTCTAAAGCTGACAGGTGGCGTGCGTAGATGACACCCTGCACCACAGTGCGAGAGGTGGCTGAAATGGAGTGTGCAGGTGTGTGTGTGTGTGTGTGTCAGAGTGAGAATGGATGTGTGCACACTTCACACACCAATGCTAGCTCCTGTGTGCAAGTTAGGGGCAAAGGAGATCCTGAAGCGAATGCTCTCCCCAGCCAGTCACTGCCTGCCTTTGTGTAGTTCAACGTGGTCCATAATTTTATTAAGCAAATTGCGGCTTATTTTACTTTGGCTCCGGGCTACTGACCAATGATTCATCCCTCCCTCCCTCTTTCTCTCTCTCTCTCTCCTTCCTCCCCTCTCTCTGTCCAATCATCCACCATAACCATGTGCGTTTCCTGTCATATTTACCTATGACACATGTGGCCTCTCCTCTCTCTATTGGATCAACATGAGGAAGTACAGTAGCTGTGGATGTGGCTACTTAGTAAACACTCAATTGCAAACGTGCACATGCACGCACAACACACACACACAGACACACACACTTACTGTAGGTACTTAAATTGATGTATATGGTTAACTCGTGTTTCCCATACATTGTACATAATTTAACATTTTTGTGACATCACTGTTGTTTAATGTTTAAAATACAGATTAATCATTAGTTAATCAATTGAAATCTTAATTTCAGTCTTAACTGAAATTAAAAATCAGTCTTAACATTACATGTCTTTTGACAGAATGATTGTCAATTCTTAATTTAATTTTGTGTACAGTACCAGTCAAAGGTTGACACACCTATTATTTCAAGGTTTTTCTTTATTTTTACTATTTTCTACATTCTAGAATAAGAGTGAAGATATCAAAACTATGAAATAACACATATGGAATCATTTAGAAACCAAAAAAGTGTTATTTTATATTTGAGATTCATAAAAGTAGGCACCCTTTGTCTTGATGACAGCTTTGCACACTCTTGGCATTCTCTCAACCAGCTTCATGAGTTACGTCTACTGCAGAGGATAAGTTCTTTAGAGTTACCAGCCTCAGAAATTGCTAGCCCATATAAAAGTAACAGACACATCTCAACCTCAACTGTTCAGAGGAGACTGCGTGAATCAGGCCTTCATGTTTGAATTGCTGCAAAGAAACCACTACTAAAGTACACCAATAAGAAGAGACTTGCTTGGGTCAAGAAACATGAGCAATGGACAATAGACAGGTGGACATTTGTCCTTTCATCTGATGAGTCCAAATTTCACATTTTTGGTTCCAACCGCCGTGTCTTTGTGAGACGCAGAGTAGGTGAATGGATGATCTCTGCATGTGTGGATCCCACCATGAAGCATGGAGGAGGAGGTATGATGGTGTGGTGGTGCTTTGATGGTAACATTGTTGGTGATTTATTTAGAATTCAAGGCACACTTAACCAGCATGGCTACCACAGCATTCCGCAGTGAAACGCCATCCTATCTGGTTTGCGCTTAGTGGGACTATAATTTGTTTTTCAACATGACAATTACCCAACACACCTCCAGGCTGTGTAAGGGCTATTTGACCAAGAAGGAGCGTGATTATAATTGTTTAAGTTTTTTTTGGAGTGCTGCATCAATGACCTGGCCTCCACAATAACCCGACCGCAACCCAATTGGGATAAGTTGGACTGCAGAGTAAAGAAAAAGCAGCCAACAAGTGCTCAGCATATGTGGGAGCTCCTTTTAAGACTATTGGAAAAACATTCCAGGTGAAGCTGATTGAGAGAATGCCAAGAGTGTGCAAAGCTGTCATCAAGGCAAAGGGTGGCTACTTTGAAGAGTCTGGAATGTAAAATATATTTTGATTTGTTTAACATTTTTTGGGTTACTACATGATTCCATGTGTGGTATTGCATAGTGTTATTCTACAATGTAGAAAATAGTAAAAATAAAGAAAGACCTTGAATGAGTAGCTGTGTCCAAAATGTTTCCTGGTACTCTGTGTGAACTGCTTCGACTGGGAAGCATGCAACAGGCTTTACCAGGCAAAAGTGTGTCTTTACCAGCCCTATGGGCCCTGGTAGAAAGTAGTGCACTATATAGGGAATAGGGTGCAATTTGGAACGGATGTATCAGAAGGGACTGTAATGATAACGACCTGTCACTGAGCTTTAAACAAATGGACCTTTGCGGCTCTGTGTAGTCCTGCGTTTCTCAAAGCCCATGCATAGACCACAATTTACCCTCATTGTACGGAAACAAAAACAGACGGAGGACTCAGTTAGCTAGACTACTGCCCGTTTCCAATTAATCTAATACATTTCATCATGCTATTCATAATTTTGTTATTTTTAGAGGGGGTTTATTTTGGATAATGCGCTCTCGCTCTGTTTGTGTATATTTGGTGGGTTGGGGTTGTTAAGGTCGTAATCGGATTGGCCATGTTTGTTTGTCATTGGCTTTTTATCCATACACATTAGTTTACGGTGTCATTGACTGTAATGTGCTAGCAAGATGAACTCTTGCCCACCATCCTTTGTCTATGGTAATAACAGTATAGTATTTGACTGGTACAGTAGGTTATAGTAGATAAGGTAAATATTCAGGTCAATGTGAATGCAGCACATCATTGAACATTTATATGGAAATATTTGGATTTCTGGAAGCTTTAAATAGATGTGGCGTGCTGTTGGCCACTGTCTTGAAACTGTACACACACACACTGCTGTCTCAGCTGACAGCACTGCAGCACTGGCATCACAGTGAAGTCCCCACAGACTTTTCCTACCTTGAAGAGACATGTTTCATTCAGAGGCCATCATGAAGTCAACAGGACATAATGATAGACCTGTCACTCCAGGCAGTCTTGTTTTGCACTGTTTGTGTGTGTGTGCTTTAGTGTGTGTGTGTGTGTGTGAGAGAGAGAGAGAGAGAGCTAGAGAGAAAGAGTGCAAGAGAGAGAGAGAGTGTTTGTGTGTTTTGCAACACTGCAGGACTATCAGGGTCACAGTTTAATGGACTCTTCCCCCTGTGTGAAATGTATTTGTTCTTCTCAGGACTTGATTGCCTTGTCACAGCATGATTTACATGCAAACTGCTCTGACTTGCAAAACAATCATTCTCCATTCCCATCTTATCAGTAGATTATGAAAATAATGTACAGTCCTAGTACAACAATCCAAACAACATAAATTGACAGGGAAATAAATCGGAACCAAATATTTCCGTGTCAGGCAAAATAACATTTCCCTCAAGTAATCCTTCTATAATTTTCCTGCGTTTATTTTAAAAACAATATGATACTGAGGTTACCTTGTATCATATAGGTGTGTCGTTTAGTTCGACTGCACGACTAGGCTCCAAAGAAACAGCCACGAACTGTCCTGTATCACTGCCCGTACGAACCGCCACTCTACCCACTGCTGTCAGACTGTACAATAACTCAAATGTTTTTCCCACCCCAAAACATGTTTAACAATCACTATTTAACATTTCAGTTTCCAATGTGAAAAATGTCCTGCAATGTTTTAAGTGTCCTGTATTCTATTTTATGAAATGTATTATTATATTTTAAGTTTGTTTTTTCTTTTGCTATTCTCTACACAATTTCATTATGATGTATATTCTGCCGTTTTATCTGAGCAAGAATCAATAAACTCGAACTACTTCAACATGTAATCATAAAGTATTGCCAATGGCAGCACTGAATGCAACACTGAATGTAGCATCAATCAATCAAATGTGAATTGTACTGTAAACTGTACAGCAGTTTACATTATAGCAATTATTATAATGCAAACTTTATAGTCTGGCAGAATCAAGCTAAATCCACACTAAAGTCCATGACAGCAACAATATAATTGGTTAAAGCACAACCATTCTAGGTTCAAGTCCCAGTAACTCAAAGGGGTTAACTACCCAGTAGAGTCCCAGTATGTATCTATAGCAACAGGGCAGGATTTATAGCCTAGTATGGAGACATGGCTTAATATTATAATGGAATTTTCCCTCAGACACACATACAGCCAACCAGACTTTGATCATGCAGGGACTGTGGATGGTTAACATCACATTGGATTTATATATCCCTGAGATGAAATCGATTGAAATCGAGGTGGCTGGAAGAGGTCTGGAGGTAGAGGAGGTGGTTTGGAAATTGCAGGATCAGGGTATCTATTAAAGCCACATTGATTTTGACTGTCCAATAGCATACTGCACAACAAGTGGGGCCTGGCGCGCAGAGAAAACCGTTGATAAGATCGACCGCTTTGACACGCCAGACTGTGTGAATGCTACTTCCTCAAAATTATATGGGACACATTTGAATGTTATCTGTCGAGGGGGCTGGGAACCTGCCCCTCCTTCAACCGGGGCATGTGATTGGGTGAGAAAAGGTGAGGGGCATGCGGTGGTTGGGTTTGCTCTGTGTAGTCAAAGGAAAACCAATAGAAAATGCTAAATCTGACATGCTCAACTCAAAGTTCTGCAAATAACTCAATCTTCCATTCAAAGTTTCATTCAGGTGAAAGGTGAGTACCACTGTTTTGACTGTTTGTTGTTGTCGTGACATCGAGCAGCATCTAAAATCGCATCTCTCATTGAACTATGGACCTTTATTTCCCAGAATTCAAGAAAATAACACAGTTTACTGACCACTATGAAGCTTCACTCAAGGTTAAGCGTTAGCAAAGTTGTTCACAGCTGAGTCACAAAAGCGATTTGTACCGCCTTTCTATGCTAAGCAAATTAGCTAGTGTGAGAAAGCAACAGTCAAAGCGAACCCTCAGCTATTTCATTGTATACAATTTTCACAGAGGATGAAATGGAAGCGAAACAAACAAACCGGGAAGGAAAAAAGGATCGACTCACACTACTAGTGAGTCGGCGAGGGATTTGTGTTGGGGTGGCAATTTCACATGCCCTAGAAACACCAACAGAAGCACAGCAAGCGTTGAGACAGGCAGGAACACACAGTCAATGCCCCTCTCTCTCAACTCTCTCCAACTGATTCAGGCCGTGTGAGACAGCCAGCCTGGCTCAAAATGAAAGAGAGAAAGATCGAGGAGAGAGAGAGGAATATGAAGAGAGATAGTAAGAGAGACAGAGAGAAGGATGGAGAGAGATTTGTAGGCTCTGACAGCCCTAGGAAGATGAGGAGAGGCTAAACTTCCATTGAGCTCCAAGTAGACCCCCATGTCACAATTGACAAAAACCTTTCAAGACCAAGCCATTTTGTCTCTTTGGGTTCCATCTCATGGTCAGGGAACCGCCTGGCTTCAATATGATACCCTTTTCACAATACTGAGCAGTCAAATTCAGCAGTATTGTGCTGGCCTGGTTACACATCCACCAGAAAGGTATTGTACAGGCATTGTCCTTTCCAGCAAAGTTCCAGCAACTATGGTGGGTGTAGAGAGGAAGCAAGAAAATGTATTAAAAAATATATACTGTATATCTGAGCCAGAACAGAATGGTTCAGGTCGGCACGCTATTGTGAAAAGGGAATGAGTCAATAGCTAGTTCTTCCTAGACCTCCCGATACAGAGACACAGTCCATCCCTAATCTTAGACCTAAAAGACACAGGAAAAAATAGAAACAGCACTGACTGTCAATATGCCAGGCTAAGTGGTCAAATTGAGCGACATTGACATAAATTAATAGTGTTTAAGGAATCAAAAGGTGGACTAAATAAGAAGACAAGTGTGGGAACGATATGAATGACAAAAACACAACTGACAGTAACTGTCATCCCACGTGGATGGTGTGTGTGCGTGTGTGTCACCCACAAGAAGACAGGTGAAGTCACAGTAGCTGGTGGTGTGTGTGTGTGGTTACTTAAATAAATCGGGTCCTTGTGAGTTGGCGCTCTCCAGGCCAGCTGCTGAATGTTAAGGAAGTGGGAGCTGACAGGATGCTAGCGGTGGCTGTCATCGTGCTTCTGTCGCCTGTATCTTGTATCTGCGGGGCTAATCTGGGAAGCGTTATAGTGGCAGGGCTAATCACATTAGACCTGTAATTGGTTTGCAATGCGACATGCATCTGGGCCCATATGCTAAATGCTACCTATATAGCGCTCTGGGAAGTTGGAAAGGGCTCAGAGGGTAGAGAGGATTGGCTGTTTTTCAGACTAGTTTCAGCTGGTATTTGCAAAGGAAATGGTACTTTCCCTCAAGCAATTCAAACAAATTGATAACTACCTGTTCTGTGTTGGTGACACTTCATTTCAGGCATGTTTCAACTGGTTTTTAATTGGTATTTACTAGGAAAATGTGTGGTAAGAAGGATTATGTTCTGGTGCTTATCCTGAACTGAAGTAAGTCAACCAAATTGGTAACTACTGTACCTGCTACTAACTGGTAGGAAACGCATGTTTCAATGAATCCCAATGACACTGACATGTAATGTAACGTGTTATCATGTAAAGTTAATAGCACGTACATAGAAGACTATAAAATAAAGTTGAACCCTCGATGGGTTTTATAGCAATCCCAGCAAACCGGAAACATTCCCAGAGTATTTGCTAAGATTCCCATTAAGTTCTAGATAAAACTCTATCTAACATTAGGATGATAACATCCACAAAACATTTAAAGAATGTTTTTGCAAAAAAAAAAAAAATCTCCCTAAATGTTTTAAATGAAATATCCTTGGAATCAAATCAAACTGCACTGTATTTGTCACATGCACCGAATACATCAGGTAACTGACTTGCCAAGTTAAATAAATGTTAAATTAATAAAAATAAATAAAATACAACAGGTGTATACTTTACTGTGAAACGTTTAAATACATTTAAACTCAGTTTTTCACAATTCCTGACATTTAATACTAGTAAAAATTCCCTGTCTTAGGTCAGTTAGGGTCACCACTTTATTTTAAGAATGTGAAATGTCAGAATAATAGTAGAGAGAATAATTTATTTCAGCTTTTATTTCTTTCATCACATTCCCAGTGGGTCAGAAGTTTACATACACTCAATTAGTATTTGGTAGCATTGCATTAAATTGTTTAAATTGGGTCAAACGTTTTGGGTAGCCTTCCACAATAAGTGGACGCTCCTGACAGAGCTGGTGTAACTGATTCAGGTTTGTAGGCCTCCTTGCTCGCACACGCTTTTTCAGTTTGGCTTTGTGATGGCCACTCCAATACCTTGAATGTGTTGTCCTTAAGCCATTTTGCCACAACTTTGGAAATATGCTTGGGGTCATTGTTCATTTGGAAGACCCATTTGTGACCAAGCTTTAATTTCCTGACTGATGTCTTGAGATGTTGCTTCAATATATCCACAACATTTTCCTACCTCATGATGCCATTTATTTTGTGAAGTGCATCAGTCCCTCCTGCAGCAAAGCACCCCCACAACATGATGATGCCACCCCCGAGTGTCATAGGAAAGGGTCTGAATATTAATCATGTTATTTCTAACTTCTGTTGACTCCAAAATGGCGGATATTTCTTTGGCTGGATTGGGCTCTGAGCGCCATACTCAGATTATGCTTTTTCCGTAAAGTTTTTTTGAAATCTGACACAGCGGTTGCATTAAGGAGAGTCTCTCTTTAATTCTGTGAATAACACTTGTATCTTTTATCAATGTTGATTATGAGTATTTTTGGGATTTCTGTGGCTATCTGCAAAAACACCGGAAGTTTTGGGATCAAAACATTACTGCACGTAACACGTCAATGTAAACTGAGATTTTTGGATATAAATATGCACATTATCGAACAAAACATACATGTATTGTGTAACATGATGTCCTATGAGTGTCATCTGATGAAGATCATCAAAGGTTAGTGATTAATTTTATCTATATTTCTGCTTTTTGTGACTCCTATCTTTGGCTAGAAAAATGGCTGTGTTTTTTTGACTTGGCTCTGAACTAACATAATCATATGTTGTGCTTTTGCTTGTTCGACCGCCGAACGCTGCCCGAACAAGGAGAGGGACCGACTTCGGCAGAAGTCGTGACAATGCTTCCTTTTTAGCCTTCTAAGACATGACTAACCCAGGTATATACTGGTAACTGGGTCATTCACTATCACTTCACCCATCATCTTTAAATTTTGCGTACTTCTGGACCCATATTTTCACTGGTGGCGCAGAGGATAAAAGACCTGACTTGGGAACCAGACATTGCAGGTTCAAATCCCATGTTTAGATTGTAAACATATGCAGTCTAAAAAATATGGTTGTATGTATAAGATGAAATCCTCTTCAAATGTCCTATGAATTAAATATATCACCCTCAAATGTGAATTGCCTTTAAATCTTGAGAGAAACATAGCGGGGATGTATTCCAATCTGCTTTCTTATTCTTTAAGGAGCTACCGATTTGCATGCAGAGAATGTTGTGGTAATAGTAGGTCAAACTTAAATATAGCATTCTCTAAATGTTCTTGAAATGTTCCGAGGACCTCCAAGACAAGGTAAAATGTAAGTTGCGTGAACATCTATCAAATAGTATGTTAAACCAAAAACAAATATGCTATGAACATCATACAAATTGACTTATTTGGAAATTGTGCAACATTGTGTGAAATTTCTGTTTAACCTATGTGAATATCACAAGAACATTCTTTCAAGATAACTCCCATAACTTAATTAAATGTTCTGGGAACCTTTAAAGAACTTAGAGCAGATGTTCTGTCAACATTCTTACAACATTATAGCAATGTCCTGTGCAACCTAACTTAAAACCTTTTCTCAATAGGGGGGCGCTATTTTCACTTTGTAAAAAATCGTTCCCAAATTAAACTGCCTCGTACTCAATTCTTGCTCGTACAATATGCATATTATTATTACTATTGGATAGAAAACACTCTCTAGTTTCTAAAACCGTTTGAATTATATCTGTGAGTTAAACAGAACTCATTTTGCAGCAAACTTCCTGTTAGGAAGTGAAAAATCTGAAATCGAGGCTCTGTTCCAGGGCCTTCCTATTAATTTGCCTGAAATCTATGGATCTACATGCACTGCATACACCTTCCACTAGATGTCAATAGGCAGTGAGAGGTGGAATGGGGTGTCTAGCTTGATCTGAGGCCGAACAAGAGCTTTTGGAATGACGTGACCAGAATTTTCATTGTCTTGGAAGGCGCGAGAAGGGACCCGAGATTGCGTTCTGAAAAGCTTTCGGTATAGACGTTAGATATCTCCGGCTCTGATTTTATTTGATATATGTGTTAAAAACATCATAAAGTAGTTATTTTAAACCGAGTTATATCAGTTTATTGAACGTTTATTGCGTTTTTCGCCATTTTCTTTTCTTTGCGTTATGTGAAGTTGGGCACCTTTGTGCCACATGGCTAGCTTTGGTTGCTAATTCGACAGGAGAAGAGGACATTCTACAACCAAACAACGATTATTCTGGACAAAGGACAACTTGCACAACATTCTGATGGAAGCTCATCAAAAGTAGGAACCATTTATGATGTTATTTCGTATTTCTGTTGAAAATGTTTAGTCAAATTTTCCGCCCTGATTTTGGGCGCTGTCTCGCTATAACGTAAGCTGTATGTCGTACTAAAGTTATTTTTTAAAATCTAACACAGCGGTTGCATTAAGAACTAGTGTATCTTTCATTTGCTGTACAACATGTATTTTTTGTGCAGTTTGGCTACGTATTCACATTGTAAAACCACGATTTGTACCGCTAAATATGCACTTTTTCGAACAAAACATATATGTATTGTGTAATATGATGTTATAGGACTTTCATCTGATGAAGTTTGTCAAGGTTAGTGAATAAATTTATATCTTTTGCTGTTTTTTTCGCTGTCGCTACCTTTGCGGTGAATGAATGCGGTTGTGTGGTTGGCTATTGTAGTAAGCTAATATAATGCTATATTGTGTTTTCGCTGTAAAACTTTTGAAAAATCTGAAATATTGGCTGGATTCACAAGATGTTTGTCTTTCATTTGCTGTACACCATGTATTTTTCATAAATGTTTTATGATGAGTATTTAGGTATTTCACGTTGCTCTCTGTAGTTATTCTAGCTGCTTTGGTGATATTTGTGATTGTAGCTGCAATGTAAAACTATGATTTATACCTGAAATATGCAAATTTTTCGAACAAAACATATGCTATACAATAAATCTGTTATAAGACTGTCATCTGATGAAGTTGTTTCTTGGTTAGTGACTAATTATATCTTTATTTGGTCGAATTTGTGATAGCTACCTATGCGGTAAAAAAATGGTGAAAATATGCGGTTGAGTCTTTTGCTATTGTGGTTAGCTAATAGAAATACATATTGTGTTTTCGCTGTAAAACATTTTAAAAATCGGAAATGATGGCTGGATTCACAAGATGTGTATCTTTCATTTGGTGTCTTGGACTTGTGATTTCATGATATTTATATGCTAGTATTTACTTGTGGCGCTATGCTAGGCTATGCTAGTCAGCTTTTTTACTGATGAGGATGCTCCCGGATCCAGGATTGTGACCAAGTAGAAGTTAAACATTGTATGATGTCATCATAACTGAGCATATTTTGTGTTTTGGGAACCTATCTCTTGTAATGTACCCACATTGTTCCCACAACCTAATTACATGTTCTGGGAACATTTAAATAAGGCTGTTCTTTCAACATTCTTGGAACATCAAAGGAATGTTTTGTGCACCCTAATACAAACATTATCTGATTTGGGAACATATCTCACCAGCAGCCTCTGGTAAGACAAGGGGCGGGGAACTATGCATATTTGTAAACAACAGCTGGTGCACGATATCTAAGGAAGTCTCAAGGTTTTGCTGGCCTGAGGTAGAGTATCTCATGATAACCAGTAGACCACACTATCTACCTAGAGAGTTTTCATCTGTATTTTTTGTAGCTGTCTACATACCACCACAGACTGATGCTGGCACTAAAACTGCACTCAATGAGCTGTATACCGCCATAAGTAAACAGAAAAATGCTCATCCAGAGGCAGCGCTCCTAATGGTCGGGGACTTCAATGCAGGGAAACTTAAATCAGTTTTACACAATTTCTATCAGCATGTTAAATGTGCAACCAGAGAGAAAAAAACTCCAGACCACCTTTACTCCACACAGAGACCGGTACAAAGCTCTCCCTTGCCCTCCATTTGGCAAATCTGACCATAATTCTATCCTCATGATTTCTGCTTACAAGCAAAAATTAAAGCAGGAAGCACCAGTGACTCGGTCTATAAAAAAAAGGTCAGAAGAAGCAGATGCTAAGCTACAGGACTGTTTTGCTAGCACAGACTGGAATTTGTTCCGGGATTCTTCTGATGGAATTGAGGAGTATACCACATCAGTCACTGGCTTCATCAATAAGTCCATTGATGACATCGTCACCACAGTGACAGTACATACATACATATGTTGGCCATAAGCGACATGCTTGCCCGAAAAGGGAGAAGGCAGAGGGAGGGGCGCAGGTGGTCCTCGTAACGCCTTGGCCCACTGATGTAGGGAGAGGTGAGCCGACAATGGTAGAGCAGCCACAAGCACCTGTTGCTGAGGAACAAGTTGTCCGTGTTGAGGGCACGGAGTTGCAACTTGTACCAGAGGGAAATGTTATGCAGAAGAAAAATATTGTTGTAGAAGGTAAGGATGGATCTGAAGAGCCATTTCCTCAGACTGGTGAGGAGGTGCCCAGTACGAGTGCTGGGGTACAGGAGGGGGTTCATGTGGAGCTAATCTCCCAGGTAGTGGAGGAGTTGCCCACTATGAGTAATGGGGTACAGGAGGGGGTTCAGGTGGGGCTAGATTCCCAGGTAGTGGAGGAGATGCCTGGTACGAGTGATGGGCTGCAAGTGGGGAGTGTTGAGAGGGATGTGGTAGAAGGGAGTCAGGGGTCTGTGGCCTCAGTTGAGGAGGATCAGGAGAAGGATATGGATATCTCTATTGATAAGATAGCAGCTGGTGATGACTCAATTTACAATCTAGAGGACATAAATGGGTTCCTGGATCAGAATTTTGGCCGATTTTTTTAATGTTGATAAGTTTGTGAGGTCAGCTGTGATGTTACAGAAGACGATGGGGTTAGACCAGTTGAGTGAGAAGAAGCGTTTTCAATTGAGGAAATTTGTTACTGCTGTCACAGCAGCAAAAGGTAGTTGGAAACATGGTCAGGTTGAGAGAAAATTAAAACAATGATGATGATCATGCCTCATAGGGTGTCTTTTTTCTCTTTGGTTTCTCTGTGGTTTCTTCTGCTTTTCCTTTCTCTTTTCTATATGGAGGTACTAAGGGTAGGTTCTCTCAATATTAATGGGGGAAGGGACAGGAATAAGAGGGCTTGGGTATTAGAAGTAATAAAACAGAAAAGGCTTAATGTAGTTTTTCTACAGGAGACACATAGTGATGAGGCTAATGAGGTTGACTGGGGTATGTGGTGGGAGGGACAGCATATACTCAGTCATGGTACTAATTTCAGTGCTGGGGTGGCAATTTAGTTTTCCTCAGGCTTAGGGGTGACTGTGGTATCGGCAACAGAGATTGTCAAGAGATGGGTTTTGTTGGTCAAGGTGGATATTATGGGTTTCTATTTTATTTTATTTTATGTTTATTCTCCTAATGAGGGTACAGAGCGTATTGCTGTATTTGATAAAATAAAGGAAACCTTAAGACAGTGTGACCAAGAGGGGTGTGTGGTTTTAGGGGGGGACTGGAATTGTACAGTAGATTTTACTGTTGACTAAACTGCTGAAGAACCTCATCTGTGGTCAGCTACTTGTCTGTCTGGTCTATTAACTGAGTAGCTTTCTGATGTGTGGAGAGTAAGGAATGCAAAAGTTAGGCAGTACAAATGGTTAAAAGTTAATGAAGGTCCTGTCAGGGCAGCAAGGTTAGACAGGTTGTATGTATCTGAGCATTACTGTAGTAGGGTTGGAAGGTGTGATATATACTCCTGTGGGTTTCTCTGATCACCATATTGTTAGTGTTGATATTCACCTGTCCACGAAGGTCATCACCTTACTGGTATTGTAATGTTAAGTTGTTACATGATGCCATGTTTTGTGAAAGGTTTTTGTTGTTTTGGGACAAATGGAAGGTTACAAAAGGGAATTTTGAGTCCTTGAGACAATGGTGGGAGGTTGGGAAGGCCCAAATACGATTGTTTGTCAACAGTATACTGCCCTGTCTCGTATTGAAGTTAAAGAGACTATCAGGGCCCTTGAACAGGACATCAAATCTATTGAATTGAAGTTGTTCACTCAGAATGACCCTGGACTAGTTATGAACTTACAGGACAAGAGACATGAACTGAGCTCATTTTTACATGAAAGAGCGAAGGGTGCCTTGATTAGGTCTTGTTTTGCTACCCTCAAGGATATGGATGCTCCTAGCGCTTTTAAAAAAAACTAGCGAGGCTTACTGGTTTCTCTGTGCCAGGAGTAATGATAGCACTGTCTGCGTATGCAGATGACGTGACAGTTTATATTGCAGGGGCTGAGGATGTTAAGGTTCTCTCAAACACGTTAAAGGTGTATGAGGGGCCTCCTTAGCTAGAGTCAATTGGGAAAAGAGTGAATCGCTGTGGGCAGGTCAGCTTCAGATGGGGTCTGCTCCACAGTTACCAGGGGGCCTTCAGTGGGGCAGAGATTGGATGAAGACTTTGTTTTTTTTCTAGGCTCTGATGTATTTCAGAAAAATAACTGGGAGGGTGTAGTGGAGAAAGTTTGTGCCAGACTGTCAAGGTGGAAATGGGTGCTACCCCAGCTGTCTTATAGGGGAAGGGTACTGGTAGCTAATAATCTTGCTGCCTCTACCCTGTGGCACAGACCAATGATTTTACAGCTGATACAAGAGCTTCAGAGGACCCTTGTCAATTTCTTCTGGTCTGGACAACACTGGATTAAAGCTGCAGCCTTGTACCTGCCACTGCACGAGGGTGGGCAAGGCCTGGTGGACATTTCTTCCAGGATCATGGCTTCTGGCTTCAAGCAGCCCAGAGACTGTTGTACAGTGACGGTTCTAGCTGGGTCGACACAACCTACACATTGATGAAGAGAGCGGGCTGTTTGGGCTTAGACGAGCACCTTTTCCTCTTAAAGCTGGAGGGGGGTGATTTGAATGGCCTGACTCCATTTTATGAGTCTGTTATGCAGGCTTGGAGAGTTCTTGTCAAGTCCCGTAAGGCCGCCATGCCACCAGGGATGTGGCTTTTTGAAGAGCCTCTTTTTTACAACACTGCCATCCAGTCCCGTACTCTGGGTTCAACCAGCCTACGTTCATGCCTGTTAGGTGTGGGGTGTACTAAGATGGTCATGTCATGTGGAGTAGGGGCAGATCGTTGGAGGAGCTGGGAGAAAGAGCGGGGATCCGCCTACTGAGGAAGGTTGTCGCTGAGGTCTGTGATTCCTTGCCAGTACTTCATCTGCAGTATGTGACTGACACTTCCAATTCAGATCGGTGGAAGGAGGGTCTGGATTATGTGTTCCCTGCACTGATTGTTAGTGCTGCGGCGGGGGCATTTGAGGAGGACGTGGAGATGCTGCTTTCATTCGATATCCCGGAGCTGGGGGAGTTCAAGGAGGTGGGAAAGAAGGCCCTGTACAAAATGTGTGTAAAAGTGTCCCATGCCTCTTCCCTGGAAGGGGTAAAATCGACGAGGTGGGCGGGTGTGTTTGGTCCACGTGCATCCCCAAAAGGCTGTTGGCGGTCTTTTGACAAACTGCCTACTGAAAAGAGGACAGCTGACCTCCAATGGAGGATAATACATGGAGCCATAGCCACCAATATGCATCTGGTACACCTGGATCCGACAGTTGGGGAGGGGTGTCTATTCTGTGCTGAGTCTGAAACTCTGGCACATCTGTTTTTACAGTGTCCCAGGTTGGTCGGGATGATTGACCTGATCACTTCTTGGTTCTCAGCTTTGGGAGAGGTTTTCTCTTCCCAACTGTTTATATTTGGGCTAAAGTACAGGTTAAGTCGAAGGGGTGTAATTATGTTGCTTAATTGTGTGTTAGGTGCAGCTAAATTAGCAATATGTAAGACCCGAAAGAACAGCATTCGGGGACAGGGGTCTGTGGATGTGGTGGTAATGCTGGAGGGAATGTTGGAAGCGAGACTGAGGGTTGAGTTTGCCTATTACAAACTGGTTAACAATATTGATCTGTTTATGAGTGTATGGGGTATTCAGAGTCTGTTGTGTTTAGTTACTGTGGAGGAGGATTTGGTGCTGTGTTTTTAATTGATGTGTAACTAGGGTTTTGTATGAGTTTTTATTGTGTTGTGGGTTCCCAGATTATTTAAAACTCAAACTCTCTCTCTCTCTCGCTCAAATGTAGAAATCAAGCTGAATAGAAGCTGAAGCAATTCATTATTGTAAGAATAGGTCTGATTACTGTTACATATTTCAGCTAGCACATCAATTATAAACAGTTGCAGATCTATGCCTGCGCCTAAAACTTAGCCAGGATAGCCTTTCATAGCCTGACACCTCACACTAAATTCTTCCGCTGCTCTGTCATTGCTACAGACTTTACTCTAAATCTGCCATAATTGAAAGTCGTTTGGGTGATGCTGTTTGTGGTGAAAACAAAGTCATCAGCAATTGGATCGTCTCTAACCAATCACAGTATCAAAGCCAATTACATACTTGGAAAACGATGCTTCACCCATGACTGTTCTGGCTCTGGCCCAACCCATCGGTTTCTGGGACCCATTATGAAGGCCTCGAATGTGTTTTCATTTAGTAAAGGGTCAGGGAGTATGGTCAGATCCAGACTCCTTGTGGAAAACCATTATTCCAAAAGGCTAAAAGGTGTTGGTGTTGTACTAAGGTTGTTTAATATTTTTACAAGGGGCTCACATTTAATTACATTTCATGCACTCGATCACCTCACTTTTCAAAAAAATAAATCCATTAAACAGCATATCAACTTTGTATGGCCTTACTTCAGAAGAGGAGAACCTACATATGATAGATTTACAGTTGGGTACTGGGGTCTTATAGGAAGTGTAGTTTGTTACCATTTGATATTAATGTCAAAGAACATGCAGTGCTTCTGTACTTGCTATGCTTGTAAAGGCATGAATGCTTTGTTACATAAAGGATGCATGAAATGATTGCAGTTAGATGCACTCTAGTGAAGTATGCTTATGGAGGATGTGTTGCTGTATATATTCAGAGCCGTATCCCTGTAATGCTAAAGAGAAGATCTTATGTCAAGTGTTATTGAATTTTTGTGGTTGCAGGTTCACTTGGCACTGTCACACCCTGATCAGTTTCACCTGTCCTTGTTATTGTCTCCACCCCCTCCAGGTGTCACTTATTATCCCCGGTGTATATATCCCTGTGTTTCTTGTCTCTCTGTGCTAGTTTGTCTTGTTTGCCAAGTTAACCAGCGAGTTTCCTTGCTCCTATATTTTGGTTCTAGTCCTCCTGGTTCTGAGCCTTGCCTGTCTTGACCCCGAACCTGCCTGCTTGACCACTCTGCCTGTTCTGTTTTCAAGCCTGCATATCCCCTTGTACTGTTTGGACTTGGATCTGGTTACTGAACCCCTGCCTGGCCTCACCTCAAGACTGCCTTTCGTCTTGTACTGTTTTGGACTCGGTTTATGAACTCTCGCCTGTCCCCGACCTACCTTTTGCCTACCCCTTGGATTAATAAATATCGGAGCTCAACCATCTGCTTCCTGTGTCTGCATTTGGGTCTCGCCTTGTGTCCTTATAGGCACATCTAAAGCCTTTTATTTTATTTTCCTATAGGCCACCAAGTGCTAACAATCAGTATGTAAATAATATGTGTGAAATGCTTTATAGTGTATGTTATGTAAACAGAGAGGTCTACTTTCTTGGGGACCTGAATATTGACTGGTTTTCATCAAGCTGTCCGCTCAAGAGGAGGCTTCTTAATGTAACCAGTGCTTGTAATCTGGTTTAGTTTATTAACTTCTTTGGGCTGCAGGGGCAGTATTGAGTAGCTTGGATAAAAGGTGCCCATTTCAAACGGCCTCGTACTCAATTCTTGCTCGTACAATATGCATATTATTATTACTATTGGATAGAAAACACTCTCAAGTTTCTAAAACCGTTTTAATTATATCTGTGAGTAAAACAGAACTCATTTTGCAGCAAACTTCCTGTCAGAAAGTGAAAAATCTTAAATCGAGGCTCTGTTCCAGGGCCTGCCTATAAATGTGCTTGATATCGATTAGTATACATGCACTTCATACGCCTTCCACTAGATGTCAATAGGCTGTGAGAGGTGAAGTGGGGTTTCTAGGTATTTCTATGGTCAAAAGATAGAGCTTGGAATGACATGACCCCAGAATTCCTTTGTTCAGGAAGCGCATAAAGGTCACCAGTATTGGTGCATTCGTTATAGACGTCTTATATCTCCGGCTTTGATTTTATTTGATAAATGTGATAATATCATCGTAAAGTATGTTTTTTCAATATAGTTTTATTAGATTATTGAAATTTTTTTAGGCGGGAGTTTAGGCGTGTTGCGTTCTTTGCGTTTGGTGACGAAGGAGAGCTTAGCGCCACTTGGCTAGTTTTGCTTGCTCATTCGAGAGGGAAAAATGCCATTCTAAAACCAAACAACGATTGTTCTGGATAAAGGACCCCTTGTACAACATTCTGATGGAAGATCATCAAAAGTAGGACCCATTTATGATGTTATTTCATAAATCTGTCGAACATGTTTACTATTAGTTTGCGCCCAGATTTTGGGCACTCTCTCGCTATAACGTAAGCTGCATGTCGTACTGAAGTTATGTTTAGAATTCTAACACGGCGATTGCATTAAGAACTAGTGTATCTATCATTTCCTATACAACATGTATTTTTTAGTAAAGTTTATGAATAGTTATTTGGTCAGAATAGGTGAGTGTCAGAAACATATACGGAGATTCTGGAAAATAATTGCTACATGGTCACATTGTATAACCACGGATTTCAGCTCTAAATATGCACATTTTCGAACAAACCATATATGTATTGTGTAATATGATGTTATAGGACTGTCATCTGATGAAGTTTATGAAGGTTAGTGAAAAAATGTATATATTTTGCATATTTCAGGTATAAATCATAGTTTACATTTCAGCTACAATCAGAAATTGCACCGAAAGCAGCCATAATATTTACAGACACCAACGTCAAATACCTAATTACTCATCATGAAACATTTCTGAAAAATACATAGTGTACAGCAATTGAAAGACAGGCATCTTGTGATTCCAGACAATATTTCCGATTTATCAAGTGTTTTACAGCGAAAACACAATGTAGCGTTATATTAGCATAGCCACAATAGCCAGAAACACTTGGGCGCCCACGACCAGTGCACGACAGATATTAGAAATAGCATCATAAAATGTTTCTTACTTTTGGTGATCTTCCGTCAGAATGTTGGACAAGGTGTCCTTTGTCCAGAACAGTCGTTGTTTGGATCTGGAACGGCAAATTTCCCTCTTCATTTAGTATGGGCACTTGCCAAGTGCTACAGATCTCTCCAACGTCAACAAAGTCAGAGAACGGAACACGGCAAAACTCCCGAAAAAATTTCAATAATCTGATTAAACTATATTGAAAAAACATACGTTACGATGATATGGTCACATGTATCAAATAAAATCTAAGACGGAGATGTTAGTCGTCCATAACGAGAGCAAAACTGAAGGCAAATCCATGTCCTCTTTCGCACGCTCCAGAAACAGGAAATGGACGGTCACGTCATACAAAGACCTTTAATTCCACCTCAGACCAAGATAAACACGAAATTTTTTCTCTCACCGCCTCTTGACAACCAGGGGAAGGTGTATGAAGTGTACGTAGACTCTTACGTATCTAGCCCATGTATAGGCAGGCAGTTGAACAGAGCATCGATTTCTGACATTCCACTTCCTGGTCAGGAAATGTGCTGCAGAATGAGTTCTGTTTCACTCAGAGAAATAATTCAAACGGTTTTAGAAACTAGAGAGTGTTTTCTATCCAATAGTAATAATAATATGCATATTGTACGAGCAAGAATTGAGTACGAGGCCGTTTGAAATGGGCACGATTTAACTGGCTACTCAATACTGCCCCTTGCAGCCATAACAGGTTAACAACAGACTTTCAGCATGCTTATAGAGAAGGGCACTCAACATGTACTGCACTGACACAAATTACTGATGATTGGTTGAAGGAAATCAATAATAAGAAGATTGTGGGAGCTTTACTGTTAGATTTCAGAGCAGCTTTTGATATTATTGACTATTACCTGTTGTTGAAAAAATCTATGTGCTATGGCTTTTCAACCTCTGCCGAAATCTGGATTCAGAGCTATCTATCTAATAGAACTCAGGGTTTTCTTTAATGGAAGCTTCTCTAATGTCAAGCATGTAAAGTGTGGTGTACTGCAGGGCAGCTCTCTAGGTTCAACCATATACGAGTCAGCAAGCACAGCTAATCAAGTCACTGAAACCCTTAAAACCTCTTGACGCTAGGGGTCAGATGTTTTTATTTATTTTTTATAACGTTCCCAAGGTAAACGGACTATTTCTCAGGTCCAGATCATAGAATATGCATATAATTTACAGATTAGGATAGAAAACACTCCAAAGTTTCCGAAACTGTCAAAATATTGTCTGTGAGTATAACAACACTGATTCTGCAGGCGAAAACCTGAGGAAATCTAACCCAGAAGTGATTTTTTATTTTTTTAAATCTGTGTTTCCTGGCCCGTCTTTCTTCCATTTAAAGGGGTATCAACCAGATTCCTTTTCCAATGGCTTCCTCGGGCTGTGACCAGGCTTTAGACATAGTTTCAGGCTTTTATTTTGAAAAATGAGCGAGATTTTTCAAAGTAGTCAGGTGTCCTCTGATTAGTTCCTGCCCGCGAGAGGGTAGCTCTCCATTTTCTTTTTCTCTCTTATTGAATAGGTTACGGTCCGGTTGAAATATTATCGATTATGTTTGTTAAAAACAACCTGAGGATTGATTATAAAAAACATTTGACATGTTTCTACGACCATTACGGATACTTTTTGGAATTTTCGTCGAACGGAACGAGGGTGTAGTTTTCTGAACATAACGTGCAACCGAAATGGCGTTTTTTTGTTATAAAAGTAATATTTATCGAACAAAAATAACATTTGTTGTGTAACTGGGCATCTCGTGAGTGCAAACATCCGAAGATTATCAAAGGTAAGCGATACATTTTTTTGCTTTTCTGACTTTCGTGACCAAGCTAACCAAGCTAATATAAGGCTAACTGTTCTAGCATTGATTGATACACTCACAAAAGCTTAGGTTGCTTTCGTTGCAAAGCATATTTTCAAAATCTGACACGATAGGTGGATTAACAAAAAGCTAAGCTGTGTTTTGGTATGTTTCACTTGTGATTGCATGATTCTAAATATTTTTTTTCATATTTTTGAATCTGATACGTTTGGGAATTTTCTTCTGCCTTTCAGGACCGGAACGAGGCTGTAGTTTTCTGAACATAACGCGCAACCAAATGGCATTTTTTTGTTATAAAAGTAATATTTATCGAACAAAAATAACATTTATTGTGTAACTGGGAGTCTCCTGAGTGCAAACATCCAAAGATTATCAAAGGTAAGCGATTCATTTTATTGCTTTTCTGACTTTCGCGACCATGCTAATTTGGTGCTAGCTGTTCTAGCATTGATTGATACACTCACAAAAGCTTGGATTTCTTTCTCTGTAAAGCATATTTTCAAAATCTGACACGATAGGTGGATTAACAACACGCTAAGCTGTGTTTTGGTATATTTCACTTGTGATTGCATGATTATAAATATTTTTAGTAATATTTTGCGCCCTGCAATTCAGCGGTTGTTTAGGAAAATTATCCCGTAAAAGGGATCCGTAGCGCAGAGAAGTTAACAAAGAGTTGCAGTCTGTTTTGGAATGGGTGGCCAGTAATAAACTGGTCCTGAACATCTCTAAAACTAAGAGCATTGTATTTGGTAAAAATAATTTCTTAAGTGCTAGACCTCAGCTGAATCTGGTAATGAATGGTGTGGCTGTTGAACAAGTTGAGGAGACTAAATTACCTGGCGTTACCTTAGATTGTAAACTGCCATGGTCAAAACATGTAGATTTAACGGTTGTAAAGATGGGGAGAGGTCTAGCCGTAATAAAGAGATCCTCTGCTTTTTTTGACACCACACTCCAAAAAGCAAGTTCTGCAGGCTCTAGTTTAGTCTAATATTGATTATTGTCCGGTCGTGTGGTCCAGTGCTGCAAGGTAAGACCTAGTTAAGCTGCAGCTGGCCCAGAACAGAGCGACACACTTACCTCTTAATTGTAATCAGAGGGCTGATATAAATACTATGCATGTCAGTCTCTCTTGGCTAAGAGTTGAGGAGAGACTGACTGTATCATTACTTCTTTTTATAAGAAACATTGTGTTGAAAATCCCAAATTGTATGCATATTCAACTTACACACAGCTCTGACACACACACTTATACCACCAGACATGCCACCAGGTGTCTTTTCACAGTCCCCAAATCCAGAACAAATTCAAGAAAGCATACAGTATTATATAGAGACCTTATTGCATGGAACTTCCTTCCATCTCATATTGCTCAAATAAACAGCAAACCTGGTTTCAAAAAACAGATAAAGCAACACCTCGTGCCACAACGCATCTCGCATATTTGACCTAGATAGTTTGTGTGTATGCATTGATATGTAGGCTATGTGTGCCTTTTAAAATGTTTTTTATAGTTCTGTCCTTGAGCTGTTCTTATCTATTGATGTTCTGTATTATGTAATTCTATATCATGTTTCATGTTTTGTGTGGACCGCAGGAAGAGTAGGTGCTGCTTTTGCAACAGCTAATGGGGATCCTAATAAAATACCAAATACCAAGTACTGTATTAAGTATATAATAGAGGTGAATGCTGTAGATTAATCATAGGCCTACTGGCTGTTGTAACCTGAGTGTGTCCTTGCTGGAAAATAACTTGTCACTATCTCTCACTCCCTCTTTATTACTCCGTCCTTCTCTCCACACTCTAACTCTTAGTTACCCCACTTCTCTGTCTGTGGGTACATCTGCTTCTCTCTCTCCCTATCTTTGCTTCTCTGTCATTCTGTTTCTTTGCCTCTATTCCTCTGTTGTTATCTCTGTCTCCGGTCTGTTTATTATTTCTCTCTCTCCTCTCGTTCACTGTCAATCTTTATCTCCCCCTCTATCATCTCTACTTTTCTGTCACCCCCTTCTCTCTCGCTGTCTGTCTTTCTGTCTCTCTCTCTGTCATGCTGTCTATCTCTCTCAGTTGTCTGTCTGTACATTCTCTCTTGCTCTCTCTCCCTCTGCCCCTTCATGTGACCTCTGACAGGGTTTGATCTCATTAGATTGTGTCTAATGTGGCAAAGAAATTAAGTATCTCCTGAATACAAAGTGTTATGTTTGGGGCAAATCCAATACAACACATCAATGAGTACCACTATTCATATTTTCAACCATGGTGGTGAATGCATCATTTTTATTAAATGTTTTATTTCACAACAACACAGAGTTACACATGGGATAAACAAACGTACAGTCAATAACACAACAAAAAAGTATATATACAGTGTGTGCAAATGTAGTAAGATTAGGGAGGTAAGGCAATAAATAGGCCACAGTGGCAAAATAATTACAATTTAGCAATTAAACCCTGGAGTGATAGATGTGCAGAAGATGAATGTGCAAGTAGAGATACGGTGGTGCAAAGGAGCAAAAAAAGAAATAACAATATGGGGATGAGGTAGTTGGGTGGGCTATTTACAGATGGGCTATGTACAGGTGCAATGATTGGTAAGCTGCTCTGACAGCTAATGCTTAAAGTTAGTGAGGGAGATATAAGACTCCAGCTTCAGTTATTTTTGCAATTCGTTCCAGTCATTGGCGTCAGAGAACTGGAAGGAAAGGCGGCCAAAGAGGAGTTGGCTTTGGGGGTGACCAGTGAAATATACCTGCTGGAGCGCATGCTACGGGTGGGTGTTGCTATGGTGACCAGTGAACTGAAATAAGGTGGGGCTTTACCTAGCAAGTCTTATACAGTGGGGCAAAAAAGTATTTAGTCAGCCACCAATTGTGCAAGTTCTCCCACTTAAAAAGATGAGAGAGGCCTGTAATTTTCATCATATGTACACTTCAACTATGACAGACAAAATGAGAAGAAAAAAATCCAGAAAATCACATTGTAGGATTTTTTATGAATTTATTTGCAAATTATGGTGGAAAATAAGTATTTGGTCAATAACAAAAGTTTATCTAAATACTTTGTTATATACCCTTTGTTGGCAATGACAGAGGTCAAACGTTTTCTGTAAGTCTTCACAAGGTTTTCACACACTGTTGCTGGTATTTTGGCCCATTCCTCCATGCAGATCTCCTCTAGAGCAGTGATGTTTTGGGGCTGTTGCTGGGCAACACGGACTTTCAACTCCCTCCAAAGATTTTCTATGGGGTTGAGATCTGGAGACTGGCTAGGCCACTCCAGGACCTTGAAATGCTTCTTACGAAGCCACTCCTTCGTTGCCCTGGCGGTGTGTTTGGGATCATTGTCATGCTGAAAGACCCAGCCACGTTTCATCTTCAATGCCCTTGCTGATGGAAGGAGGTTTTCACTCAAAATCTCACGATACATGGCCCCATTCATTCTGTCCTTTACACGGATCAGTCGTCCTGGTCCCTTTGCAGAAAAACAGCCCCAAAGCATGATGTTTCCACCCCCATGCTTCACAGTAGGCATGGTGTTCTTTGGATGCAACTCAGCATTCTTTGTCCTCCAAACACGACGAGTTGAGTTTTTACCAAAAAGTTATATTTTGGTTTCATCTGACCATATGACATTCTCCCAATCTTCTTCTGGATCATCCAAATGCTCTCTAGTAAACTTCAGACGGGCCTGGACATGTACTGGCTTAAGCAGGGGGACACGTCTGGCACTGCAGGATTTGAGTCCCTGGCGGCGTAGTGTGTTACTGATGGTAGGCTTTGTTACTTTGGTCCCAGCTCTCTGCAGGTCATTCACTAGGTCCCCCGTGTGGTTCTGGGATTTTTGCTCACCGTTCTTGTGATAATTTTGACCCCACGGGGTGAGATCTTGCGTGGAGCCCCAGATCGAGGGAGATTATCAGTGGTCTTGTATGTCTTCCATTTCCTAATAATTGCTCCCACAGTTGATTTCTTCAAACCAAGCTGCTTACCTATTGCAGATTCAGTCTTCCCAGCCTGGTGCAGGTCTACAATTTTGTTTCTGGTGTCCTTTGACAGCTCTTTGGTCTTGGCCATAGTGGAGCTTGGAGTGTGACTGTTTGAGGTTGTGGACGGGTGTCTTTTATACTGATAACAAGTTCAAACAGGTGCCATTAATACAGGTAACGAGTGGAGGACAGAGGAGCCTCTTAAAGAAGAAGTTACAGGTCTGTGAGAGCCAGAAATCTTGCTTGTTTGTAGGTGACCAAATACTTATTTTCCACCATAATTTGCAAATTAATTAATTAAAAATCCTACAATGTGAAGTGTACCTATGATGAAAATTACAGGCCTCTCTCATCTTTTTAAGTGGGAGAACTTGCACAATTGGTGGCTGACTAAATACTTTTTTGCCGCACTGTAGATGACCTGGAGCCAGTGGGTTTGGCAACGAAGCGAGGGCCAGCCAACGGGAGCATACAGGTCGCAGTGGTGCGTAATATATGGGGCTTTGGTGACAAAACGGATGGCACTGTGATAGACTACATCCAATTTGCTGAGTAGAGTGTTGGAGGCTATTTTGTAAATGACATCGCTAAAGTCAAGGATCGGTAGGATAGTCAGTTTTATGAGGGTATGTTTGTCAGCATTATTGAAGTATACTTTGTTGTGAAATAGGAAGCCGATTCTAGATTTAATTTTGGATTGGAGATGCTTAATGTGAGTCTGAAAGGAGAGTTTACAGTCTAACCAGACACCTAGTTATTTGTCCACATATTCTAAGTCAGAACCGTCCAGAGTAGTGATGCTAGACGGGCGGGGGGTGGTGCGGGCAGCGATCGGTTGAAGAACATGCATTTAGTTTTGCTTGCATTTAAGAGCAGTTGGAGGCCACGGAAGGAGTGTTGTATGGGATTGAAGCTCGTCTGGAGGTTTGTTAACACAGTATCCAAAGAAGGGCCAGAAGGATACAGAATGGTGTCGTCTGCATAGAGGTGGATCAGAGAATCACCAGCAGCAAGAGCGACATCATTGATGAATGCAGAGGAAAGAGTCGGCCTGAGAATTTAACCCTGTGGCTGACCCATAGAGACTGCCAGAGGTCCGGACAACAGGCCCTCCAATTTTACATACTGAACTCTATCTGAGAAGTAGTTGGTGAACCAGGCGAGGCAGACATTTGAGAAACCAAGGCTGTTGAGTCTGCCAATAAGAATGCAGTGATTGACAGAGTCAAAAGCCTTGGCCAGGTCGATGAATACGGCTGCACAGTATTGTCTTTTATCGATGGCGGTTATGATATCGTTTAGGACCTTGAGCGTGGCTGAAGTGCACCCATGGCCAGCTTGGAAACCAGATTACATAGCGGAGGAAGTGCGGTGGGATTCGAAATGGTCGGTGATCTGTTTGTTAACTTAGCTTTCGAAGACTTTAGAAAGTCAGGGTAGGATAGATTTAGGTCTGTAAACAGTTTGGGTCTAGAGTGTCACCCCCTTTGAACAGGGGGATGACCCCAGCAGCTTTCCAATCTTGGGGGATCTCAGACAATACGAAAGAGAGGTTGAACTGGCTAGTAATAGGGGTTGCAACAATTGCGGCGGATAACTTTAGAAAGACAGGGACCAGATAGTCTAGCACAGATGATTTGCAGGGGTCCAGATTTTGCAACTCTTTCGGAACATCAGCTATCTGGATTTGGGTGAAGGAGAAATGGGGAGGCTTGGGAAAGTTGCTGTGGGGGGTGCAGAGCTGTTGACCGGGGTAGGGGTAGCCAGGTGGAAAGCATGGCCAGCCGTAGAAAAATGCTTATTGAAATTCTCGATTATCATAGATTTATCGGTGGTGACAGTGTTTTCTATCCCCAGTGCAGTGGGCAGCTGGGAGGAGGTGCTCTTATTCTCCATGGACTTTACAGTGTCCAAGATCTTTTTGGTGTTTGTGCTACAGGATTCAAATTTCTGTTTGAAAAATCATGTTTTGGGTTTGATTGTCATTGGTAAGGACTACAGAGTTTTTTAGTCTAAAAAGAAACGGAATAGAACTTAACACAGGAAAAAAATAGAGGAAAGCCTGGTTCTGTCTGCTTTCCAATAGACACTAGGAGACAAATCACCTTTAAGCAGGACAATAACCTAAAATACAAGGCCAAATACACACTGGATTTGCTTACTAAGATGACATTGAATGTTCCTGAGTGGCCAAGTTACAGTTTTGACTTAAATCAGCTTGAAAATGTATGGAAAGACTTGAAAATGGCTGTCTTGCAATGATCAACAACCAACTTGACAGAGCTTGAATTATTTTTTATATAATAACACGCAAATATTGTACAATCCAGGTGTGCAAAGCTCTTAGAGACTCTTCCACTTTGATATTACAGATGATGTTGTGTCGTTGACAAAAAATGACAATTAAATCATTTTTTTTGTGAATTTGAATGAAATATGAAAAAAGCAAATTCCATCACAGGACTTTATTCAGCAGGTGGGAACACATAATTATTGCAAAGGAAATAAGGTGACAAAGTAATTATTGCAAAGGAAACAATGCACCGGCTGGGGAGAAACAATGTACCAGCTGGGGAGAAAGCTCTTTGATGACGATATTTTCTCCTGCTGATTTCTGAACCTCTGAACCCCTTTTATAAGTGATATAAAAGCTACAAACACAATGCTGAAGAAAAACTACAAATGCAATGTTATGTCTATCCCATCATAAAAGCAGGAATTGCAAAGGATCACAATGGATCTGTACTCCATTTGAAGTGTAATTTCACAGTATCAGATTAGTATTTTTGATATTTTCTGCAATATTTTGCCATAAAGTGTGCAGTCAGTAATGTCAAACTAATATAGGACATGTACCACCGCTAGGAAGCAAGAGACAGGGTTTCATTGCATTGCAATCATTAACAGGATTTAGATATGTTAAAACAAAGGTCTCTACTTATTGGGAGTGTGGTATTTGCCGAGTCCTCCCTAATTTACATTTGACATTTGAGTCATTTAGCAGACGCTCATATCCAGAGCGACTTATAGTTAGCACATTTATCTTAACACAGCCACATATCACAATCATAGTAAGTACATTTGTCCTCGATAAAGTAGCTATCAGAGCTAGTAACGGGGGAAAAAAGTCAAGTGGGTGAGGGGGGGGGGTTATTATTAAGCAATGCTAATATTAAGCAATGTTAGCATAGCTTAATATCTGCTCTATCTGATTTCCACTTGAGCTTTGGTAATTTTTCTTAATTGTAGACCTGGGTGTTTACTCTTCCGCTTATTCCGAATACACAAAAGCAGTGCATGAATCCCTCTATTAATTTCATCAAATTCACCCTCTCATTCCACTATCCATAAACTCACCTGTCTCACAACACTTGGTCTCCTCAACACTTTGGTCTCCTCAACACTCGATCAATGAACAACGAAGCCCCTTTGCTCCATTAACTATTATCTGACAACAAGCTAGACTTCCTTCTCCTAACTGAAACTTGGAAACAACCTGGTGATATATTTTCTCTTCCTTCCGCTGGTTATGGCTACCTGGGTCACCCCCGCTCCACCGGCCGTGGTGACGGCCTCACTGTAAAACTACAAAACCTAAATAACTGAAGTGTCTTTCCCTACTGTCTTCTCATTTGAATACATTGCTTACAAAACATTTTGCTCCATGACCACAATCCTTGTGTACTGTCCTCTGAAAGCTAATGAATCATTCCTGTCACCATTGCTGTCTCACTCTTCCCCTTACTGCTGCTTGGAGATATGAATATTTAGGTGGACTCAAACTCAAAACTTGTCTCTGATTTAATTGCTGTTCTGGACTATTTAAATATTACCCAGCATGTCAATTTTCCCACTTACGTCAAGGGACACATACTAGATTTCGTCTGCTCTGTTAGCCTCAACCTAACTCATATTTCACCCTCCCTGTTCCGACTGTCTGACCACAAGATTCTTAATTTCTCTCTTACCTCATTCTCACCCCACAACACTGACAAACACCTCATCTCCTTCCGCAACATCAAAGTTGTTCACCCCCTCCAGCTCTCTGATGCCATCTGCTCTGCCCTGCCCCTTGACCACGCCCCCAACTCACCTGATCTCAACCCTGCACAGCCAGAAGACAACTGGCCACCCTTCAGAGCCTAGTTCCTCTCTAGCTAGGGGTTTTTTCCTAGCCACCGTGCTTCTACATCTGCATTGCTTGCTGTTTGGGGTTTAAGGCTGGATTTCTGTATAGCACTTTGTGACATCGGCTGATGTAAAAAGGGCTTTATAAATACATTTGATTGATTGATTGATTGACCTGATGAACTAGCTGCTCTATCTGTCTCCCTCAACTCAGTCTCTGACCCTCTTCCAAACTAAACCTGTCTCCTTCTCCTCCTCTTCCCCCTGGTTTACCCCTGAGCTCCGCTCCCTGAAGCATGCTGGCCACCACCTGGAGTGCCTGGGTAGGAAGTCTGGGCTCAATGTGCACACTGACGCCTATAAACTCCACCTCTCCACCTACAGGGATTCCCTCAGTGCTGCAAGGTTCACCTACTTCCCCAACATCATCAACAGCTCCAATAAGTTATCGACTGTTAGCAAACTACTTCAGCCCCATGATGATACCTTCTCTACTCCCTCCACTGAACTCTGCACCTCCTTCAATTATTCAAGGACAAGATCACCTAAATATACTCATCACTGACTGATCAATCTCCCCTCAGCTGCCCCTCACCCTGACAACCTCCCAACCGTCATACCGGAAACTCAGCTCTCCATATTTGCCCCCAATGACTCTCCCTATATCTCAAACTCATCATGTCATCCAAGACTACACCTTGCTCCCTGTATCCTCTCCCCACTGTTCTCATCAAAGCCTGCCTGCCTGGTCTCTAACCATATTTCACACACATCGTCAACTTCTCCCTCGCCCATTAAACTGTCCCCTCCAATTACAAAACAGCTGCATTGACCCCCATCTTAAAAAAGCGAGTACTGGACACCACCATCCTCAATAATTTCCTCCCCATTTCTAACCTCCCTTTCCTCGCCAAGACTGAGACGTGCTGTTGCCTCCCAATTACAAACCCACTTAAAAAAAAAAAATGTAATTCATTTTGGGTAACAGACATATAGAAGAAAAAAAGGACAATGTGGACCCAGAGGACCCCTCACTTGAAAGTATTATATAAAATGCTTGTTTCCCAAAGTGGTCCTTGATGGTAAAAACAATAACACACATGTGGTACGATTCACTGCACTTCTCCCTAACCTTAAAAATCAACCTTATTGATTTCACATTAAAACAATCTATTAATTGCATACCATACCTATCATTCAAATAAATACACATGACCAGCAGTAGGGGGCACAAGGGACAGTAGAGTGGTTTCTCTTACTTAGACAACCTTGTCCAAATGAAAACCTTTGCCTGATCTCCAAGGGGAGGCTATTCTGTAAACAAATGCCTGTATTGAAAAACGTGCTCCTTGCGGTATTGTTTACTCTTGGGATTTTACAAGACATAACACTAAGTTCTACTTCCGGCGCTGACAGAGATGGCCGCCTCGCTTCGCGTTGCTAGGAAACTATGCAGTATTTTGTATTTTTACGTGTTATTTCTTACATTGGTACCCTAGGTAATCTTAGGTTTTATTACATACAGTCGGGAGGAACTACTGGATATAAGAGCAACGTCAACTCACCATCATTACGACCAGGAATACGACTTTCCCGAAGCGGATCCTCTGTTTTGCCCACCACCCAGGACAATGGATCGGATACCATCCGGCGAACCAAAACAACGTCGCCGAAAAAGGGGCAGACGAAGCGGTCTTCTGGTCAGGCTCCGGAGACGGGCACATCGCGCACCACTCCCGAGCATACTACTCGCCAATGTCCAGTCTCTTGACAACAAGGTTGATGACATCCGAGCAAGGGTAGCATTCCAGAGAGACATAAGAGACTGTAACGTTCTTTGCTTCACGGAAACATGGCTCACTAGAGACACGCTATCGGAGTCGGTACAGCCAGCTGGTTTCTTCACGCATCGCGCCGACAGAAACAAGCATCTTTCTGGTAAGAAGAGGGGCGAGGGGGTATGCCTTATGATTAACGAGACGTGGTGTGATCATAACAACATACAGGAACTCAAGTCCTTCTGTTCACCCGACTTAGAATTCCTCACAATCAAATGTCGACCGCATTATCTAAGAGAGAAATCTCTTCGATTATAATCACAGCCGCATATATTCCCCCCCAAGTAGACACATCGACCACCATGAACAAACTTTTTTTGACTCTATGTAAACTGGAAACCACATATCCTGATGCTGCATTCATTGTAGCTGGGGATTTTAACAGGGCTAATCTGAAAACAAAACTCCCTATATTCTATCAGCATATCGATTGTGCTACCAGGGCTGGTAAAACCCTGGATAATTGTTATTCTAACTTCCGCGACGCATATAAGGCCCTCCCCCGCACTCCTTTTGGAAAAGTTGACCACGACTCCATTTTGTTGCTGGCACTCTGCCAGACCACTGACTCAAACAGCTCCCATCCGGCTCAACATCAGAGTAGAAGCTTCATTCAACATTCTACAGACTGTTGATATCTAGTGGAAGGTGTAGGAAGCGCAAACAGATCCAAAGCCAACTGGGATTTCAATAGGCGATGAGTTCTCACTTCCTGTTTGGATTTTTTCTCAGGTATTTGCCTGCCATATGAGTTATGTTATAATCACAGACATCATTCAAACAGTTTTAGAAACTTCAGAGTGTTTTATATCCAATAGTAATAATAATATGCATATATTAGCATCTGGGACAGAGTAGGAGGCAGTTCACTCTGGGCACGCTATTCATCCAAGTGAAAATGCTGCCCCCTATCCCTAAAAAGTTAACAGCGTCTATGTAATGTTGGGATTTGGCCTTATCCATTTTGTATCTTGCCTGCTTTCTACAGTTAATATAACCATCATAATATTGTTGTAGATTTGTCCTTCTGAATTTGGCCAGGTAGCGACCATTTTCCTTTTCCTTCCTCGGAAGTTATTCATTTCCCCGATTGCGGTTTGATTTGAATTTGTTTCATCCGAGCCAGAGTTGAGTGCAGACAGAAACAGATCTTTAACTTCTTATGGCTGCAAGGGGCAGTATTGAGTAGCCAGTTAAATCGTGCCCATTTCAAACTGCCTCGTACTCAATTCTTGCTCGTACAATATGCATATTATTATTACTATTGGATAGAAAACACTCTCTAGTTTCTAAAACCGTTTGAATTATTTCTCTGAGTGAAACAGAACTCATTCTGCAGCACATTTCCTGACCAGGAAGTGGAATGTCAGAAATCGATGCTCTGTTCTACTTCCTGCCTATACATGGGCGTGATACGTAAGAGTCTACGTACACTTCATACACCTTCCCCTGGTTGTCAAGAGGCGGTGAGAGAAGAAATTTCGTGTTTATCTTGGTCTGAGGTGGAATTAAAGCTCTTTGTATGACGTGACCGTCCATTTCCTGTTTCTGGAGCGCGCGAAAGGGGACATGGATTTGCCTTCTGTTTAGCTGTCGTTATGGACGACTAACATCTCCGGTTTAGATTTTATTTGATACATGTGACCATATCATCGTAAAGTATGTTTTTTCAATATAGTTTAATCAGATTATTGACATTTTTTCGGGAGTTTTGCCGTGTTCCGTTCTCTGACTTTGTTGACGTTGGAGAGATCCGTGCCACTTGGCAAGTGCCCATGCTAAATCAAGAGGGAAATTTGCCGTTCCAGATCCAAACAACGACTGTTCTGGACAAAGGACACCTTGTCCAACATTCTGACGGAAGATCACCAAAAGTAAGAAACATTTTATGATGCTATTTCTAATATCTGTCGTGCATGTGAACTGGTCGTCGGCGCCCAAGTGTTTCTGGCTATTGTGGCTACGCTAATATAACGCTATATTGTGTTTTCGCTGTAAAACACTTGATAAATCGGAAATATTGTCTGGAATCACAAGATGCCTGTCTTTCAATTGCTGTACACTATGTATTTTTTAGAAATGTTTTATGATGAGTAATTAGGTATTTGGCGTTGGTGTCTGTAATTATTCTGTCTGCTTTCGGTGCAATTTCTGATTGTAGCTGCAATGTAAACTATGATTTATACCTGAAATATGCAAATTTTTCGAACAAAACATAGATTTATTGAATAACATGTTATAAGACTGTCATCTGATGAAGTTGTTTGTTGGTTAGTTTGGTTGGTTCTTGGTTAGTTAGGTTGGCTTTGTGCATGCTACCTGTGCTGTGAAAAATGTCTGTCCTTTTTTGTATTTGGTGGTGAGCTAACATAAATATACGTGCTGTTTTCGCTGTAAAACATTTTAAAAATCGGACATGTTGGCTGGATTCACAAGATGTGTAGCTTTCATTTGCTGTATTGGACTTGTTAATGTGTGAAAGTTAAATATTTCTAAAACATATATTTTGAATTTCGCGCCCTGCACTTGAAGTGGCTGTTGTCATATTGTGGCCGGCCTCGGGCTTGCAGCCAGAAGAAGTTGCCCTCCATGCCTGGTCTGTGAGTTTTGGTGGGTCTCTTGGCAGGTTTGTTGTGGTGCCATATTCTTTCCATTTTTTAATAATGGATTTAATGGTGCTCCGTGGGATGTTCAAAGTTTCCATTTTTTTTTATAACCCAACCCTGATCTGTACTTCTCCACAACTTTGTCCCTGACCTATTTGGAGAGCTCCTTGGTCTTCATGGTGCGTCTTGCTTGGTGGTACCCCTTGCTGAGTAGCGTTGCAGACTCTGGGGACTTTCAGAACAGATGTATATATACTAAGATCATGTGACAGATCATGTGACACTTAGAATGCACACAGGTGGACTTTATTAAACAAATTTCTCAGGGTAATTGTTTGCACCAAATCTTATTTAGGGGATTCGTAGCAAAGGGTTTGAATACATATGCATGCACCATTTTTCAGTTTTTTTTTAATATATTTTTTTAGTTCGTTTATTTTAAGTAATTTTTTTGATTTCACTTCAATCTGGACTATTTTGTGTATATCCATTACATGAAATCCAAATGAAAATCCATTTAAATTACAGGTTGTAATGCAACAAAATAGGAAAAACTCAAAAGGGGATGAATACTTTTGCAAGGCACTGTACCTCTCAGACCTTCTTCTCCCCCACCAACCCACACGCACACTCCGGTCCACCACAGCAGTCCACCGTGTCATCCCCAGCTCAAAGCTCCCGAGCTTCAGTGACAAGACTTTCTCCAGGCTCTGGAACTCCCTCTGTCATGCCATCACTATCTTTCAGTCCCTCCTAAAGCCCCACATCTTTGACAAGGCCTACCCCATATCCTAATCCCAACCCTCCCCACACACTGACACATCACACTATTTCCCTTCTTTGAGCCCACCCCTTTCTTTATTGATGTCTAGTTTAGTCTGATGTTTTGTTGTTTTGCTTTTTCATTTCTATAAAAGTTAGGTGACTTTGGGTCCTTGAAAAGCGCTATATAGGCCATGTATTATTACCATATTTTAAATGATTCAAATAGAATGAGACTTCTGTCATTCAAGTAGACTGAAACTGGGCTAGGGTGACTGACATGTACTGCAGTGAAAGGATGGGACCCCAATACCGGAATTAATAGGCACTAAAAATACCTTGACAACACATCTTTAGATATGCAACCAGAAACAGATGAGTCAACCAATCGCACCATGTTATCACTATCTCTGTTATCTGTAGACGTTTCTCTGCTCCATAAACTCTTTAATATGTATCTTTGTATCTCGAGTTCACCCAGCTTCGTAAGACCTCAAACATTCTTCAATCTCAATCATTATATTTCAGCTTGAGAGCGTCGGAGCATACCTTACATAAGCTAATTGAATTGTTTTGCAAACATTAACAATCACCTCCAGATCGAGCTGTCAGCACATCGTTTGATTGCTCTAAAGACAAAGAGCTTTAGAGCAATATTATTTGTATCTGCATCCAAGCCCAATACATTTCCAATTGTATTGGGCTTGGATGCAGGTACAAATAATATTAGTCCTATAACCAAGAAGGAGCAACAAGCAGTCCCCCTTTAGGAGAGTGCAGAACCTACCACAACCATTGTCTCACAATGAGGTAATAGTTCAAAACACCCCCTGCACTGAAGTATCCTTACACTAGAGTCTAGTCTAGACGTTATCCTGATACCTCTCCTTGTAAGAATTGAGGAGGGCCAGGAATAGATAATTTGTCCTCAATCTACAACATTTCAAATCAGCTACATCCATTCTCCCTCAAGGGAGATCCTTAGTACTTTCTGCCCTTGGTTGTTTAGTACTTCCCCTCCTCTTCCTCTCTGCTTTCCACTTGCCAATTGTTCTCACCTTTCTCGCCTTCCCTGATAACCTGTGGTAAGATCAGAACACACCTTGAGGTGTACTGTGTATTCTAGAGGTCAGATTTGAGATGTTTGCTGTAAAGATACATGCAGGTTCAGAACAGATTGTCCATCGGCCTTAACTCCCCACAACACTGCTATCCCTAGGAGGAACTATGTAAAGTGTAAGGTTTTGTCATGTTATATATATATATATATGTGTACACTACTGTTCAAAAGCTTGGGGTCACTTAGACATTTTTGTCCATTAAAATGACATCAAATTAATCATAAATACAGTGTAGGCATTGTTAATGTTGTACATGACTATTGTAGCTGGAAACGTCAGATTTCAATGGTATATCTAAAGTTGAAGTCAGAAGTTTCCATAAACTTATGTTGGAGTCATTAAAACTTGTTTTTCAACCACTCCACAAATGTCTTCTTAACAATCTATAGTTTTGGCAAGTCGGTTAGGACATCTACCGTTTTGTTTACAGACAGATTATTTCACTTCTAAATCACTGTATCACATTTCCAGTGGGTCAGACATTTACATACACTAATTTGACTGTGCCAAAAGGCACATTCCAGAAAATTCCAGACAATTATGTCATGGCTTTAGAAGCTTCTGATAGGCTAATTGACATAATTTGAGTCAATTGGAGGTGTACCTGTGGATGTATTTAAAGGCCTACCTTCAAACTCATTGCCTCTTTGCTTGACATCATGGGAAAATCAAAAGAAATCAGCCAAGACCTCAGAAAAATTTGGAGACCTCCACAAGTCTGGATCATCCTTGGGAGCAATTTCCAAACGCCTGAAGGTACCACATTCATCTGTACAAACAACAGTACGCAAGTATAAACAACATGAGACCACGCAGCCATCATACCGCTCAGGAAGGAGACGTATTCTGTCTCCTAGAGATGAACGTACTTTGGTGTAAAAAGTGCAAATCAATCCCAGAACAACAGCAAAGGACCTTGTGGAGATGCTGTAGGAAACAGTTACAAAAGTATCTACAGTATATCCACAGTGAAACGAGTCCTATATCGACATAACCTGAAAGGCCGCTCAGCAAAGAAGAAGCCACTGCTCCAAAACCGCCATAAAAAAGCCAGACTACGGTTTGCAATTGCACATGGGGACAGAGATCGTATTTTTGGGAGAAATGTCCTCTGGTCTAATGAAACAAAAATAGAACTGTTTGGCCATAATGTCCATCATTATGTTTGGAGGAAAAAGAGGGAGGCTTGCAAGCCGAAGAACACCTTTCAAAGCGTGAAGCACGGGGGTGGCAGAATCATGTTGTGGGGGGTCATTTTCTGCAGGAGGGACTGGTGCACTTTACAAAATGGATGGCATCGTGAGGAAGGAAGATGTTGTGGATATATATTGAAGCAACATCTCAAGACATCAGTCAGGAAGTTAAATCTTGGTTGCAAACGGGTCTTCCAAATGGACAATGACCCCAAGCATACTTACAAAGTTGTGGCAAAATGGCTTAAGGACAAGAAAGTCAAGGTATTGGAGTGGCCATCACAAAGCCCTGACCTCAATTCAATAGAAAATTTGTGGGCAGAACTTAAAAAGCGTATACGAGCAAGGAGGCCTACAAACCTGACTCAGTTACACCAGCTCTGTCTGGAGGAATGGGCCAAAATTCACGCAACTTATTTTGGGAAATTTGTGGAAGGCTACCCAAAACGTTTGACCCAAGTTAAACAATTTAAAGGCAATGCACCAAATACTAATTGAGTGTATGTAAACTTCTGACCCACTGGGAATGTGATGAAAGAAATAAAAGCCTAAATAAATCGTTCTCTCTACTATTATTCTGACGTGTTACAATCTTACAATAAAGTGGTGATCCTAACTGACCTAAGACAGGGAATTTTTACTAGGATTAAATATCAGGAATTGTGAAAAAACTAAGTTTAAATGAATTTGGCTAAGGTGTATGTAAACTTCCGACTTCAACTGTACATAGGCATACAGAGTCCCATTATCAGCAACCATCACTCCTGTGTTCCAATGGCACGTTGTGTTAGCTAATCCAAGTATATCATTTTAGAGGCTAATTTATCATTAGAAACCCCTTTGCAATTATGTTAGCACAGCTGAAAACTGATGCTCTGATTAAAGAACTAATAAAACTCTCCTTCTTTAGACTAGTTGAGTATCTGGAGTTTCTTGGCAATTTCTTCTGAAACTCGTCCGTCTATTCTTTTTCTGAGAAATTAAGGCTATTTCATGGTGAAAATTGCCAAGAAACTGCAGATCTCGTATAACACTGTGTACAGTCGTGGCCAAAAGTTTTGAGAATGACACAAATATTAATTTTCACAAAGTCTGCTGCCTCAGTTTGTATGATTGCAATTTGCATATACTCCAGAATGTTATGAAGAGTGATCAGATGAATTGCAATTAATTGCAAAGTCCCTCTTTGCCATGCAAATGAACTGAATCCCCAAAAAACATTTACACTGCATTTCAGCCCTGCCACAAAAGGACCAGCGGACATCATGTCAGTGATTCTCTCGTTAACACAGGTGTGAGTGTTGACGAGAACAAGGCTGGAGATCACTCTGTCATGCTGATTGAGTTCGAATAACAGACTGGAAGCTTCAAAGGGGGGTGGTGCTTGGAATCACTGTTCTTCCTCTGTCAGCCATGGTTACCTGCAAGGAAACATGTGCCGTCATCATTGCTTTGCACAAAAAGGGCTTCACAGGCAAAGATATTGCTGCCAGTAAGATTGCACCTGAATCAAAAATGTATGGGATCATCAAGAACTTCAAGGAGAGCGGCTCAATTGTTGTGAAGTAGGCTTCAGGGCGCCAAAGAAAGTCCAGCAAGCGCCAGGACCGTCTCCTAAAGTTGATTCAGCTGCGGGATTGGGGCACCACCAGTACAGAGCTCTCTCAGGAATGGCAGCAGATAGGTGTGCGTGCATCTGCACGCACAGTGAGGCGACGACTTTTGGAGGATGGACTGGTGTCAAGGAGGGCAGCAAAGAAGCCACGTCTCTCCAGGAAAAACATCAGGGACAGACTGATATTCTGCAAAAGGTACAGGGATTGGAATGCTGAGGACTGGGGTAAAGTCATTTTCTCTGATGTATCCCCTTTCCGATTGTTTGGGGCATCCGGAAAAAAGCTTGTCCAGAGAAGACAAGGTGAGCGCTACCATCAGTCCTGTGTCATGCCAACAGTAAAGCATCCTGAGACCATTCATGTGTGGGGTTGCTTCTCAGCCAAGGGAGTGGGCTCACTCACAATTTTGCCTAAGAACACAGCCATGAATAAAGAATGGCACCAACACATCCCCCGAGAGCAACTTCTCCCAACCATCCAGGAACAGTTTGGTGACGAACAATGCCTTTTCCAGCATTATAGAGCGCCTTGCCATTAGGCAAAAGTGATAACTAAGTGTCTCTGGGAACAAAACATTGATATTTTGGGTCCATGGCCAGGAAACTCCCCAGACCTTAATCCCATTGAGAACTTGTGGTCAATCCTCAAGAGGCGCGTGGACAAACAAAAACCTACAAATTCTGACAAACTCCAAGCATTGATTATGTAAGAATGGGCTGCCATCAGTCAGGATGTGGCCCAGAAGTTAATTGACAGCACGCCAGGGCGGATTGCAGAGGTCATGAAAAATAAGGGTCAACACTGCAAATATTGACTCTTTGCATCAACTTCATGTAATTGTCAATAAAAGCCTTTGACACTTATGAAATGCTTGTAATTATACTTCAGTATTCCATAGTAACATCTGAAAAATATCTAAAAACACTGAAGCAGCAAATTTTGTGGAAATTAATATTTGTGTCATTCTCAAAACTTCTGGCCACGACTGTACTACTTCCTTCACAGAACAGTGCAAACTGGCTCTAACCAGAATAGAAAGAGGAGTGGGAGGCCCTGGTGCACAACTGAGCAAGAAGACAAGTACATTAGAGTTTCTAGTTTGAGAAACAGACACCTCATAATTCCTCAACTGGCAGCTTCAATAAATAGCACCTGCAAAACACCAGTCTCAACGTCAACAGTGAAGAGGCGACTACAGGATGCTGGCCTTCTAGGCAGAGTTCCTCTGTCCAGTGTCTGTGTTCTTTTGCCCATCTTAATCTTTTATTTTTATTAGCCAGTGTGAGATACGGCTTTTACTTTGCAACTCTGCCTAGAAGGCCAGCATCCCAGAGTCGCTTCTTCACTGTTGACGTTGAGACTGGTGATTTGCGAGTACTGTTTAATGAAGCTGCCAGTTGAGGACTTGTGAGGGGTCTGTTTCTCAATGTGCTTTTCTTTCAAAAACAAGGACATTTCTAAGTGACCCCAAACTTTTGAATGGTAGTGTATATATATAACATATTAGTTCCCATGTTCTTGCTATGACAAAGGTCGAAATGTTGAAATACTAGCACAATTAAAAAGTGGTGTGAAGCAAGCACTGGCTGACTTACCATTAGACAGAAGAGGCAATTGCCTCAGGCCTCACATCATCAAGGGGCCTCATGAGATGGGCATAAAAAGAAATGAATAAATAATTTATACGCTTGAGGCCCCCCCAGGCATAATAAATAAATAATACAATATAATACAATATAAATAATACAATTCCCATCACAATCCATCTGTTTAAGCTAGAGATGACTCTTTTTTGCATGGGCGCATCAAAATCCACTGCATCCGCCAATGTCGGCCTTTCACATCTGGTCGCTGAGCTACAGCAATGTTTGTTAGACCAGGAGGCGTCCTAAAAATCGGTCTTCTCACGAAAAGGACAGTGGCGTCCGAGAAGTTTGGGCTGCACACTGATATGACCCCTCTATGGATAGGAAAATCTCATTCGATGGGGTGGCAGGTAGCCTAGTGGTTAGAGCGTTGGACTAGTAACCGAAAGGTTGCAAGATTGAATCCTAGAGCTGACAAGGTAAAAATGTGTTGTTCTGGCCCTGAATACGGCAGTTAACCCACTGTTCCTAGGCCATCATTAAAAATAAGAATTTGTTCTTAACTGGCTTGCCTAGTTAAATAATGGTAACATTTAAAATTCAAACTGGCCTCTGCCTGGGTCTTCCATATCACTAAGTCCACCCCTTGAGGCAAATCCAGTCTGAAGGACTTTCTTTGAGTTTTAACTTTTGTTGTAAATTACCAGAGCACCTGCAAAATAAGGACCTGGGCCCAAATCCAGCCTAAGTTCTTGCACCAACACTGCTACGGTGCTCACTTTCAGTGTTCAACACAGCCTCCTGTGGATTCTATTTCAGTACACATAGCCTGTTTTTCCCTACAGGGCTTCTAGTCCCAGATGCCTCACAATGGTTATGCGCACCACAATATTGGAAGTTCTCCAACGAGAATGAGGCCGTACATCTCAAGAAGATCGCACTCCTCCATGCTTCCTGCGTCCTGTATTCCTGTTTTATCATGCAAGCCCAGTATTAAGGGGAAATCCAAGCATATTTTGTTGTGGAGATGAGGAAACACATAAAACACACTCAGGGAAGGTTCCAGCACAGATTTATCATATGTTCCTATTGCTGCAGGCGATAGATTACATGTCAAAAGTGCACAAGAGAGCAAATATAAGTAAGGATTGGGAGGGTACTCCTGGTGATATGGGACACAGCCAAGAGAAAGGTTCAGATGACCTCTGATCCATTTGTTCTAGTAGAGTAATGGCTGCCTATAAACCTGCCTGACATTATCACGGTGAACTGTAGTGACAGACCGGCCCTGTGGAGTATAGGCCGGAAGATATGAGCCTCACTAGATGGAATCTCCCCTGTGCTGTAGTTTGGTCAACTGGTAGCACAGCCTGCTCCGGACTACACATGGCCCCTTGAGACCAGGGTTCCTCCTCATCCCTGTTCAACAAAAGCATCTATCTGAAAAACAATAAATGATATGAACGCAGGACAGAAATCCGTTCTTGAACAGGTTATGGAGGGCGGCATTACATGCTTCCATACTGGTTGTTATGCTTTATTGATATTATGAGCTCATGCAGTATTTTAAGTGTCAGTTAATCATTATAGACAGTGGTTCATTTAATTGAACAAAAAAAACATGGACTCTGCTCTGGAGGAAAGAATCAAATTGTAGATTGTAGCAACCCTAATCCTATCACGGTTGTGCTGGTTTACTGATGTAGATGGCTTGCTTGTGATTAAAATACTACACCAAGATTAATTTGCTCTTTGATAGAATCCCATCCTCGATGTGGATACATGAAATCTAACCATATCTAAAACACAATTAAATCATTTTTCTACATGATTTTGATTAAGTATTTGCACGTTCAATAAATAATTTATATAAACTAAATACTTCGTATGTCAAGTCTTTTGTTACATGCGGACATCTCAGATTGGAAAACTCCATGTGTAGTCTGTAGCAAAGCATGTAACTTTTGCAACACAGACATTTGGGTAATTGAACATGTAAAACTCTTCTCAAAGTATTTTGAAGTAAAACGTGGTTGGCATCACTCGACGTGGTCTGACAATCCAGTGTGGTCATTAAAAGGCTAAAATACTCCTGCTGCTTTATGAAATTAGTATTAGCAGAAGACACTAGGGACCTTGCCTGAAGGTGCGAACAAATCGTTTCTCTCCATCAGGGCTGTCCAATCCTCACTCCGACAAGCCTGTGTGAACGGATTAGCACCGAGAACAACCTGTACCCTCCAGAGTCATTCTATGGTGTAAATCTATGCCTTGGCATTGGACCAAGCCCCTCATGATGGCTCTTTGCCCACATTATATGGGACAATTCCAATAAATATAGCTAGTTACAAAACGTCCCATATCTTTTGTGTCACTGCAATTTGGTTACCCCCGCTCGATTTACGCGATTGGATTAATATCATCATGATATATTCCACACACCCTTCAGCTTTAAAAAAAAATAACACATACAGTCCACTATATTACTGGCACATTTAAGGTCAGATATCTCGTTCAAGGGCACTAAAGTAAAGACAATGTCCACATTGATTGGTAACCAACATGCACTAGGCTACAATCCAACTCTCTACACTCCCCACACCATTATACCTCTACCAAGCTCTGTAATCAAGCTGTTTCCAATAGCTGGTCTCCCATCAGCATTGACTACTCCCCCACGTCTGTCTGAAAATCCTGCCACCTTTCATCCCTACCCCCCTCCCCCATCCACCGCTACTCGTGTTAGGAGCCCTTCACGCCTGACTTACCCCCCATGCCATTACCGTAGCTGACCGCCGCCTTCCTCCTCTCACCCTCTCTCTCTCTCTCCTCTATCTGTTCCCTACATCTCCCCCTCTCAACTTCTCTCCTCGCCGTTAATACGTTCCCCAGAATTCCTTGTGGTCCCTGATACATCAGCGGTGCAATCAATCACGGTACCCTCCTTTCGTCGCGCCTTTTCCCAGAGATTGATGTGTGAGGCGTCAAATGACTGTTATCCCGGCAGTCCATGTCTCTATATGGGGCTTGTATCTGGAGTATACGAGCAAGGTTAGCACACTGGGGGAAGTTGTTAACCAAACTGTCCATCCTCCATGGAGATATGTGAGCTTAAAGCAGGTTCAATGATATAGTGGCTTGTGCGTGGCATACACTACATGACAAAAAGTATGTGGACACCTGCTCGTCAAACATCTCATTCCAAAATCATGGGCAATAATATGGGCTTGTACCCCCCCTTTGTTGCTATAACAGCCTAATACCTATAATAACACTCTTCTGGGAAGGCTTTCCACATTGATGCGGGAACTTACTTACATTCAGCCACAAGAGCATTAGTGAGGTCGGGCACTGATGTTGGCCAATTAGGCCTGGCTCGCAGTTGGCGATGTTGACTAATCATTTCTGTATGGACCTTGTTTGTGCACTGGGGCATTGTCATGCTGAAATAGGAAAGGTTCTTCCCCAAACTGTTGCCACAAAGTTGGAAGCACAGAATCGTCTAGAATGTCATTGTATGCTGCAGCGTTCAGATAACTGACTTGGTAAGGTGGCATCTTATGACATTGCCACGTTGAAAGTCACTGAGCTCTTCAGTGGGGCCATTCTACTGCCGATGTTTGTCTATGGAGATTGCATGGCTGTATACTCGATTGTATACATCTGTCAGCAACAGGTGTGGCTGAAATAGCCAAATCCACTCATTTGAAGGGGTGTCCACATACTTTTGTATATATAGTGTCTGAGAAAGAGCCATGAGTAATACTTCAAATTAACTGCACATTAAATGTTATATGAATGCAGATTGCTGCATTACTATTAATGGTGCGAGATAATGTTGTGAATAAGTATGTAACCCTAATGGAAATCAATGTTGAAGTTGGAAAATGGTTGACATTTAATTCAGATTCAGAACCTTGCAATATTCTAATTACAATAGTGGGTGAGCTACTGCAGCAATGGCCCAACTAATAGATTGTGTGTGACAGAGTAATGAACAACTGAAAAGCGATGCTTAAGCTACTGTTCTGTTTTGTGAATCCGGTTCCTGCATTATTGATTGGACACACTGTGGTCACATCCGCAGACAATCAGGGATACAGAAAGCCTCCAGTGTCAAGCCAGTGAAGCCGCAGAACTGCTACAAGAAACACACAACGAAATGGAGACATTTAACCAACAAAGAACCAACCTTGAGTTTTGCACCATATAAATGCACCGATATAAGCTATTTTGTATTGGGCTGCTGTCCACATGTCCACAAGTGCTGTAACACATGATTTTAATCTGTACCTGACTGAAAATAAAGAAATGCAAACCATCCAACCTCCCTGAGCCCTCCCTGAAAGTTATTCTAAGTACTATATTAAAGCTAAAAATCGAGAGCATGTGCTTTACATACACTACATGACCAAAAGTACGTGGACACCTGCTCGTTGAACATCTCATTCCAAAATCATGGGCATAAATTTGGAGTTGGTCCTCTCTTTGTTGCTATAACAGCCTCCACTACTCTGGGAAGGTTTTCCACTAGATGATGGAACATTGCGCGGGGACTTGCTTATATTCAGCCATAAGAGCATTAGTGAGGTCTGGCACTGATGTTGGGAGATTAGTCCTGACTTGCAGTCGGCGGTCTTGATTCATCATTTCTGTATGGACTTCACTTTCAGCACAGAGGCATTGTCATGCTGAAAAAGGAAAGGGTCTTCCCCAAACTGTTGCCACAAAGTTGGAATCACAGAATCGTCTAGATTGTCATTGTATGCTGTAGTGTTAAGATTTCCCTTCACTGGCAGTAAGGGGCTTAGCCCGCTCGGCCATGGGAACCCATTTCATGAAGCTCCCGACAAACAGTTATTGTGCTGACGTTGCTTTCTGAGGCAGTTTGGAACTCGGTGGTGAGTGTTGCAACCGAGGACAGACGATTTTATTCGCAACAGCAATCGGCGATTTCGTTCTGTGAGCTTGTGTGGCCTACCACTTCAAGACTTGCTCCTAGAGATTTCCACTTCACAATAACAACATTTATAGTTGACCTGGGCAGCTCTAGCAGGTGCATACATTTGATGAACTGACTTGTTGGAAAGATGGCTTTCTATGACGGTGCCACTTTAAAAGTAATTGAGCTCTTCAGTAAGGCCATTCTACTGCCAATGTTTGTCTATGGAGATCGCATGGCTGTGTGCTCGATTGTATACACCTGTCAGCAACGGGTGTGGCTGAAATAGCCAATTCAACTCATTTGAAGGGGTGTCCACATACATTATTTATACAAAAGTATCTGGTCTTAGAGCTGGAGGAGTCTCATAGTCTGGCAGTGGTGCTAGACGGTCTACCTCAGGAGACTCCACAGAACAGAGTTAATCAAGCCTGAACCCCCAGTAGATAACGACCCAAAGTGACTATCATCCTCCCCTTTTAGCCACACAGAGGGCATTGCCCCTTTAAAGCTTGCTGTGGAAACACAGGCTACTACAGTATTTAATTAACTGAAAAAATTGAAAAACATACAAATGTGATGAGAAAAGCGGTAAAAGTCTCCTGAAGGGACTATGGAAACCACTCACCGATGTTTAATGGCATTTTGTAACAGGTTAAATATGAAAAAGGCATCGTTGTGCGGTCGGATCATTAATTTCATGCAGACCATGTTTGAAAGCCATTAGCGTTGATGTAAAAGGGCCGCGACCCAGGGTTTCGAAAAGGCAGGTAAGTGTCATTAATATTTGGTGATGCCTAGGCACTGAGCTATCTACTAATTGTTTTCATTGCGGTCTCGGAAAATAAGTTCTAACTACTCTCCCAGGCCCTGAGGTGGCTTAGTCACCAAGGTAGAAATGGGTTGTTGCATACAACATTTCAAAGAAAGAAATTGTAATCACTTCAAATTCACCTTAAAAATGCAGCCCAGACATGGTGAGACTGTTTCAAATGCAGTACACCATCCTAGCTACTAGTGTTGATATGTTGTGATATTGTTTAATACTTCCTGTTTTTTTTAAAGGGTAATTTATCAGAAGTACTTTGTGACTTGTATCAGTAGCATTTAATTGGTTAGTAAAAGTAGAAGTAGTGACGACGTTAGTGATGGAAATAGTGACTGTAGCCCAGTAGTAAAAGAGTAGCAGCAGTAGTAGTAGCACTAGAAGTTCCAAATAATAATAAGTCAGAAGTAAAAGAAAGATTTGCAGTGTGACTGCTGAAACTAATCAAGTTAAAAAGCATGCTGCAACAAGTACAGTAGCAAGTAGTTACTTTGGCTCGTTTTACTGACTTTAACGGATATTTTCAACTCATTCAGAACATTGAGTCAAATCAAATCAAATCCAATTGTATTTGTCACATACACATGGTTAGCAGATGTTACTGTGAGTGTAGCGAAATGCTTGTGCTTCTATTTCCGACCATGCAGTAATATCTAACAAGTAATCTAACCTAACAATTTCACAACAACTACCTTATACACACAAGTGTAAAGGAATGAATACGAATATGTAAATAAAAATATATGAATGAGTGATGGCCGAACGGCATAAGCAAGATGCAGTAGATGGTATAGAGTACAGTATACACATATGAGATAAGTAATGTAGGGTATGTAAACATTATTTAAAGTGGAATCGTTTAAAGTGGCTAGTGATACATTTATTACATACATTTTTTTCATTATTAAAGTGGCTAGAGATGAGATAGTATGTTGGCAGCAGCCACTCAATGTTAGTGATGGCTGTTTAACAGTCTGATGGCCTTGAGATAGAAGCTGTTTTTCAGTCTCTTGGTCCTCGCTTTGATGCACCTGTACTGACCTTGCCTTCTGGATGATAGCATGGTGAACAGGCAGTGGCTCGGTGGTTGTTGTCCTTGATGATCTTTTTGGCCTTCTTGTGACACCGGGTGGTGTAGGTGTCCTGGAGGGCAGGTAGTTTGCCCCTGGTGATGCGTTGTGCAGACCTCACTACCCTCTGGAGAGCCTTACGGTTGTGGGCGGAGCAGTTGCTGTACCAGGCGGTGATACAGCCCGACAGGATGCTCTCGATTGTGGATCTGTAAAAGGTTGTGAGTGTTTTTGGTGACAAGCCGAATTTCTTCAGCCTCCTGAGGTTGAAGAGGCGGTGCTGCACCTTCTTCACCACGCTGTCTGTGTGGGTGGACCATTTCAGTTTGTCCGTGATGTGTACGCCGAGGAACTTTCCACCTTCTCCACTACTGTCCCGTCGATGTGGATAGGGGGCTGCTCCCTCTGCTGTTTCCTGAAGTCCACGATCATCTCTTTTGTTTTGTTGACATTGAGTGTGAGGTTATTTTCCTGACACCACACTCAGAGGGCCCTCACCCCCTCCTTGTACGCCGTCTCGTCGTTGTTGGTAACTTGATGATTGAGTTGGAGGCGTGACTGGCCACGCAGTCATGGGTGAGCAGGGAATACAGGAGAGGGCTGAGAACGCACCCTTGTGGGGCCCATGTGTTGAGGATCAACGGGGTGGAGATGTTGTTACCTACCCTCACCAACTGGGGGCGGCGCGTCAGGAAGTCCAGGACCCAGTTGCACAGGGTGGGGTCGAGACCCAGGGTCTCGAGCTTAATGACGAGTTTGGAGGGTACTATGGTGTTAAATGCTGAGCTGTACTCGATGAACAGCATTCTTACATAGGTATTCCTCTTGAACAGATGGTTTAGGGCCTTGTGCAGTGTGATTGCGTTTGCATCGTCTGTGGACCTATTGGGGCGGTAAGCAAATTGGAGTGGGTCTAGGGTGTCAGGTAGGGTGGTGATATGGTCCTTGACTAGTCCCTCAAAGCACTTCATGATGACGGAAGTGAGTGCTACGGGGCAATAGTCATTTAGCTCAGTTACCTTCGCTTTCTTGGGAACAGGAACAATGGTGGCCCTCTTGAAGCATGTGGGAACAGCAGACTGGGATAAGGATGGATTGAATATGTCCATAAACACACCAGCCAGCTGGTCCGCACATGCTCTGAGGACGCAGCTGGGGATTCCGTGTGGGCTGGCAGCCTTGCGAGGGTTAACACGTTTAAATGATTTACTCATGTTGGCTGCAGTGAATGAGAGCCCGTAGGTTTTGGTAGCGGGCCATGTCAGTGGCATTGTATTTTCCTCAAAGCGAGCAAAGAAGTTGTTTAGTTTGTCTGAGAGCAAGACATTGTGGTCCGTGACGGGGCAGTAAAGCCCAGAGCATGCAGGACGCCCCACCAGTGAACGATGAACTGAAAACTCGAAAGAGTCAAACATCTACAAGCCTCTCTCTCGTTCACATGTCCTTCACCATAGGGGGTTTGTTGGTATTTTGACTGAGACTTGTAAACATGTACTTTAAACAATGTTCATTTGTTGACTTCTAGGCACACAAATAAGATTATTTCTTAATACATTTCATACGAGGTCTAGTTGTGGCCGCAACCAGACTAGATTGTGAACGGCTCTTGGTGGAATGCATTGCTTGACTGCTGTGAGGGTGATAAGCACAGTTGTTCGCAAACTACAGCCCAAACAATTTGTTCTCGAGTTTGAGTTTGTTGAGCAGAGGCTGTGTATGTTTTGGTTCTACAAAGCTGTGTCTATCATGACTTTCAATAATAAATTAAATTAATACATCTTTGGCCATTGTCAATGCACCTGTTGATGCTCTGACCCAAGAGCAATGGGAGGTGGTGGAGTAGGTGTGCAGAGTCCTGGAAACCTTTGAGCAGGTCACTGTGGAGATCAGTGGAGAGAGGTAAAGTAAGCAGTTATTACTACATCATTATTTAATCCAGTATAAGATTGTGAACGGCTCTTGGTGGAATGCATTGCTTGACTGCTGTGAGGGTGATAAGCACAGTTGTTCGCAAACTTTATGTTCAGTTGAAGTCGGATGTTTACATACACCTTAGCCAAATACATTTGAACTAAGTTTTTCACAATTCCTGACATTTAATCCAAGTAAAAATTCCCTGTCGTAGGTCAGTTAGGATCACCACTTTATTTTAAGAATGTGAAATGTCAGAATAATAGTAGAGAGAATGATTTATTTCAGCTTTTATTTCTTTCATGACATTCCCAGTGGGTCAGAAGTTGACATAACTCAATTAGTATTTGGTAGCATTACCTTTAAATTATTTAACTTGGGTCAAACGTTTCAGGTAACCTTCCACAAGCTTCCCACAATAAGTTGGGTGAATTTTGTCCCATTCCTCCTGACAGAGCTGGTGTAACTGAGTCAGGTTTGTAGGCCTTCTTGCTCACACACGCTTTTTCAGTTCTGCCCACAAATGTTCTATAGGATTGAGGTCAGGGCTTTGTGATGGCCACTCCAATACCTTGACTTTGTTGTCCTTAAGCCATTTTGCCACAACTTTGGAAGTATGCTTGGGGTCATTGTCCATTTGGAAGACCCGTTAGAGACCAAGCTTTAACTTCCTGACTGATGTCTTGAGATGTTGCTTCAATATATATCCACAACATGTTCCTTCCTCACGATGCCATCTATTTTGTGAAGTGCACCAGTCCCTCCTGAAGCAAATGACCCCCACAACATGATTCTGCCACCCCCGTGCTTCACGGTTTGAAAGGTGTTCTTTGGCTTGCAAGCCTCCCTCTTTTTCCTCCAAACATAACATCGGACATTATGGCCAAACAGTTCTATTTTTGTTTCATCAGACCAGAGGACATTTCTCCAAAAAGTACAATCTTTGTCCCCATGTGCAGATGCAAACCATAGTCTGGCTTTTTTATGGCGGTTTTGGAGCAGTGGCTTCTTCCTTGCTGAGCAGCCTTTCAGGTTATGTCGATATAGGACTTGTTTTACTGTGGAAATAGATACTTTTGTACCGGTTTCCTCCAGCATCTTCACAAGGTCCTTTGTTGTTGTTCTGGGATTGATTTGCACTTCTCACACCAAAGTACGTTTATCTCTAGGAGACAGAACACGTCTCCTTCCTGAGCGGTATGACGGCTGCGTGGTCCCATGGTGCTTATACTTGCGTACTATTGTTTGTACAGATGAACGTGGTACCTTCAGGCATTTGGAAATTGCTCCCAAGGATGATCCAGACTTGTGGAGGTCTTGGCTGATTTCTTTTGATTTTCCCATGATGTCAAGCAAAGAGGCACTGAGTTTTAAGGTAGGCCTTGATATAGGTACACCTCCAATTGACTCAACTTATGTCAATTAGCCTATCAGAAGCTTCTAAAGCCATATCATAATTTTCTTGAATTTTCCAAGCTGTTTAAAGGCACAGTCAACTTAGTGTATGTAAACTTCTGACCCACTGGAATTGTGATACAGTGAATTATAAGTGAAATAACCTGTCTGTAAAAGATTTTGGGAAAATGACTTCATGCACAAAGTAGATGTCCTAACCGACTTGCCAAAACTATAGTTTGTTAACAAGAAATGTGTGGAGTGGTTGAAAACGAGTTTTAATGGTGTACCTAATAACTTGGCCACTGAGTGTATATACACATGTATGAACTACAAATAAATGGCTAATATGTGTACCTTAAAATAAAGTCTCACAGAATTCTCAGCATAGCAATAAAGCACGTAGTTGTGGTGACTTTTTTTCCAAGAATGTCAAGAAAACTAGGCTATTACACCTCGTTTTATCAATACCACATGTCAGAGGCATGAAAAAATACCAAATGGACTTGAAAATGGGTGGTATAGCCTATGCTCCAATATGTGATATTGTTCCACGAAAACAATTACATTTTGCCAAGGCAGAGATTGGATGAACTTGCTCGGGTAGCCCATCAAATGAGCACTTTGAAGTGATTGTTTGACAATCAGATGGAAACATCATGACTGGTTGTTTTTATGCCACAATAAAAGTTAAAAGGCAAATCTTTACGACTAGGCCCACAGAGATCCTATTGGTTTAATAGGGATTCTATATGTAATTATATGATTAGGCCCATACGCGCAAGCGCGTGCTATTTAGCGTATCCATGACGACAAGTCTGTACTAGGCCGATTTGAACGTGCTGGCTCGAGGTAAATTTGTATTCCTGGAGAACGGCCATTTGCTGTTCTTGTCTTAATTTACATTATTAAAACCTGCGGCTGTGATCAGAACCAGCTAATGTTCCCAATTAACAGCATAATGATTAAGGCAAGCGAGGGTGGCTTAGTATCCAGGTGGTCAGGACCAATAGGTCATTATCAATAAACAACACAATAAGGTGCAGCGCATTCGATTTGCCTGCTGGGGGGCAAGGACACCCTCAGCTCAGCTAAAACCGTTGACAACTACGTGCTGCTTTCATTATTGTTAAATAAATGTTAACTATTTGTTTGTAATATCATCACAAAGGTCAGATTATTCCATGTAAAACAATTATGCACATTTACCATCAGAGATATACAGCAAGTAAACATCAATTGATTATGTCTCAATCTCTCTCAATTTTGGCCACCGTGTGTGATATAAAATAAAAGGTGACAAAATACCTGACAAGTTTGAGTGGTTTAGGTTCATTTCCCATCGTTTGTGGGCTCTGCCTGTCAAGCAATAGAAGGGTGTATTTGCAGATGTACTTTTAGATGATAAATGTTACTTTGCCGGTAGAATCTTTGTACAGTTGGCTACAAATAGTGGTAAATAAACCTAATGTACTATTTTCTCCAACCAACATAGGCCTACCTAGCAAAGGTAGCTAACGTTATCCCCTTTTCAACGTTGTTTTTAAGAGTGTTTAATCACGATTGCTGCTAACAGACATGATAGGTTACATTGATTGACGGACTACGTCAAATTGGCTATCTAGCTAATAACAGATCAAGTTGATATGGCCAGTTAATCCCAGAGAGTTGATTAAGTCACATAAAAAAATACTAGCCTCAGAAATTGCAGCCCAAATAAATGTTTCACAGAGTTCAAGTAACAGACACATCTCACATCAACTGTTCAGAGAAGACTGCGTGAATCAGGCCTTCATGGTCAAATTGCTGCAAAGAAACCACTACTAAAGGGCAACAATATGAAGAGGAGACTTGCTAAATTCCCACAGCATGCTTCACCGTAGCAACAAAAGAAATCCCACAGCATGCTTCACCGTAGCATGCGGTGGTTTCCTCCAGACATGACGCTTGTCTTTCAGGCCAAAGAGTTCAATCTTGGTTTCATCAGACCAGAGCACCTTGTTTCTCATTGTCTGTGAGTCTTTAGGTGCCGTTAGTCAAACTCCAAGTGGGCTGTCGTGTGCCTTTTTCTGAGGAGTGGGTTCTGTCTGGCCACTCTATCATAAAGGCCTGATTGGTGGAGTGCTGCAATGATGGTTGTCCTTCTGGAAGGTTCTCCCATCTCCACAGAGGAACTCTGGAGCTCTTTCAGAGTGACCATCAGGTTCTTGGTCGCCTCCCTGACCAAGGCTCTTCTCCTCCGATTGCTCAGTTTGGCCAGGCAGCCAGAACTAGGAAGAGTATTGGTGGTTCCAAACTTGTTGCATTTAAGAATGATGCAGGCCACTGTGTTCTTGGGGACCTTCAATGCTTCATCATTTTTTTGGTACCCTTCTTCAGATCTGTGCCTCAGATCTGAGCTCCGACACAATCCTGTCTCGGCGCTCTACAGACGATTAATTTGACCTCATGGCTTGGTTTTAGCTCTGACATGCACTGTCAACTGTGGGACCTTATATAGACAGGTGTGTGCCTTTCCAAATTATGTCCAGTCAATTGAATTTACAACAGGTGAACTCCAAACAAGTTGTAGAACCATCTCAAGGATGATCAATGGAAACAGGATTGCACCTGAGCTCGATTTCTGTTTTTTATTAATTTTCAAATATTTCTAAAAAACTGATTTCACTTTGCCATTATTGTGTATTTTGTGTAGACTGATAAGGAAAACATTTCATTTAATCCACTTTAGAGTAAGGTTGTAATGTAAATCTCCTAGATTTAGGAGAGATACTTCAAATTTCCCATATTTTATTTACTGTCCTTTTTGCCATTTATTTTAGTGTATTTTATGAAATCATTTTTTTTAATACCTAAAGGATCCTAAAATTCGAAATCAAATACCTAAATGATCCATAGTATAACCATCTTAAAACAATTCCATATGTCAGCCACCACTTTGCTTGAAAATACAGTGCCTTGCAAAAGTATACATCCCCATTGGCGTTTTTCCTATTTTGTTGCATGCTGTATTTTAAATATATTTTTATTTGGATTTCATGTAATGGCCATACACAAAATAGGCCAAATTGGTAAAGTGAAAAAATAACTTGTTTCAAACAATTCTACAAAACAATATATGGATAAGTGGTGCGTGCATACTATATGTATTCACCCCCTTTCCTACGAAGCCCCTAAATAAGATCTGGTGCAACCAATTACCTTCAGAAGTCACAAAATTAGTCAAATAAAGTACACCTTTGTGCAATCTAAGTGTCACATGATCTTAGTATATATACACCTGTTTGAAAGGCCCCAGATTCTGCAACACCACTAAGCAAGAGGTACCACCAAGCAAGCGGTACCATGAAGACCAAGGAGCTCTCCAAACAGGTCAGGGACAAAGTTTTGGAGAAGTACAGATCAGGGTTGAGTTATAAAAAATATCAGAAACTTTGAACATCCCACAGAGCACCATTAAATCCATTATTAAAAATTGAAAGAATATGGCACCACAACAAACCTGCCAAGATAGGGCCACCCACCAAAACTCACGGACCAGGCAAGGAGGGCATTAATCAGAGAGGCAACAAAGAGACCAAAGAATAACCCTGAACGAGCTGCAAAGCTCCACAGCGGAGATTGGAGTACCTGTCCATAGGATCACTTTAAGCCCTACACTCCACAGAGCTGGGCTTTACAGAAGAGAGGCCAGAAGAAAAGCCGTTGCTTAAAGAAAAAAACAACCAAACACGTTTGGTGTTCGCTAAAAGACATGTGGGAGACTCCCCAAACTTATGGAAGAATATTTAGTCAGATGAGACTAAAATTGAGCTTTTGGCCATCAAGGAAAACGCTATGTCTGGCGCAAACCCAACACCTCTCATCACCCAGAGAACACCATCCCATGCTGTGGGGATGTTTTTCATCGGCAGGGACTGGAAAACTTGTCAGAATTGAAGGAATGATGGATGGCGCTAAAAAAGTGAAATTCTTGAGGGAATCCTGTTCCAGTCTTCCAGAGATTTGAGACTTGGACGGAGGTTCACCTTCCAGCAGGACAATGACCCTAATCATACTGCTAAAGCAACACTCGAGTGGTTTAAGGGGAAACATTTAAATGTCTTGGAATGGCCTAGTCAAAGCTCAGACCTCAATCCAATTGAGAATCTGTGGTATGACTTAAAGATTGCTGTATACAGGTGGAACCCATCCAACTTGAAGGAGCTGGAGCAGTTTTGCCTTGAAGAATGGGCAAAAATCTCAGGGGCTAGATGTGACAAGCTTATAGAGACATACCCCAAGAGACTTGCATCTGTAAATCCTGCAAAAGGTGGCTCTACAAAGTATTGACTTTGGGGGGTTGAATAGTTATGCACGCTCAAGTTTTCATTTTTTTGTCTCATTTCTTGTTTGTTTCACAATAATAAATTATTTTGCATCTTCAAAGTGGTAGGTAGGCATGTTGTGTAAATCAAATGATACAAACCCCCCAAAAATCTATTTGATTTCTAGGTTGTAAGGCAACACAATAGGAAAAATGCCAAGGTGGGTGAATACTTTCGCAAGCCTCTATATGTAGAGTGGTACTCAGTAATGTGTTGTATTGAATTTGCCCAAAACATAACACTTTGTATTCAGGATAAAAAGTGAATTGCTTTGCCAAGTCTTTTGCAGTATTACTTGATTGTTTTGGATTTTTTTTAACATTCTGTACAGGCTTCCTTCTTTTCACTCTGTCAATTAGGTTAGTAATATAGAGTAACTACAATGCTATTGATCCATCCTCAGATCTCTCCTATCACAGCCATTAAACTCTGTAACTGTTTTAAAGTTTCCATTGGGATCATGGTGAAATGTCTGAAGGGATTCCTTCCTCTCCGGCAACTGAGTTAGGAAGGACGCCTATATCGTTGTAGTGTATTGATACACCATCCAATGTGTAATTAATAACTTCACCATGCTCAAAAGGATATTCAATGTCAGCATTTTTACCCATCTACCAATAGTAGGCTTTCTTTGCGAGGCATTGGAAAACCTACCTCGTCTTTGTAGTTGAATCTGTGTTTGAAATTCACTGCTCGATTGAGGAACCTTACAGATACGTGTATGTGTGGAGTACAAAGATGATGTACTGTTTAGTCATTCAAACATTTTAAACACTATTATTACACACAAGAGTGAGGCCATGTAACTTATTATGTGACTTGTTGAGCAAATATTTACTCCTAAATGTATTTAGTCTTGCCATAATAAAGAGGTTGAATAGTTATTGACTGAAGACATTTCAACTTTAAATGTTTTATTAATTTGTTCAAATTTCTAAAAACATAATTCCACTTTGACATTATTGGGTATTGTGTGTAGGCCAGTGACACAAAATCTCAATTAGGCTGTAACGCAACAAAAGTAGGAATTGATGTTTGCATTCATGAAAATAATGCAGTTATTTGCTGTATAACTCTGATAGAGCTAAATGTGCGCAATTGTTTTGCATGGAATATTTGTCACGTTCCTGACCTGTTTTCTGTTGTTTTGTATGTGTTTAATTGGTCAGGGCGTGAGTTGGGGTGGGTAGTCTATGTTATGTGTTTTCTATGTTGGGTTAATGGTTTGCCTGGTATGGTTCTCAATTAGAGGCAGGTGTGTGTCGTTTCCTCTGATTGAGAGCCATATTAAGGTAGGTTGTTCTCACTGTTTGTTTGTGGGTGATTGTTCCTGTGTCTGTGTTTACCAAATGGGACTGTTTCGTTTGTTCGTTCGTTTTAGGTAGTCTGTTCCTGTTCGTGCGTTCTTCGTCTATATGTAAGTTCGTTTGTTTCAGGTCTGTTGCCTTCGTTTATTGTTTTGTAGTTTGTTCTAGTGTTTTGTCAGTGTTTTCGTCTTTCATTCAATAAATTAGTATGTATTCCTCACCTGCTGCGCCTTGGTCCGTTCATTCACCACAAGACGAACGTTACAATATTCAGAAATGTGTAGTTCTGACTATGCTCTTCAAGAGGTGATAATATTACAACCAAATAGTTAACATTTATTTAACAATCACTTTAACACAGCAAGTAGTTGTCAATGCTTTTAGTGGAGCTGGGGGTCTGCTTGTCCCCTACAGCCAAATCGAACACTCTGCATCGTATTGTGAAATTGTATTGATAACAACCTACAAGGAAGGACAACCCCCCCCTCCCTCTCTCACCCATAATGGTTCAGATGACATACGCCTGATCAGATGAAGATGTACAGTTCATTCGGAATGCATTCGGAAAGTTTTCAGACCACTTGACTTTTTCAGCATTTTGTTACAGCCTTATTTTAAAATGAATTAACTCATCAATCTACACACAATAGCGCATAATGACAAAACGAAAGCAGATTTTTTTGCACACAAGAAATAAAAATACCTTGTTTACATAAGTATTCAGACCCTTTGCTATGAGACTCGAAATTGAGCTCAGGTGCATCCTGTTTCCATTGGTCATCCTTGAGATGTTTCTACGACTTGATTGGAGTCCACCTGTGGTAAATTCAATTGATTGGACATGATTTGGAAAGGCACACACCTGTCTATATAAGGTTCCAGAGTTGACAGTGGACTCCAATCAATTTGAAGAAACAAAGGGTCTGAATACTTATGTAAATAAGGTATCTGTTTTTATTTTTAATACATTTGCAAAAACCTGTTTTCGCTTTGTCATTATGGGGTATTGTTTGTAGATTGATGAGTTTTGTATTTCTATTTAATCCATTTTAGAATAAGGCTGTAACGTATCAAAATGTGGAAAAAGGGAAGCTGAGTACTTTCCTAATGCACTGTAAATATCCCAAAACTGCCAACTACAGCCAAGGTAGATGGAACACTTAAAAAAAAAAACTTTATTTAACTAGTCAGTTAAGAACAAATTCTTATTTTCAATGACAGCCTAGGAACAGTGGGTTAACTGCCTTGTTCAGGGACAGAATGACAGATTTTAACCTTGTCAGCTGAGGGATTCGATCTAGCAACCTTCGGTTACTAGTCCAACACGCTAACCACTAGGCTACCTGCCACCCCATCATGTTCATTTGTTTTCTGAGTAAACTTTACAGATGGTATAGTCTTTGAAACAAGAACACTTACACTCAGATGGACAAAGAGGTTCAATGTCTTTTCTGTTTCCAATGTTTGCAAATGGCTTTGAATTTCTCAACAGTATTTTCAGGTATCATAAAATGAATTGCAGATGTTGACCTTTTCAGTGGCATGTTGAAAGTGTCATACAGTAGTTGAGTGTCAAAACTTATTTATACTTATTTATTTATACCATTGGTTGATTGGTTTGACCTGATTATCTACACATTGAGCCTGGTTAGGAGAATGGAAATGTACATATATACAGTAAATGTATTGTGTAGATCAAATATGATCTACGGTAACATAGATTTAAATATTCTAGGACATTGTGTGTGCTCTATTCATTATATTTCTATCGGCAACAATCCGTTCCAGATAAAGCCCTGCCATTAGGTGATGGCAGCCAATCCAACATGCAGTTCCAGATAAAGCCCTGCCATTAGGTGATGGCAGCCAATCCAACAAACAGTTCCATATAAAGCCCTGCCATTAGGTGATGGCAGCCAATCCAACATACCGTTCCAGATAAAGCCCTGCCATTAGCTGATGGCAGCCAATCCAACATGCAGTTCCAGATAAAGCCCTGCCATTAGTTGATTGCAGCCAATCCAACATGCAGTTCCAGATAAAGCCCTGCCATTAGTTGATGGCAGCCAATCCAACATGCAGTTCCAGATAAAGCCCTGCCATTAGTTGATGGCAGCCAATCCAACATACAGTTCCAGATAAAGCCCTGCCATTAGGTGATGGCAGCCAATCCAATAGTTTCTGAAGAGAAGTCGCTTAATTCGTTTTTTAAGTAATAGGGTTCTCAGAACTTTATTCAAAAAGTAGTTACTTTCTGAGATCTGTATTTAAACATGATTTTAGATCATGTTTATGGAAAAGTGTTGAAAATGCCATATGGTGACTCCTGTTATCGATCATTCCAGTGTGGTAGTAGTTGAAGTGTGGAATCAGCCTGAAAACATGATTTAGAACATGTTCATGGAAAACTGTTTACCAATATAGTTCACAGCTGGAAAACAACTAAACTGTCTTAAATTGAGTCTAATCATCTCGCTTAACAGTGCCGTACAAGCTGTACAAACCTGATTTTAGACTGTGTTCATGTAAAACTGTTTAAAATATTATTTCACAGTTACAACATACTAAATAGTGTCTCATAGTGTCCCTATCATCTGTCCTACCAGTACTGCACTAGTTTTAGCTTGAACATTGAGTTAAATAGTTTGAACAAGTAGTAACTTTCTGAGATCTGTTTTCAAATAGGTAAAAAAAGTTGTCATTTTGGGGATCTGTATTCAAATAGTTGTAGTCACCTCCAATGTAACTATTTGCCCCCCCCCCCCCCCCCAAATATATATATTCCACAAAGCATATTTAAAACTATACTTATGCCAGGTCTGTGAATGAACCCAGAACAGAGTGAGATGGAGATGAGTGGTTGATGGCCTATGCTCCCTGGGGACTGTAAGTAAGTAAATGATATGAATGAACCGAAGTCTCCCCTGAAATCGAATAAGAAGATTACTATCCCATCCTTTACCCTTTTGGGGAATTTGGTCCACTGAAATGGGTAAAAAGGTTTAGTAGTGACCCTTGCCGCCCTCCGCAGACCATTTTAGGTGTGAAATGTTTTGTCTTAAATTTATATAAGATATATTACCTGTAAAGCATTCAGCATAGCTACACTTCATTGGTCCAAACACACAGTGTGTTTCAAAGGTGAGAAGGCACTTTGAACTTGGAAACTCGATTGTGTGTTTTTGATGTCTAGCTAGACAATGTGTCCAACATTACATGTCTTTACTTTCAAATATTGAATTTTGACAGCTGGAAGTCTTCTCACCCTAATTGATGTCCTTATATTTATGCAATGGTCTACAAAGGAACTGAAATTTTGCCCAACATATCAAAGGGGTTGTGGGCGTTAGCTGCTCTTTGATGTAAAATACTACCAATAGTGCCAGAAACCTGGCAATTAACAATAATGAAAGTAACGCAACAGAGATCAGATGGCAAGGATAATGATCAAGACATGGCCAAATGGATACCTAGGACAAATATTCAGAAGAGAACAATTCGCTTTGGAATCGGGACTAAGTTACAGTATGAACTAATTTGACAGTATTGATGCCCCCCCCCCCCCGAGCATGTAACTTTTTTACTCAGTGCGAGCCAAAGGTACCTGGGAGTTACAGTGACAGGACTGTATAATGTACAAATGTAGGATCTTAATTTGAGCCATTTTCCAACAATAGGAAATGTGGATTATAGTTAATGCATATATATTTGTAGGGGTATTTCGTAAAGTAAAATCAAGTCAGAAATTTCAAAGTGGAAATTAGAAACTTTAGATGCCTTTTTAAACTTCAAATACAATATAAGTTTTAAATGTCCTCAAAGGTTAGTCAAATTAAGAAAGTGAACTTCTCTTTGCCCTACCTCCTCCTAATTTAGCGTGTAATAAGATACATTTACTGACCGCAATAAAAAGAGACAGGGTCATAGCAGATGCTCGCTTTGTATTATGCAAATCAGATATTCTGGGGGCCGTATTGATTCAGACGTTCTACTGACTCATAGCTGAATGTATTGTATTTCATAAGATCATTTTGCAGATTGGTTCTTTGCCAATAAGCACAATGAATGTCGAGGTGCATGAGAGTCATCCAAGTGAGTTGGTGTTGAACCATAGGGCCATTTTGTGCTTCTTGGCGCTAGGTGTGTAAGCCAGCATACTTCGGCCCTGCGAAGATAAAATCAAGCTGTGAAGACCCGGGAGGTGTCAAAAGTAATCAATGGGAGGTTCTTTGGATAAGGGCATGAGCTGAGCAAACAGTTAGAATCTCAATTCACTGTGGCTTGCATCAGGAAAATGAGCCCCTGAGCAACGGTTCTCCTGCATAGAGATATGCTGATTATCACTTCAATAGGTGTATTAAACATGGCGGATGTGTGATGTTTTCATAAGATGAAAATGTCTGGGTGCTCTCTAGAGGAAGCCTTCCCTGTTCACCTTCCTTTCCTCCCTGATCATTTCATCGATAGCGCTTGACGCTTGGCAGAACCTTTATCTGTTGAGGAAGCCGGTGTGGATTGGAAAGGGAGGGGTGGAGAGAGGGAGTCAAGGGAGGTGTTTGAGAGGTAGTTAGCGAGCACAACTGTTTCTGGCAGCTTGACCTTTCGAATCAGACCATGTCTTGAACCTGGTTCACCTCTAGGGATGCCATGAGAGCCGAGGCCACCTGAATGTGCTCCCGAGTGGCACAGCGGTATAAGGTTCTGCATCTCAGTGCTAGAGGCATCACTACAGACCATTTTGTTATGTTACTGCCTTATTCTAAAATGGATTAAATAAAAAATTAAATCTCATCAATCTACACACAATACCCCATAATGACGAATCGAAAACAGGTTTTTACAAATTGATGCAAATGTATTAAATATAAAAAACAGAAATGCCTTATTTACATTAATATTCAGACCCTTTGCTATGAGACTCTAAATTGAGCTCAAGTGCATCCTTTCTCCATTATCATCCTTAAGATGCTTCTACAACTTGATTGCGCGTCCATTTTGTCAATTGTCCCTGCCGCCGGTTGGCCCCCTTCGCTCAGGCAGTTCAAATCCTTCATGTTCTTGATGGCTGCTTCAATGGCCTGTGCTTTCCTTAGTGCTATGTCAAATGTCAAAATATCCTCAAATAAAAGGCTCCGCTGTATCTTATCATTATGTACCCCACATACTAATCTGTCACGTAGCATTACTGTGAGGGTGTCTCCATAGTTTCAGTCCTGTGCTAGCTTCCTTAGCTCCGCCACATATTCAAAAACACTTGCCTCTGGTTTCCTTATTTCTTGAGTTGAATTTCCACCTTTGTACTATTTCACTCGGTTTAGGATTTAAATGTGTTGACAGTAGACTCACCAAGTCCTCAAATGATTTATCTCCTGGCTTTGCTGGGCTCAGTAAATTCCTCATCAAGGTGTAAGCTTGCGCGCCCACACAGCTCGGTAGAATGCCCATTTCTTTGCCGCGTCGGCGATCTCATTTGCAACCTTAAAATGGTTTGAGAATTTCGCAATATTCTTCCCACAACTGTGTCTTGTTGTCAAATGGTGCCACCGATCCCACTGTGCCTGCTATCCTGTCCGTCGTCCAGTCACTGCTGCCAAAGAGAGGGCAAAGTATGTGCTAGCTTCTCCACATCAATAGCTTTCACTAGCTTTCACTCGCTTAGCTTAGCCTTTCCCTAGCGTGCTAATATTCACTCACAGTAGTTTCACCGTTCATAACTCATAAAACTCCGTAGTCTCACTGAAAACTTATCACATTTTGCCTCGTCGCCAAATGTAGTATCTTGAATAGACCAATATATAATTGGAGAACATAGGATGTAATCTTTACTTGTCATTTATTAGGAAATAATTGACACCACTATCTATCATGGATACCAATACTCAACTAACTATCTCTATTGCTCACAGAAGAGTTACCAACCTAGGACCGGTGATAGCGCCGCCTATTGGTTAGATGAGCCAGCATCACTCTATAACAGTCCATATGTCCAAATGAAAGATAGCCAGCCATATGTTAGCTATTGAGATTATTTAAAGTTCTAAAATTCTATTCAAAAATGCAGGGGCGAAAATCTGATATCAACCTTGGAGGGGACAATTACATTAAATTTTCTCAGGAGCAATTCCTGAGGGGGACACCAAAAGTAGTGCTGTAACACAGCCTACGCTGTAATATTTTAAATGTATATTGAGGGACCATAATCACTACTACTGGATAATTGTTAGGTACAGTAGTTAACTGAAGGGTTGTCCCAACTTGTTTAAATCATTATAATACTACTACTAATAATAGTTATAGCAGTGTTCCTTATCAGTCCAGTATGTATGCAGGTATTCGTACTTACAACCAGCAATATCAAGAAAGGCCAGTAGGCGGCAATGGTACTGTACACTGTATGGGAGTAGTTTTCATAAATACAATGAACATGGTGTGATCTCATCGTAAAGAATCTCCATTGAGAACCATCACAAAGTTGGTCTCCGTATTGAATTGACCTTTTAATTTGACTTTGTGATACATTTATATAGTCATTAAATATGTGCACCTGGCCTGAGTCTACTACAATATCTTTACAAGAACAAAAAGCTTAAAATAAGTACAGTTCTAAAAGCAAAATAACTACTTCAATGAAAAACCCAAATAAATCAAACAAAATATCCTTCAGTCAGTGTCTCAACTCTTCAAACAGCAGCTATGGACAAGTATGTCACACAAAGTATGCAATTTTAAATAAAATAACATGAAATAAATAATTAGTAAGTGTAGTCATGTACTAACAACTACAAAACAAAAGAACAAATATCAATTACACCAGGGGTTCTCAAACAGGGGTCCATGGACTAATTGCAAGGTGTCCGTGAAATAAAAAAGTGTAATGAATGTAGTCAGTACCACAAGGTTTCCAGTAAGTTTACATATAATATAGAGGGGGTGGTGGTCCCTGAGGACCGCTGAAAACCTTGCCTGCCTTGCCTCAAAATATGCAGGGGTTCCAGTACCCAAAAAAGGTTGAGAACCACTGCTATACACACTACTGAACAAAAGAACCGAACATATGTTTGCGGGTTTCAATGGATCCAACAAATTGCTGGCAGATATTTTCCCTCTTGAGACTGTCCAGCCTGTCTTTATGTACATTACAGACAACTACGCCGTTCAGTCTCTCTTGGCCCATGCTAGCCCGTAGCCAAGTCTTTAACCTGCGGAGTGCACTGAAACTCCTCTCAGCCTCACATGAAGACACTGGCACCACAAACAAAATTCTGATCAGCACCTCAACTTGGTCAAACAACCCCCGCACCTCCACTGGAAGCCTCCTGAGGACCTCTGCTGCCTCTCCACTGCTGCTACAGGGGTATTTGTTGTGAAAGAGAGGGATCTGCACTGAAAGAGAATCTATGTTCAGCTCAGGGTACTGATCTAGAGACTCATCCAACTCCCCCGTGAGAAGCGCTCTTTCCAACTTTTGCAGGACGTTTAGACTGTCCTGGTCAAAACGGTCGCCAAACTGAACCTCCACACCATCCAACACTTTAAAAAATTCTGCCCTATAGTGATCCACTGCTTTGCCAGCAAATCGTCTTGAGTGCGTCTCAATGGATTCAATGGATTCAATAGAGTCAATCAAAGTTGTTGCTTTCTCATACAGTGCAAGGTAGCTTTCGTCATTTCTCTTGCCCCTAAGAGATGACCGCACACACTCGACTGCAGCCTGCATACTAGAGACAGTCTGAGTTTTCTTCTGCAGTGAAATGTTTAGACATTCAAGCTCTCCAAAAACAGCAGAGGCAAGTGTGAGGCCCAACACAGTCTTGCCTTTGCTGAAGTGCTCGAATAAGCCACTGGCAGTTGAAGCTGTCTTGGATGCAGTTTTTGCCATCTCCTCTAGGCTGCTGAGTACCCGCTCATACTGCCCTAGCACAGCTCTAATAGCAGTATTCTTCACAGTCCACCTTGTTGGACATAGGGGTTTCAGAGTGGTCAGATTTGTATCTTTGGACGTGGCAATTGATTCAAACATGCTCTTAAACTTTCCTGACTGGCCATAGAGGACACCTACCTGATGGACCCAAGAAAGGGAATCCCGGATCAGTGGGGAGGCTGAGCAGCCAGCCTGTGTAATCAGATTTACACAGTGTGCTCCACAATGGACATAGAGGGCTAATGGCTGCTGCCTCCTCACAATTGCCTGTGCACCTGTGTATTTTCCTGCCATGTTTGAGGCACCATCGTAACTCTGCCCACGTAAGCCAGACATGGGCAAATTGAGCCTCAACAACACATCAGTTGCCACTTTCGCAATGCCCTCGCCTGTTGTCTCCGACACCCTGTATAGCCCAATAAACTCCTCGTGAGGGACAAGGTCATGGTCAACATAACGCAGACAGACACTCTCCTGTTCAGCACCAGAGACATCTTGAGTACCATCAACAATGAATGAAAATTGTACAATCGGAAGAGACCTAATCTCAGCTGCAATGCCTCGAATGACTGTATTGGCCATGATGTTCAGAATTTCATTCTGTGCTTTGGGGCCTGTGTACATTGTGGTACGCTCTGTTAACCACTTCAGTAAAATGGGATCATCCTCTTCTGCCCTGAGTTTCAAAAGCTGGTATAAATTCCCACTGTCATCTGTGTGGCCTCTAAAGGCTTGTCCCTGTCTTACTACATGCCGCACCGAACTAACAATTTTCATCAAGCAATGCCTTGCGTCCTCCTGCTGTTTACCCCACGCGCTGGATAACTGGACACTGATTGGATTTAGCTGGTGTGCTGTTACAGTTACAAAGTGGCGGTGGGTTTGGCAGTTTTGATGTGCTGTGAATTTTTCAATGGCTTTTCTCCAGTTCCTAAATCCTGCACTAATGAAGGCAGCATCTGCTCTTTGGCCAAAAGATGGCTGGCTTGAAAACCCTTGGCTACAGTGAAAACACAACACTCCTTTTATTGATGGATTATAATGTAGCCAGGGGAAATCGCGAAACCATCTCTCTTGAAACGTCAACACTCTGTTTGCAAGAGTTTGCGGTTCTATAAATTGTGGGTGTGGCTGATATGGTTTTGTGCCATCACTGAGGTAACTGGACGATGCTGTGCCACTGTCCCCTATACTGGTGCTGCTGGCAACAAGGGTGACACCTGGTCCTGCCGTGGCTGTGACACTGTCCTCTGAAGTCTCTCTCCTTGGCTCTTTCCCTTTCACCACCCTCACTGACTCACAGTCTGTCTCCTAGAAAAGAAATAAGGTGTTTGCTGTACTCCTAACTACCGGTACCCAAAACTACACAATTAATCACAACAGCAATACCATTGCATTAAACAAATCTTAGTTTAGTCACCAGTTTAAGTTGAGTGGGGGTATCCATGGCATTTTCCAATTATGTCCCTATTTTACAAATCAAAAAAATTGAGAACCTTTCATAATGTTGCCAAACAAAGACTCAACAAACTTACCTGGGACTCCCTGTCTCTGCCAATCTGACCCTGCATATCTGTCCCCAGCTCTGCTGTCTGTGTGCCATCTGTTGCCTGCTCTGCCTAATGACATCATTGTGAAACATTTCCATTAGCGTTTCACTTCTTTCTTATGAACATTTTATCAACTCGTCTTTGAGATATTAGGCTACTAGAGTTCTTACTTTGCGTTTTGGTGTACTGAAAAATACTCTGATGTCCGTCTTTTTACTTTTTTCTGACATGTTTCTACCTGGCTGGCCGGTCTAGCTGCACACACACACATTTACACAACACATGCTGCAACGTTTTGAAATTTTAACATAGTTTGTTTCATATTGGCAGGCTTCCAACAATAGCTGAATTTGCAAAGCTAGCGAGCACCAATTCCGTTTCTGTGGTGTTTGCTATAATCTTTGCTACCTGGTTAAATAAAGGTGAAAAAAAATAAAAAATCACTAGCGACAATTTAGCTTTTGCAACGAGACCATTAAATATATTTAAGACAATGGTATAAGAGAGTGTAGTTCTGTTCAGTTTGGACTTCAGTTTATCGCTAACCTTATCACAGGGACTTTGAAGCACTACAGCTGCATGCTAATCTTGGAATAAACTGACGATAGCAAATATTCCATCTTTGACGACGCCACATAAATGGAATAGGTACTAGCTAGCTTGATAGTTAATGTTTGCTTTAGTTTGCGCGCTAGCTCTGCAAATTCAGCTAGTGTGTGAACCCTGCAACATTAAAAAAATATATACATTGCTATGGCGCGATTGACTGGATTACCTCACGTCAGTTACGTACATTGAGTGCCTTTCGGACAGTAGATACGAACCCTCTATTACCCTGCAAGCTAAAGAACTGGCAGTGGATCAAATCATTGTGAGGCAAAGGGCGGGGGGGTCGCAATCTTGTGAAACTTAAAAACGCGCTATTAAGTGTCTATAATCAGCACAAGTGCTTTCATTGCGTATTATTAATATTATTGAAATTACATAGTTATGTTTACAGTGATATATTGGGGGGGACAAATCATATTTTTCCCAGGATGGGGGGGTCGTGTCCCCCCCGTCCCCCCTGGGATTTCCGCCTATGCAAAAATGTATCTGTAATAGAAGGTTAATCAAAATGATTACTACTTTGCATGGTTTTTCCTTGTTTCAATAGTGACACATTTTGTGGGTTGGTAAGGAATTAATGTAGTAGTCATGTACCTGATGTCACGTCCTGACCATAGTTCTTGTGTGTTTTGCTTGTTTAGTGTTGGTCAGGACGTGAGCTGGGTGGGAATTCATGGTTGTGTGTCTAGTTTGTCTGTTTCTATGTTCAGCCTAATATGGTTCTCAATCAGAGGCAGCTGTCTATCGTTGTCCCTGATTGAGAATCATATATAGGTGGCTTGTTTTGTGTTGGGGATTTGTGGGTAATTGTCTATGTTGAACGTTAGTAGCGTGTGTGTGCACTTTCGTTTATAGCTTCACGGTCGTTTGTTTGTTTTGTTAGTTTTGTAAGAGTGTTTCGTTTCGTGTTACGTCTTCGTCAAATAAAAGGAACATGTATTTCTCTCACGCTGCGCCTTGGTCTCCTCACTACGACGATCGTGACACCTGACATATATTGGAAGACGTGTGCTAAAAGTTGGGGATAGTTGGGAGAAATGGAATACAAATGTGATTTTTTTTAAACCCTTAATTTAAACCACTTTGGTAGAACGACCCATATAACCATATGTAGCAGAGTTCTGAACGTGCATTAAAATCACTTCAGAGTTAGCTTGAAATGTCACAGATTGATCCACCTTTTGGGTGGCTCAAACCATTGGTATATTGTCAAGGAGGGCGGTTAGGTGTTTTGCGAAGGAAGGATCACTGGTTTGAGCCCAGTATGAAGCAATCGGACTCGGGCAGCGGAGGAAGCTTAGTTGTTAGCGGCACACTGACCCCCATAACAGTGGCGTTATAACAGCTCAGCTCACAGTAGGTTTAAATGTCAGGGATGGCTCCAAACAAGATTCACCTTTTGGGTGGCTCAAACCTTTAGAATATTCTCAAGGTGGGCGGTCACGTGTGTTAGCAAAACAGAGGTCCCGAGTTTAAGCTGAATTGTGGGGAAGTATATTCGCTAAGCAAGAAACATGATGTCCATAACACATACCATATGTTTTTTTTCCCCCAGGCCTAGTGCGAGCCTGGATTGTGCTGCTGTCCCAGCGGATGAGGGAGGAGTATTGGTTAGGATGAGTCAAGAAGACATGCATGACCCTGGGACACTGGTGGAGGAGTTGTAATGTGGCTGTAATGTGGTAAGAGAAGGTAAGGGAATGAAGCGTCAACAACAGATCCCAGAACGCTTGGTGATGAGGGGAATTAGACAGGACTGTCTGGACACAAATAAGCAGTTATGGGCCTCCACCAGTTCACTGGGTCAGACTGGGGGGGGGGGGTAAGTAGCAATTTCAGCCCGCGAGCCATGGCTTCTGGTTGGGCCATTTGGCTAGGCCTGCTCTGCCAGCTCCTAATGAGGAACAAGGAACCAGGTATGTGCAAATTGACGATGATAGAGCCGCCATATTGCGAAAAACGTCTCTGTCAGAGGAATTATACAGCCCGCTAATCTAATTGGGCTGCCAAAAAACGGTAAACCATAATTTACCGCAATAGGCATCACGCATCAGGAAAGGTACATTTATCTTGTGCAGCACCTTCCTGCGATATGTTAACTTAATTCCTCTGTTTGGAACCAACTTAATCTTGTCCAGACCCTATGGCTGGAGACAAAGACGCTTTTTCAGATGTGTTTATTCCAGGCTGGCAGACAAAGAGAGAGAGAGAGCTGCGAGCTGCCCCGTGAACACTGTTAACAAGAGAAAAACATATTTACTTTGCTTAAAAATTACTCTAAAGAATTTAATCGCAGCTTTATAAAAGGCTTAAAATATTGTAACTTACCTTATTTTATGAAACCAAGGCTCTTGAATATTTCCTTTCAATAGCTGAGGTAAGTCAATCACTTTGATAATACAACCGAAACATTGCATATACTGTATGAAAATAGGTAACTTTATTTTCCACTTCCTGAATCAGAGACACTCATCCAAGTGTATTCATCTTTTAACTTCATCTTTGTCTCTGGGCAAGTACAGTATACTGTACTACTTTACTTCGCCTTCAGACTGATCTGATCTTTCCCTTAATAGCTCACCCGTCCACTCATTCCATCATCTCTCACCACACTCATATATTTACCCCCACAATATCGTCCAGTGTTTTCTTCATCCTGCATTTCCCCCCCAAGTTTTTTGCTTACCACTGTCTAGCCTACCACCATCACCACAACATTTTTGTGCACATATATCCTATTAAATTATATGGTTTTGTGCATCTCACTACCATTCTCTTTGTTCTCTTTTCAATCTTTCTATTTTCCTCTAGTCTAACTTGACCTCACCCGCTGCACCCCGTGTCTCACCATCTGTATCACTCTCAATCTATTCACCTGCGCCACCCTTTCTCCCACCTTAGTTCGTAGTCCCTCGTTCAGGTTCTAATCTAGAGGCTACTTTCTAACATGACCGTAACACAAGCCTTTTAAATCCTCTGAAATATTTAGTTCATCCATGCAGGCCTGTCTCATTATTCCCTCTATTACTACCCTCCTTTTTTTCCCCATGCGCATGAAAGTTTCATTTGGTTTCATCAAAACTCGCCTTCACTCTCTTCTCTTTGGTCCCTCTCTCTCTTTCTTTTATTCATAAATTCATTATGTTCTATCTTTCTCCTTTCTTAATGTGATTCATCTTTTTCACAGAGACTGGTTTAAGCAGCGGTTTTCCGGCAAGAATGTATTAGCCGAGGAAGTAATACAAACACGTAAAAAGATTGAGTTTTGGGTATAAAGGATGGGACGAGGTAGGATAAAGTGGACGGGGAATGTGGAGCGCTAGAGATGGTGAAGGGGGCTGTAGGAATGAAGAGAGGACGGGTGAAGAGGGGAAGATGGGGCAGTTATGTAACTAACTCATGGGAATAAAGGCTGCATGCCCCTGCCTTACTGCCCACATTAGTATAGAGAGAGAGCTTTTGTAGAACATGAAAGGAAGGCAGGCTCAAGAGAGCATGTTCTTTTTGGTTGGTCGGTACACTATCTCTTATATGCGGTGAAAGGTCCATAAACAAGTAACAGCAGGCACGTCCTTGTTTTTTAGCAGCACTGAATGTCATTAATGTGGCAGACAATAGCCTCTCTTTGAGGCATTGTTACCAGTAAGAAGTACTCTGAAGGCACGGCTTACATTTTTCCTCTCTCAATGATGGATGCAAACCTTTGAAAACTCCAGGGGAACTCAACATAAGGCAGGACATGAGCCGTCCATCTAACAGCTGTCTTCACTCTGGTATTACTGGCATATGCCGCTAAGTTAATTGTCAATATACCAGCAGCCATGATGGGTGATCAGTGTTCGTCAATGTGATGTTTGCTGCATGCAAACTAACAATGATCTAGCTGATCTAGCTTACTAGCCTTCATTTCGGTGTCATGACAACTCAATTTCACAACCCTGTTGTTATTACTGCTTATTATACCGGTTATGTCATACTTATAACAGTGCAATAACAGCTTTATGAATGCACATTCAAGTGTTCCCTACTCTTCCTGCTCTGTACATGGGCCTTTGTCGACTGACTCCTTCCCTCCTGCTGACACAAAAACCCCAGAAGACCTTGTTGTTTTAAATGATTCAATATGTTTCTATCAAACAGCTGTCTGATCTTTAGTTCTCCCAGTGGCACCTCTGATGCAATTTGACATCACAACTACCACTCCCCTCATACCAACCAGCATGCTTCACATACATAACTCCAGCATCATAAGGAGACACACATAGCCTGGGTCCCAAATGGAACCATATTCCCTACATAGTGCACTTCTTTTGACTAGGGCTCATACGGCCTGATCAAAAGTAGTGCACTAAGTCGGGTGCCATTTTGGACACATCCACATAGATATATTCCCACATACTGTATCAGTATCAATATTGGAGCAACAGAGTCAAAGGCCTAGCCATGATGGTATGTCGCCCGGTTACATCATGTCCTGACTAGCTGCTTCTACCTTTGAAGGGTTCTACCCAAACAGACTCCGTTTCCCCCTCTCTCAACCCCTCAGCCCCATTATCATCTCTGACAACATGCTGGAGCTAGGGTGTTAGAGTGTGACCCGAAAACCAAGTGACACTTCCGCATGCTGTTGGTCTTTTCAGCTCTTTTTCCCTCTGCCAGGTGACAATGGCTGCCTTGCAAGCTCTGGCTAACGTCAACCAGTGTCATAGCAATGTCAAGAGCGCACTGGAATATTCCGGAGAGCATGTGTTTGTGGTTGACAGCTGGTTCCAATAGCCACAGAAATGCATGCTCAATACAGGGCTCCATTCTGAATGCTTTGAAAGTGTGGAAATGGGAACAGGGCCATAGTCAAAGCTGGATAATGGTAAGAGAGCCTTTGATTATGGTAGATGCTTCATGAGTTATACAAGGTAAACAGAGAAGGCGTTCTGTTGTTCGGAGTGCTTAGCCGCCCCATGATCCTTCCACACTTCAACACACAGCTAACTGGCTATATTATAACAGGTGTTAATGAATCTTCGGAGACCTTTACAAATGGATGAAATAAAACAAGGATGAGTTGTTTTTATCTCCAGTGTGTTAACATTTTTATCTCCAGTTTGTGTGTAGTTATGTCTGTTCGTCTTGTCTGTCTGTGCGTGTATGCCTGAACGTATATGCTTATGTGTATATTGGTATGTGCATGCATGTGTTTATGTGTGAGTTAGAGTGTATACAATAAGTATCCGTGTGCCTCTGTTTACTGTTTGAAAGCGGACCAAGGCCTGGATGGAGAGACAAGCACATCTGGATCTGAACTACCGATATGAGACTCACTGTGAGAGAAAATGAACCAGCTACAGCGAGCATTTGCTGCCAAAACGGTAACAGCCCCATGCCTCTATACCAGTGCCAAACCTCTTTCATTTAGTGAACAAAATGTCCATCGCCAAGGAAGATGTACACAAAAACAAAGCCAAACCTTTAACTTTAATGAGTGCACCAAACCCAGGAACCTTACATACACTAAATAACTACTATCTTTACAAATAAACGTCACTGCTTTTTCTTCTTCATTTGATTTAATATTCAAGAAATAGGGAGCTTAACGCTAGTCTCAGGTTGTTATGAAACATAACCGTGTCTTCCTGGAAAGCGGTTAAAACAAGAGGCACTGTATCAATTAAACACAGGTACAATTAACACAGGATAATTATTTATTTCAAATTAGGTTGCTCCGTTAATTGGTGGTCCTATTGCATTATCTCAAGTGATGGCAAAAGGTGAAACAAATGAAACATTTGAACGAGGTAGAGAACCTATTCCCGACCCCGACTCAGATAGCAACCGCTGATTGAAGAGGGAGAGAAAGTGAGATGTGGTGAGAGAGAGAGAAAGTGAGAGAGAAAGAAAGAAAGATAGAGAGGGAGATGAGAGGCCAGAAAGATTGAAGTAGCACATTTAAAATGGATTAGTAGGGAGAATGAGGAAGAATAAACAGAGAGCCTGGAAGGTGAGAAATTGATTGATGGACATAGAGATGGTGACAAAGGTGGAGAGATAGAAAAAGTGTGAAATAGTGAATGAAAGAAGGAATGTCAGAGATAGAGATGCATATACAGTGCCTAAAGTCTATTTATCCCTTGCACAGTCTTCACATTTTGCTGTCTTGATATTTAATTTAAAAACAAATGTTTTCCTACCGATGTACACAACCTACTCCACATTTTCAAATAAAAATAACAATTATAGAAAATTGTCCAAATGAATAACACATTTAAAAGTAAAATGTCTTGATTGTGTATGTCTTCACACCCGAGATAGTACTTAATAGAAGCACCTTTGGCAGACATTACAACTGCGAATAACATTGAATAAGATTCTACCATAGACTTAGTTAGACACCTCTTCTTTGTATCCATCCCATTATGGAGTCAGTGACAGCATGAAACTGAAAGGGTGCATACTGCCACCAGGTGTGTGTTGTTTGAACAGGTTGGTGATTTACTGCCACCTGCAGTTATGGAATGTTTGCTCATGACTATAATCCATTGGCTGATACCTCCTGATGACCTGGATGAAATTACGTGATCCTTCCTTAACCCATAAACAGTTCCACCCACTTACTTAAATTCCTCAATGGCGCTGCCCATGCTAAAATGTTTTTTGGGGCGCTAGAGATGTCTATCTATATCTATGTACGTTACCAACTTTTAAGGCAACATAGCTAAGTAAATTTGATTGGGAATCATTGAATGACAGGAATATTCAAACCTTGTCTTTGATTTTTAAGCAGATGCAAGTCAGGACTGAGACTGCCCCCTTGAGGAACACTAAAAACCTATTGGAAAGCAATTTGATTTGTCTGTAACGTTAAAATATGTGTAATTGTCCAGCTTAAAATAAAACTCTATCCCAGGGTTAGGTATTCCGAAGACTGAGCCAGGGTTTCCTCGAACATTTCATATTGCTTTTGATCCTGACAAACTCTCCAGTCCCTGCCGGTGACAAGTATATCTATAACATGATGCTGCCACTACAATACTTTAAAATACAGAGGGTCAACAACATTGCATTCACTCCATATTAGTGGCCTGTGTTAAAAATCTACTCCAAATCATTCATTCTGTTTGCAACAAGGATGTTAAGTAATACTGCAAGACAACAAGGCAAAGAAGTTAGCTTTTTGGCCTTAAATCAAAAACTACAGAGTGGGAAGTTTGTCAGGATCAAAAGAGAAATATAAAAGGAGCAAATATACAAGTAGTAAAAAGTTAGAAAGGAAGACAGTATGGAGTCCATGGACCAGAACTATTCTGTACAATACAGGATATCGTCCAATTACTTTTTCTTCTCTGACCCTAACGGGAAGGTACGAAGTCTATTAAACAGGTGGAACTCCCCAAAATTGGAACACCATGCTCAAGAGAATAACAAATTTAAAATTCAACGTCGTAAAGATACAAATATGTACCATTGACAAAACATTTGAGGCTAAACTTGTAGGAAACAGATAGACCATCCGAAAAAGACCAAGGTACATTTGAAAGGCCTTGCCATATGACAGTTAAAAAGCCTTTTGATATTAACTTTTATTACGATCCGAGAACACGATAGATTCTTCTGCTTCTTCACAAGCTAGAACCAACCTGAAATGAATCTCTCCAATGCATTCACAGAGGATCAACCACAACATAAGAGTATCACAACGTCTTGAGATCTGTCACCTGTCAATGTTTTTTTTTGCCAGTCTAGAAATACCCAGATTACAGTAACTCACACATTGTTGCATGTGAAGGAATCATAATACAAGCAATAAAGAGAAGTGTCCTCTATTTCATCTGGGCTGCATTGAAAAGCTAATTAAGACACAAAGACTGTGAGAGTGAGTAGTCTTTGAGCGCCGCTTTGATTATTTTATCATTGCAGCTCTGAAGGTCCATTTCATAACCATCAATCCTTCTCAGCTATGTGTGGGTGAGCGTCAAAACGGAACTGGCCCAGAATGTACTCTACCTAGATGGAGTTACCCGAGTATGAATGAGAATGCGAGTGACTGTGTGTGTGTGTTTGTGCATGTCTGTAAACAAGTGCTTGTACTCAACCCCACGAACAGGGTTGGATAGGTTACTTATTAAATGTAATCCGTTACAGTTACTACCTGTCCAAAATTGTAATCAGTAACATAACTTTTGGATTACCCAAACTCAGTAACATAATCTCATTACTTTCAGTTACTTTTGGATAACTTACCCCTTATGAGGCATTTGAAGCAGTGGTGTGTATTCATGGATGCCAAGGGATGAGCGACACAGCACCCCTCTGTCTCTGTATGTGTAGGACATCTATCTGATGCTGTCTGGTCTTAAAGAGTATGACATTGTTGCCACGCGTAGCATTGAATGCAAGGGAAGCCAGCAAGCATTTGGCCTCCCTTGATAATTTTGTAAATAAAATAATAGCCAATCAGCGTTACGCTGAACTGAGTGAGCTCAACTGTGAATGCTCCTGGCGCACCAAGAAAGTGTCAAGGGAAGCCAATTTGGATTTGGCTGAGTGTCTGCACGGGTGTTCTTGAGGCAACAAGCGAGCAATTTCACAGACAAGTTCAAACACGAAACACACAGAGCACTAGGCTGCTACTCCAGGGATACATAGAATATATAATCTAAGTAATCAGAAACAAGATGCTAAACTTTGAAGGTTATTTTTAAAGCTGTTCCTAATCAAATAGAATTATTTACCCAAAAAGGGGGAGATGAGATGTAGCCAAGGCTTTTTTTTTCTCATACATAATTTGTATTTCTGAGTTCTTCTGTCAGACATTGTGTTACACAAATATTGTCACACCCTGATCTGTTTCGCTTGTCTCCACCCCCTCCAGGTGTCGCCCATCTTCCCCATTATTCCCCATTATCCTGTGTTCTCTGTTTGTCTGTTGCTAGTTCGTTTCGTCTGTCAAGCCTATCAGCGGTTTTCCCCTTGCTCATGTCTTTTTCTAGGTCCTGTTTTCTAGTTTTCACGGTTTGACCATTCTGCCTGCCCTGAGCCTGCCTGCCGTTCTGTACCTTGTCACACCGCCCTGGATTACTGACCTCTACCTGCCCTGTCCCCGAGACTGCCTGCTGTTCTGTATCTTTTGACTCTGATCTGGAATACTGACCTCTGCTTGACCTGTCGTTTTACCTGCCCCTGTTCTAGTTCACTTTTGTTACTTCGACACTGTCTGCATGGATCTTCCCTAAAACGTCTTAGTACTAACTGGCCATGACTGACCCAGCAGACTTGGACCAGCTCCGCAACGCCATCTCCTCCCAAGAAGCCATCGTCGGAAGGCACGAGGATTTGCTTCATGGTCTTGTGGAAGGTTTCCAGACCTTGGTCGAACGCCATGACCGAGCATTGAACACATCGCTGGAGCAATTCCGCGGGTTGCCTGTTAGGGAGCCTACAGTGGTTATTCCTTTAAAAGTGGTGTCATACTGCAGCACAACATGCGGGCTGTCACCAAATTCTATGGCATGTTACTTAATTGTCAGGCATTGTTACCATTAACGATAGTTAGTGCTAGTTTGACCACCAGAGGGCATCTTTGAGAAGCATTTGATAGCCTTCAATATTGGCTGACCTAGAGAATTGACTTTTTTTTTTTAGTAGGAACATAGTATATGGGATTGATTTTAAGAAATGTAGCTTAACTTCTTGAGCCTATGGGGGCGCCATTTCAACTTTGTAAAATATCGTTCTCAAATTAAACTGCCTCGTACTCAATTCTTGCTCGTACAATATGCATATTATTATTACTATTGGATAGAAAACACTCTCTAGTTTCTAAAACCATTTGAATTATTTCTCTGAGTGAAACAGAACTCATTCTGCAGCACTTTTCCTGTCAGGGAGTGAGATTTCAGAAATCGAGGTCCCTGTTCTGAGGTCAGTTTATAAGTCTCCATGTAAGCCATTGGGCTACATGCACTGCATACGTGTTCCTCTAGATGTCAGTAAGCGGGGAGAATTTGAATGGAGTGGATTGCGCAATCTGGGACCTTATATAAGACCGTGGAACGGAAGGACCGTCCTTTTCAACGGTGCGCCTGACGCATGAAGACATCACAATGGCTTCCTGCAAACGCTTTCGTTTTAGTAGTTCTATATCTCCGGTCATGTTTTTATTCGTTATAGGTGTTAAAGACATCATAAGGTAGTTAATTTAAACCGACTTAGCAGTTTATAGCAGTTTATTGCGATTTTCTGGGATTTCTTTGCCATGCGCTTTCACGAGTTGGACACCACTCCAGTTGGCGGCTAACATTAGCGGCTATTTCGACCGGACAAGAGGACATCTTTCAACACAAAGACGATTGTTCTGGAGAAAGGACACCTTGCCCAAGATTCTGATGGAAGCTCAGCTAATAGTAAGCAGTCTTTATGCTGATAATTCATTGTTCTGTTGAAAAAAGTCAAATGCATAAGACGCCATTACTTGCAGTGTAGCCTTGCTTTATCGCACCCTGTATTGCGCAGTAACGTTAATTTTAAAAATGTAATTCAGCGATTGCATTAAGAACTAATTTGTCTTTCAATTGCTGTCCAACCTGTATTTTTTTAGTCAAGTTTATGAATAGTTTTCGATAAGAATAGGTGCCTTTCCAAGATGGCGCCGGACAGATTGCTTGAGTATTTGGACACTATTTTCATTGTATAAGCACGATTTGTGCAGCTAAATATGCACATTTTCTAACAAACTCTATATGCATTGTGTAATATGATGTTACAGGACTGTCATCTGAAGAATTCTGAGAAGGTTAGTGAAAAAAATTAATATATTTTGGTGGTTTATACGTTATCGCTCTTTTTGCCTTGAATCAATGCTGGGGTGATGTTTGCACATGTGGTAAGCTAATATAACGCTATAACGCTAGAAAATCTGAAATATTGTCTGGATTCACAAGATCTGTGTCTTTCAATTGCTGTACGCTGTGTATTTTTAAGAAATGTTTTATGATGAGTAATTAGGTAATACACGTTGCTCTCTGTAGTTATTCTAGTCGCTTTGGTGAGATTTGTGATGGTGGCTGCAATGGTAAACTATGATTTATACCTGAAATATGCACACGTTTAAATGTTTTACTCACGTCTGCAACAGGAGAGCCCACAGTCTTTGGTAACGGGCCGTGTTGGTGGCACTATATTGTCCTCAAAGCGCACAAAGAAGTTATTAAATTTGTCTGGGAGCAACACGTCAATGTCCGCGACGGGGTTGGTTTTCTTTTTGTAATCCGTGATTGTCTGTAGACCCTGCCACCTACGTCTCGTGTTTGAGCCATTGATTTGCCACTCTATTTAGTCTCTATACTGATGCGTTGCTTGTTTGATTGCCTTATGGAGGGAATAACTACACTGTTTGTATTTGGTCATGTTTCCATTTGCCTTGCCATGATTAACTTCTTTGGGCTGCAGGGGCAGTATTGAGTAGCTTGGATAAAAGGTGCCCATTTCAAACGGCCTCGTACTCAATTCTTGCTCGTACAATATGCATATTATTATTACTATTGGATAGAAAACACTCTCACGTTTCTAAAACCGTTTGAATTATATCTGTGAGTAAAACAGAACTAATTTTGCAGCAAACTTCCTGTCAGAAAGTGAAAAATCTGAACTCGAGGCTCTGTTCCAGGGCCTCCCTAATCGTTTGCTTGAATTCTATTAGTATACATGCACTTCATACGCCTTCCACTAGATGTCAATAGGCTGTGAGAGGTGAAATGGGGTCTCAAGCTCTTTCTATGGTCAAAAGAGACAGCTTGGAATGACAGGACCCCAATTTCCTCTGTTCAGGAAGACGCGGAAAGGACTTCCGCATTGGCTTCTGAAAAGTTTTTGTTATAGACGCCGAATATCTCCGGCTTTGATTTTATTTGATAAATGTGACAATATCATCGTAAAGTATGTTTTTTCAATATAGTTTAACTTCTTATGGCTGCAAGCCCGATGTCGGTACACTTATGACAACAGCCAGCTCAAGTGCAGGGCGCGAAATTCAAAATATATTTTTTAGAAATATTTAACTTTCACACATTAACAAGTCCAATACAGCAAATGAAAGATAAACATCTTGTGAATCCAGCCAACATGTCCGATTTTTAAAATGTTTTACAGCGAAAACAGCACGTATATTTATGTTAGCTCACCACCAAATACAAAAGAGGACAGACATTTTTCACAGCACAGGTAGCATGCACAAAACCAACCTAACTAACCAAGAACCAACCAAACTAACCAAGAAACAACTTCATCAGATGACAGTCTTATAACATGTTATACAATAAATCTATGTTTTGTTCGAAAAATGTGCATATTTGAGGTATACATCAGTTTTACATTGCAGCTACCATCACAGTTACCGTCACAAATAGCACCGAAGCAGCCAGAGTAATTACAGACACCAACGTGAAATACCTAAATACTCATCATAAAACATTTCTGAAAAATACATGGTGTACAGCAAATGAAAGACAAGCATCTTGTGAATCCAGCCAATATTTCCGATTTCTTAAGTGTTTTACAGCGAAAACACAATATAGCATTATATTAGCTTACCACAATAGCCAGAAACACAAGCCATTTACCAGCAGCAAAAGTTAGCGATCGTAACAAACCAGCAAAAGATATATAATTTTTGACTAACCTTGATAAGCTTCATCAGATGTCAGTCCTATAACATCAGGTTATACATACACTTATGTTTTGTTCGAAAATGTGCATATTTAGAGCTGAAATCAGTGGTTATACATTGTGCTAACGTAGCATCTTTTTCCCAGAACGTCCGGATATTTTTCTGACACTCACATATTCTGACCAAATAACTATTCATAAACATTACTAAAAAATACATGTTGTATAGGAAATGATAGATACACTAGTTCTTAATGCAATCGCCGTGTTAGAATTCTAAAAATAACTTCATTACGACATCCAGCTTACGTTATAGCGAAAGAGTGCCCAAAATCTGGGCGCAAACTATTAGTAAACATGTTCCGACAGATATATGAAATAGCATCATAAAATGGGTCCTACTTTTGATGATCTTCCATCAGAATGTTGTACAAGGGGTCCTTTGTCGGGAACAATCGTTGTTTGGTTTTAGAATGGCATTTTTCCCTCTTGAATTAGCAAGCACACTAGCGAAGTGACGCGAAGCTCTCCATCGTCAACAAACGCAGACAACGCAACACGCCTAACGTCCCGAAAAATGTTCAATAATCTAATAAAACTATATTGAAAAAACATACTTTACGATGATATTGTCACATTTATCAAATAAAATCAAAGCCGGAGATATTAGCCGTCTATAACGACAGCTTTTCAGAAGGCAATACCCGGTCCCTTCTCGCGCGTTCCAGAAAACCGGAAATTGGGGTCGCGTCATGCCAAGAGCTTTTATTCGACCTCAGATCAAGATATACACTCCATTTCTTCTCTCACTGCCTGTTGACATCTAGTGGAAGGCGTATGAAGTGCATGTATACTAATACAAATCAAGCACATTTATAGGCAGGCCCTAGAACAGAGCATCGATTTCAGATTTTCCACTTCCTGTCAGGAAGTTTGCTGCAAAATGAGTTCTGTTTTATGTATTTTTTAGTAAAGTGTTGTGTTTTCCGCTTTGATTTTGGGCGCTCTCTCGCAATAACGTAAGCTGGATGTCGTACTGAAGTTATTTTTAGAATTCTAACACGGCGATTGCATTAAGAACTAAGCTATCTTTAATTTGCTGTCCAACATGTATTTTTTAGTAAAGTTTATGAATAGTTATTTGATTAGATTAGGTGCCTCTCCAAGATTTCTCCGGGCATTTTTATTGCATTTTGCCTACGTATTCACATTGTATAACCACGATTTGTGCCGCTAAATATGCACATTTTCGAACAAACAATATATGTATTGTGTAATATGATGTTATAGGACTGTCATCTGATGATTTTTGAGAAGGTTAGTGAAAAAATGTATATATTTTGCTGGTTTATTCGTTATCGCTACTGTTGGCTTGAATCAATGCTGTTGTGTGGTTGGCTATTGTAGTAAGCTAATATAATGCTATATTGTGTTTTCGCTGTAAAACACTTAACCTGTTATGGCTGCAGGCCGGTGTCGGTACACTTATGACAACAGCCCGTCCAAGTGCAGGGCGCGAAATTCAAAAGATATTTTTTAGAAATATTTAACTTTCACACATTAACAAGTCCAATACAGCAAATGAAAGATAAACATATTGTGAATCCAGCCAACATGTCCGATTTTTTAAATGTTTTACAGCGAAAACACCACGTATATTTATGTTAGCTCACCACCAAATACAAAAAAGCACAGACATTTTTCACAGCACAGGTAGCATGCACAAAACCAACCAAACTAACCAAGAACCAACCAAACTAACCAAGAAACAACTTCATCAGATGACAGTCTTATAACATGTTATACAATAAATCTATGTTTTGTTCGAAAAATTTGCATATTTGAGGTATAAATCATAGTTTTACATTGCAGCTACAATCGGAAATAGCACCGAAGCAGCTAGAACAATTACAGAGACCAAATTGAAATACCTAAATACTCATCATAAAACATTTATGAAAAATACATGGTGTACAGCAAATGAAAGACAAACATCTTGTGAATCCAGCCAATATTTCCGATTCTTTAAACACGGTAGTACATGCTTTCAGTTTTGTGTGAATGCTGCCATCAATCCAAGGTTTCTGTTTAGGGAAGGTTTTAATAGTCACAGTGGGTATAACATATCTTATACACTTCCTTTTAAACTCGCTCACTGAGTCAGCGTATACGTATACGTCTGACGCTACCCGGAACATATCCCAGTCCACATGATCGAACCAATCCTGAAGCGTGGAATCCGATTGGTCAGACCAGCCTTGGATAGACCTAAGCACTTCCTGCTTTAGTTTCTGCCTATAGGAGGGGAGCAACAAGATGGAGTCATGGTCAGATTTGCCAAAGGGGGGAGGGCCTCGTATGAATCGCAGAAGTTAGAGTAGCAGTGGTAGTGTGTTACTCGCTCGTGTACTGCAATCAATAGGCTGATAGAATTTAGGTAGCCTTGTTCTCAGATTAACTTTGTTAAAATCCCCAGCTACAATAAATATAGCCTCAGGATATACGGTTTCCAGTTTGCATAAAGTCCAGTGAAGTTCCTTGATGGCTGTTTTGGTGTCCGCTTGCGAGGGGATATCCACGGCTGTGACGATAACCGAGGAGAGTTCCCTTGGGAGATAATACGGTCTGCATTAGATTGTGAGGAATTCTTGGTCAGGTGAACAAAAGGACTCGAGTTCTTGTATGTTGTTACAATTACACCATGAGTCGTTAATCATGAAACATAGACCTCCGCCCTTCTTCTTACCAGAGAGATGTTTGTTCCTGTCGCTGCGATGCACTGAAAATCCCATTGGCCGTACGGACTCCGACAGCATGTCCCCAGCTAGCCATGTCTCCGTGAAACAAAGTATGTTACAATCCCGGATATCTCTTTGGAAAGCAACTCTTGCCCTAATTTCATTGACAATGTTACTAGGGACTGGACATTAGTGAGTCATATACTCGGAAGTGGTGGGTGGTGTGCGCGCATCCGAATCCTCACTAGAAGACTCCAGCACTCTCTACTACGACAGCGTTGTTTCAGTCGGGCTCTGGAATCAGTTCAAATGTCCTGGGAGGTGCAGACAAAGGATCCGCTTTGGGAAAGTCGTATTCCTGGTTGTAGTGCTGGTAAATTGACGTCTCTCTTATATCCAATAGTTCTTCCCGGCTGTATGTATTAACACTTAAGGTTTTCTGGGCTAACAATGTAAGAAATAATACATTAAAAAAAAATACTCCACAGTTTCCTCAGGACTTGAAGCAAAGCTGCCATCTCTATCGGCGCCATCTTCTAGTAGTAGTAGTAAAAACAATTTAAATTGTGGAAAGTAATGTAAACTGCCTATAATAACGTTAACACTCCCAACTGTTAATATTTTGGGAAGATTTTTTTTATTATATAATTTTTTTAAATAATAACAATGTTTAGGCCACAGGTTGAAAACCACTGTTTTACAGCTGGATTTGTTTAAGTGAGTCAGAATAATTTCTTTGTGAGTTCCTAAATAGAGGACATATGTTGGTTATTCAATATTATTGGCATGACCACACACCATTGAAATGCCATCCACCACTCCAGCGGAAAGTTACCCATCAATTAGGAACAGATAACAACTAAATGAAACTGCCGCTTCAAAGCAGTAGGTATTTCATAAATGTTTCACTCAACTTATCTAATAAGCATCTCTCTAAACAGATAAGTCGTGATAGCTGTGTGATATGCCTGACACGTTCAATTGTCTTTCATGGCTACGACCCCCACTGCCTGCAGACTTTCATTAAAGGAGTGGGTCAGTGTCTCTTGTCTGGATAACGCTAACGTTGCATTTGAACTAACGCAGCTGACAGACCTCTGTATATTGACGGGGTGAAAAAACAATGCTTCATTAAGGAGTAGGAACTGTTGTGTTGTGTTCAGGGGAAGAGCTACAGCTGAAGATAATGGTAGTTGACCGCTTTCAGCAGCTCTCCAGCTCTTATCTGTAGCCGAAGACACTGTAACCAAATTAGCTTTAATTCAATCTGCCCTCTTTTTCCCCTCTCTTCTTCTCCACTCCTTTTTTAGCGCAGACATAGCCAATCATAATAATCGCTGTAGTACTTCCTCTCGTCAAGACCTCAGTTGCCAGGGTCTTTTCATTAGACAGATTTTGGTCTCCTGATACTCTGGAGCGAACTCGGCCATGTATACATGTGCCCCTTTTGAGGGTGTGAGCACAATGGCACATAGTGAAACAAACTCACAGAAGTACACAGGCATTAATATGGAAACATGCGCACACACATAAACCAATACTTTGGTGAGCTCAACAGCATTGATCGGCCAAATAACATAATGTTTATACATGTATCTACCCCCTACCGTTTAGTGATGTATTTTAATGATTTTGGAGTGCTCTGCACGTCCAGTATTCAAACAAATGACAATGGCAACATCTATAATAAAAAAATAATACAAGATTTGAATGGGAAATACAATTATTATGTGGCTATCAGTGTTGTTGTCAGATTGTAGAAATTGTAACAATTTCTGACAAATTGCTTTTAAATCAACTTCCGGTGTTTGGACGCATGGTAAAGGCCTCTGGGCATCCACAACAAATAGATCCATGGAACTGCACTGCATCAGCATTATTATACATCAACTGGGCCTGAAGAGTTCAGGTGAGGACAAGATACAAACTGGTGCCGGTAAACAATTGATAATGAACTCTGGTCATCAACTGTCAAAGTTCACTCAGGGGTCACCAACCAGCAGAGTCAGACAAAACAAAAACATTATGGGGATATCATACCAAGGAAAATATGTTGACACATTTATTTGCATAAAAGCAGTTATTTGATGTATTGCAAACATCTGGTAGAGTGGACCAGGTGCACGTTAGAATTCAGACACCTGGATGACTTTGGGTCATACTAGAAATGCAGCCATTGGTTTGAGATTGACTACATTGCAGTCGGTGACTGCAGACTGACTGAGCTACAAATCACCTTGCATCCATCAGTCTGCTCAGTCGGTGATCAGCAACTGAGCAAAGGTGATGCTTTTGAACAGAAGTATTGGTAATTAGATGATAGAGACCGCTAGTGGAAAAGGGAAATGATAATGTGGGGAGAAACAGACTAGCCTTCTAGAAGCCCTGTAATGGAGGAACAATGTTGGCATTTGTCAGTGCCGGTGTTATATCCCGAAGGGGTGGGGTATATGGCCAATATACCACGGCTAAGGACTGTTCTTAACTTCTTAGCGCTAGGGGTCAGATTTTTTTTTTTTTTTTAAATAACGTGCCCAACATAAAGGGACATTTTCTCTGGCCCAGATTGTAGAATATGCATATAATTTACAGATTAGGATAGAAAACACGCCAAAGTTTCCAAAACTGTCAAAATATTGTCTGTGAGTATAACAATACTTAAACTGTCTGGCCACGGCGTTCCGCTAGCAGAACTCCTCCCACATTCCACTGAAAAGGCAGAGCGCGAAATTCAAAAAATATTTTTTAGAAATATTTAACTTTCACACATTAACAAGTCCAATACAGCAAATGAAAGATACACATCTTGTGAATCCAGTCAACATGTCCGATTTTTTAAATGTTTTACAGCGAAAACAGCACGTATATTTATGTTAGCTCACCACCAAATACAAAGAAGGACAGACATTTTTCACAGCACAGGTAGCATGCACAAAGCCACCCTAACTAACCAAGAACCAACCAAACTAACCAAGAAACAACTTCATCAGATGACAGTCTTATAACATGTTATACAATAAATCTATGTTTTGTTCGAAAAATGTGCATATTTGAGGTATAAATCAGTTTTACATTGCAGCTACCATCACAGCTACCGTCAAAAATAGCACCGAAGCAGCCAGAGTAATTATAGAGACCAACATGGAATACCTAAATACTCATCATAAAACATTTCTGAAAAATGCATCGTGTACAGCAAATGAAAGACAAGCATCTTGTGAATCCAGCCAATATTTCAGATTTTTTAAGTGTTTTACAGCGAAAACACAATATAGCATTATATTAGCTTACTACAATAGCCTACCACACTACCGCATTCATTCATCAAGGCACGTTAGCGATAGCAATAGGCACGTTAGCGTTAGCGAATAAACCAGCAAAAGATATTCATTTTCACTAACCTTCATAAACCTTCCTCAGATGACAGTCCTATAACATCAGGTTATACATACACTTATGTTTTGTTCGAAAATGTGCATATTTAGAGCTGAAATCAGTGGTTATCCATTATGCTAACGTAGCTTCTTTTTCCCAGAATGTGCGGATATTTCTATTAGACTCTCACCTATTCTGACCAAATAGCTATTCATAAACATTACAAAAAAATACATGTTGTATAGGAAATGATAGATACACTAGTTCTTAATGCAATCGCAGTGTTAGAATTCTAAAAATATCTTCATTACGACATAAGGCTTATGTTATAGCGAGAGAGTGGCCAAAACCTGGGCGCAAAACTACTAGTACACAGTTCGACAGATATATGAAATAGCATCACAAAATGGGTCCTACTTTTGGTGATCTTCCATCAGAATGTTGGACAAGGGGTCCTTTGTCCAGAACAGTAGTTGTTTGGATTTAGAACATCGTTTTTCCCTCTTGAATTAGCAAGCACACTGGCCAAGTGGCGCGAAGCTCTCCTTTCTGAACAAAGGCACACAACGCAACACGCCTAACGTCCCGAATAAATTTCAAAAATCTAATAAAACTATATTGAAAAAACATACTTTACGATGATATGGTCACATGTATCAAATAAAATCAAAGCCGGAGATAGTAGTCGCCTATAACGACAGCTTTTCAAAAGGCAATCCCACTGTCCTCCTCGCGCCTTCCTGAAAACAGGAAATCGGTGACGCGTCATTCCAAGAGGACGTATTCCATCTCAGACCAAGATAATCACTCCATTTCTTCTCTCACTGCATCTTGACATCCAGGGGAAGGTGTATGACGTGCATGTATACTAATATGTATCATGCCCATTTATAGGCAGGACCCAGAAGAGAGCATTGATTTCAGATTTTCCACTTCCTGGTCAGGAAGTTTGTGCCAAATGAGTTCTGTTTCACTCACAGATATAATTCAAACGGTTTTAGAAACTAGAGAGTGTTTTCTATCCAATAGTAATAATAATATGCATATTGTACGAGCAAGAATTGAGTACGAGGCCGTTTAAATTGGGCACGTTTTTCCCCCAAAGTGACAACAGCACCCTCTGTCCTCATCAGGTTAAAGTTCTGCAGGCGAAAACCTGAGAAAATGTAACCCGGAAGTGATATTTTTTTTTATCTGTGTTTCCTGGCCCGTCTATCCTCCATTTAAAGGGGTATCAACCAGATTCCTTTGCCAATGGCTTCCTCAGGCTGTGACCAGGCTTTAGACATAGTTTCAGACTTTTATTTTGAAAAATGAGCGAGATGTTTCATAAGTAGTCAGGTGTCCTCTGGATGTTTCCTGCGAGCGAGAGAGGGACTCCCCATTTTCCTTTTCTCTCTTAAAGAATAGGTTATGGTCCGGTTGAAATATTATCGATTATGTTTGTTAAAAACAACCTGAGGATTGATTATAAAAAAAAAAATTGACATATTTCTACGACCATTACGGATACTTTTTGGAATTTGTCGAACGGAACACGTCTTTGGTTTTCTCAACATAATGCGCAACCCAAATGTCGTTTTTTTTGTGATAAAAGTAATATTTATCGAACAAAAAGAACATTTGTTGTGTAACTGGGAATCTCGTGAGTGGAAACATCCGAAGATTATCAAAGGTAAGCGATTCATTTTATTGCTTTTCTGACTTTCGTGACCATGCTAATTTGGGGCTAGCTGTTGTAGCATTGAAAGCTACACTCACAAAAGCTTGGATTTCTTTCGCTGTAAAATATATTTTCAAAATCTGACACGATAGGTGGATTAACAACAAGCTAAACTGTGTTTTGGTATATTTCACTTGTGATTGCATTTTTGTAATATTTTTGCATTTGGCGCCCTGCAATTCTAGCGGTTGTTTAGGAAAGTGATCCTCTAAAATGGATCCGTAGCGCAGAGAAGTAAAAAATAAATAAAATAAGCTACATAAATGGACGTCATCCTGTACACAAATACATCATTTATCCTAATTTACATGCCTAAAATTTAACATTTCAGCATTCAAGGTTCCAATTTATATGAGTTGTTGACAAATAATACACACATAAATATCACTTCAGGGGTAATGTCTGGTTTGTCAGGCGTTAGTTTGTTCCCTCCGCAACAATGCTACTTCTCAGCACTTTCGCCTAAGGTGATCAAATAAACTATTCGGTTGGCTGTGAAAAACTAGGTTAATGTCCCGTTGCAAATGTTCCCTCTGTGTTGCTTCTTCTCCTTTCAAGCTCAGGGAGAGGGACATAGAATGTAACTCGAGAATATACAATTAGAGATGGTAAAAATGAGAGAGGGAGAGTGTGACTGCAGAGGGAGAGCGAGAAAAGGAGGGGGATAAAGGTCTTGGGCTTACATAACCGTCTGGGAAGACGAAAAGCAGTCCATCTATCAGACGCACTTTAATATTCAACGCGGCTCGCTAGGAGAGAAAGAGAGAGGGACTTTCGCCTGCCACTGTAATGCATCTGAAGTTGACAAGAGATCTCTCATTCAAAGACAGGCCGTTGTTTTTCATCAGAGTCTTTATATGAGGCTCAAGTTTTTCATTTCTACAGCAACTCTGGCTTTGTACTGTAGGACCTACCAGAAGTTGGAGTAGCATCCCAAACACTTCTGTAATCATGTTTTGTTGCAACACAAAGAGAGAAAGGGAGGGTGAGAGAGGAATAGGAGGGGGAGATGGATAGACATAGACAGGCAGACAAAAAGGGGTGGAGGAATGCAAGTTGAAAAGTGAGTGACACATAGATGTTAGGTGAAACCGAGAGAGAAAGAGAGACATTGCACAGTTAGATTTCATATAGATGCTGTGCCCGCAATAGTAGTTTTTCTTTTTCTTTTCAAAAAACAACATTATTTTGGTGGAGTTTGTAAAGAGTTTTGTTGATTTGTGAAAGTGGTCGAAAGGCTACTTAAAGTGTATCAAGACAAGACTTTGATGTGGAAAATCGTATAGCCTCAGGCAATACAGATCTGGCTCCATCTCAACTGCATGTCCTCAAATGTCTAATCATCATGATTATATTTTCTGAGAAATGTATAAATAGTTTACTCTGCAGTAGTGGTAGTAACAAGAGCAGAGAATGCAATAAAGAAAGTATGAAGTTGTGATACTGTCAGAAAAAATAGCCGTAATTGTACAGGGTGAAAAATAGTTGTTTCAGGGTGCTTTTATGATTCTAGAAAGTATTTTGGATTTGTGGCGCAGCGGTCTAAGGCACTGCTTCGCAGTGTTGCGGCGTCAATACAGTGTTGCGGCGTCACTAAGTGTTGCGGCGACGTTTCGATTAAACTCACCGACTGCTCCTGACTCCCTGCGTCTCCGTTACACCTAAACTCAGCACAAAAAAGATAATTCGTAAAAATCCAAACAACTTCACAGATTTTCATTGTAAATGGTTTAAGCACTGTTTCCATTGCTTGTTCAACGAATTATAAACAATTAATGAACATGCACCTGTGGAACGGTCGATAAGACACAGCTTACAGACGGTAGGCAATTAAGGTCACAGTTATTAAAAGTTATCACACTAAAGAGGCCTTACTGATTCCGAAAAACACCAAAAGAAAGATGCCCAGGCTCCCTGCTCATCTGCGTGAATGTGCCTTAGGCATGCTGCAAAGAGGCATGAGGACTGCAGATGTGGCCAGGGCAATAAATTGCAATGACCGTACTGTGAGACGCCTAAGACAGCGCTACAGGGAGACAGCTGATCGTCCTCGCAGGGGCAGCACACGTGTAACAACACCTGCACAGGATCGGTACATCCAAACATCACACCTGAGGGACAGGTACAGGATGGCAACAACAACTGCCCGAGTTACACCAGGAACGCACAATTCCTCCATCAGGGCTCAGACTGTCCCCAATAGGCTGAGAGAGGCTGGACTGAGGGCTTGCAGGCCTGCTGTAAGGCAGGTCCTCACCAGACATCACCGGCAACAATGTCACCTATGGGCACAAACCCACGATCGCTGCCTGGACCAGACAGGACTGGCAAAAAGTGCGCTTCACTGACGAGTTGCAGTTTTGTCTCACCAGGGATGATGGTCGGATATGCGTTTATTGTCAAAGGAATGAGCATTACACCGAGGCCTGTACTCGGGAGCAGGATCGATTTGAAGGTGGAGGGTCCATAATGGTCTGTGGCGGTGTGTCACAGCATCATCGGACTGAGCTTGTTGTCATTACAGGCAATCTCAACGCTGTGCTTTACAGGGAAGACATCCTCCTCCCTCATGTGGTACCCTTCCTGCATGCTCATCCTGACATGACCCTCAAGCATGACAATGCCACCAGCCATACTGCTCATTCTGTGTGTGTTTCCTTGCAAGACAGGAATGTCAGTGTTCTGCCATGCCCAGAGAAGAGCCCGGATCTCAATCCCATTGAGCACGTCTGGAACCTGTTGGATCGGAGGGTGAGGGATAGGGCCATTCCCCCCAGAAATGTCCGGGAACTTGCAGGTGCCTTGGTGGAAGAGTGGGGTAACATCTCACAGCAAGAACTGGCAAATCTGGTGCAGTCCATGAGGAGGAGATGCACTGCAGTACTTAATGCAGCTGGTGGCCACACCAGATACTGACTGTTACTTTGATTTTGATCCTTATTTAATTTGTATGTGGAAGAAGTAACAATGCACCCTTCTGCCACACACTAAGGCCATCATTTTCCTTTTCTTTAAACCCTCCCCTGCAACTTCGTTACCTTAATACTGTGCTAGTTTTGAGTTGACTTCGATTGTGAAGTTTGTGCCGCTTTTTGTTATTAAATATTTTGATCAACTCTACCTTCAATAGAAAAACGATGCTTTTATTATTTAATGTTCTACCGATATACATCAATGGGATTTAGTCTGATTGAGTAAATCAGACTTGTTAGGCAAACAATGGATAGGATTATGCACTGTTGGTAATGGGGTGATAAAATAGTAATGATAAATGAATGGACTGTATTTGTTCCTTCAATACCTTCAAGGTAATGGAAGTCCTAAACAATGGTCTAATTTCCTCAGGACAAGAGTTTGGTGATGTAACGGTCATTATCGCTGAATTAGAGAGACTGTTTTGAAGCTGAAATAAAATATGGGACATGGGAGTACACATTCTCATTGGACAAGTTCATCAAAGCTTTGCTAATATAATGAGGTCTGCTCAGGGTGTTTTCACATATAGTCCTCTTTAAAATAACCGATCCCAGTCCTATTTAAAGTGAACTCTAGGGTAAAAAAAGCAAAATAACAAGGTTCTCTTTGTATTCACATGGCCCTTGCCTTTGAATGAGGACTCAACTGTTTTGCCAGGTCACGTCACCTATTTTGTGTTCCGAGTCCTCTTTGCATTCACATTCCTATGTTTAGAAATGGACCAAGATCTTTTTCCAACGTTCACTCAATACACTCTGGGTTTTTACAAAGTGCAGGACAAGCAATTCCATCAGAATGTGTTATCGGACAGCTACAGCGTTTTTTTTCATAAAATGTTTTATGGATAGACCCTTCTTTTTTTCTTTTTTTCACCTAAATGACCTACCCAAATCTAACTGCCTGTAGCTCAGGCCCTGAAGCAAGGATGTGCATATTCTTGGTACCATTTGACAGTAAACACTTTGAGGAAATGTGAATTGAATGTAGGAGAATATAACATAAGAGATTTGGTAGAAAAAAAAAAAAAAAAGAAAAACCAACCGGTCTTTTTCTACGACCATCTTTGAAATGCAAGAGAAGGGTCATAGCTTTAGCCATCAATCTGGTTGTAATTCCGATAGTGTTCACAAGATGGCAGCAGTGTATGTGCAAAGTTTCAGATGGATAACCTGAAAAATGAGGGAACAACAAGACTTTTAGTGTCAAGTCCCTCATCAAATCTGTATACTTGGACTTTGATTTAGTTTTCCAAGTATTGGTAGCCATATTATAAGTTCAACAATTGCAAAACAACCAGTTTTCATAACTTCATAACTCTGAATATTCTTATACGTTGTGTCAAAAATGAAAAGGCATGCTGTCGCAAAAGGTTATCGCCTACATTTTGCGACCAAGATGGGGTGTCCAGATACTCCCGTAAAGCTCAGAACATTGGCTATCTAGCTAGCTGTGTTTGACCCAGATTGGTGCTTATTTTACATTTAAGTCATTTAGCAGACGCTCTTATCCAGAGCGACTTACAAATTGGAAAGTTCATACATATTCATCCTGGTCCCCCCGTGGGAATTGAACCCTGGTCCCCCCGTGGGAATTGAACCCACAACCCTGGCTTGGCAAGCGCCATGCTCTACCAACTGAGCCACACGGGACCTTTTTTGACAAAGATACGTCGGTGTGCCATGAAGGCGTCGCTCTCCGACCAAATATGGTGTCCTATAGGATATACTACACCCCTAATGAAACAGTGAAGTCTTGTTACCTTCTAGGATCTCTGAGGAATACATAAAAATGTGATTTGACTCGTTCAAATAACGTTTAGGGTGAGATTTTCACAGATTCCTTTGTTTGCAAATTGAACAAGTGGAAATACAAAATCGATCGTGCGTGCTATATGGAACTTTTTAGGATTGAACAAATATTTTATCTAACATAACGGCACTTCATGTTATCTCTGGGCCCCTTTGGATGATAAATCAGAGGAAGATTTCAGAATGTAAGTACACATTTCACCTTCAGAGGTGAATTTTTCAAACCTATCGTGTTGTTTTTTTTGTTCCATCATCTTTGAAATGCAAGAGAAAGGCCATTATATCACTTAGGAGTCTAGGCGCAATTTAAATTTTGGCCACTAGATGGTAGCAGAGTATGTGCAAAGTTTTAGACTGATCCAATTAACTATTGCATTACTGTTCAAAATGTTGTATCAAGCCTTCCCAAATGTGCCGAATTGGTCAATTGATACATTTTCAAGTACAAAACTATAGAGAACATACAAAAATTATATGGTAATAAAAAATGTAAGTTTACACACTCCCAGGAATATCATAAATTATGGATAATTAGCTTCCCTACAGAAAAGACACTAACCTTCATAAAGCAGGGGTTCAAACTGTAGAATTTTTTGTAAGTCGCTCCCAATTTGTAAGTCGCTCTGGATAAGAGCGTCTGCTAAATGACTTAAATGTAAATGTAAATGTAGAACCCAGTTCCTACATTTGAATATAAAAATTGATTTTATCAAACAAAACTATGCTACGTTTTATCCCTGGGACCCTCAGGATGACAAATAAGAGCAAGATTACTGAATGTAAGTACATTCAGAGGTGAATGTATCAAACCAGTTGCCGTGATTTTTGCTGTTGTGCTCTCTCCTCAAACAATATCATGGTATTTTTTCACTGTAATAGCTACTGTAAATTGCACAGTGCAGTTAGATTAACAGGAATTTAAGCTTTCTGCCCAGAAAATACATGTCTATGTCCTGGGAAATGTTCTTGTTACTTACAACCTCATGCTAATCGCATTAGCCTCAACCGTCCCGAGGGGGATCCACCAATCCTGTAGAGGTGAAGGAATTTAGCTGAATTAATTCCAAGAAAAACAAAAAATGAAACCCTCAAGGTTTCCATTAGGGAAATATGGTGCGGCACAACATAACCGGAGCAAAATAAGCAAAACAATCCTAACATTTCCACACCCTGATTTTAGGCTAGCCAATACCCGAATGGAGATTCAGTGAAAATAAAAATCTCATTGATTTATCAGAGCAACGCAAAACAATGCTGAAATAGTTGACCATACGCAGGTAGGCTATTGCTTCAAATCCTATTATAACAATTAGATGGCTTTGGGTGTTCCAGAAAGCAACAATTTGTTGCCTTCATTAGCCTACTTTATTCTTAAAAGAACTCCAGCACAGAGAAGATAAAGGATTCACAATTTAAATAATTCAACAATAAAGCAAATGAATTCACAAATGCATTTGACTCTTTTTAATATTGGCCATCAACCAAAAACACAGCATCTACCGTGATAGAAATATGTTATTGAATTCAATAAAAAAAATTAAGTTCCTCGGCGTACACATCACGAACAAACTGAAATGGGTCACCCACACAGACAGCGTGGTGAAGAAGGCGCAGCAGCGCCTCTTCAACCTCAGGAGGCTGAAGAAATTTGGCTTGTCACCAAAACACTCACAAAGTTTTACAGATGCACAATCGAGAGCATCCTGTCGGGCTGTATCACCGCCTGGTACGGCAGCTGCTCCCCCCATAACCGTAAGGCTCTCCAGAGGGTAGTGAGGTCTGCACAACGCATCACAGGGTGCAAACTACCTGCCCACCAGGACACCTACCTGTACAGTAGTAGATCTAATACAATGTAATATCTATGGGGGATTTTATACAATTAGAATGCAGGGTTAATAATGAATTCAAATATTTGAAAATTAAGTGTCAATTCATAAACCATGTGCCATGGAATTGGTACTTCAAAAATCTCTTCCCAACTATTTTTTAATCTATATGGCACAGCTGTCAATTTTGCGAACATGTAGTCAATTTGTGCCACAATTTAGACAACCGATAGATCAGCGTTATAACTCCCCCTTGTGATAGTGTGGTGCAATGACACCATCTACCACTGATGGGTGCGGTATAAACTCAAAACTTTAAAAGGAAGAACCACTGTAAATATACTTGTCACGCCCTGACCATAGAGAGCCTTTTTATTCTCTATTTTGGTTAGGTCGGGGTGTGACTAGGGTGGGTGATCTAGTGCATTTATTTCTATGTTGGCCTGGTATGGTTCCCAATCAGAGGCAGCTGTTTATCGTTGTCTCTGATTGTGGATCATCTTTAGGCAGCCATTTTCCCACTGGTTTTTGTGGGATCTTGTTTTCGTGTTGTTGCCTGTGAGCTCTACAGAACGTCACATTTCGTTTGCTGTTTATTGTTTTTTGTGAGTTTCCTTTATTAAACATGTGGAACCCAAATCATGCTCCATGTTGGTCTGAGTATATTTCCAGTTCGTACGACGATCGTGACAATACTTACTTACATTTTAATAGCTAATAGATTTAGGTAAAAGATGAGACAAAATAATTGTAATCAGAAGATACTATTAACATGTAAATATTATTGGTAACAGAATAAATAGCAGAAGAATAACTGGAGATTAAATAATGCTGTAATTTAAATATTTTCACCAAATGTATGCCCCTTTAAGAGCTAGAAATGATTTTGTTGTGATTCTCACTGAATATGCCGTTGTCTTCGTTAACAAATCAAACCTCACGATTGAATAAAGAGCTTATGAAGCACTCTTAGCCTGTTAAACAACTTTTAAGAGCATATATAAATTATGCTAAAGTGCTCTAATGATTGGGAAATGTTGCACTGCTTCATTTTGGGATGTTGTTTTTCGACTGGTGAGACAAAAATATGACCTTTTTAGAGAAGACTACGACAAAAATTGTAAGTTAATTTATTTTGTTCAGGATAAAGACTTATTTTCTTTAAATACGGAACACATTAAAATCCTTTTGCCGACCCACGTACTAGATCCATTCTTGGTTTGCACACTACCCCTTTTGCCTCTCTTGATGAGTGCCATAAACTGGGATTTACTCTACTAGAAATCCATGTGCAAAGCCATGCTTTGATGTACTGAGTTATCACCACACCACTACATTGTTTTCATGATATGACTATTGGGTACGAGTACATTATTATCGTCTAATAACTTAACAGCATTCATACCATATATACTTCCTTTGATGTTTATAGAATATTGCCCTAATAACTATACCGCATCTGTAGGAATGTATTTCGTTATCCATTGTCTTGTTATGTAAAAATAGTGGTCTCCAGTTGATGTCAGCAGTGGGATGCATTGCTTTACTTTCAAAGTGCATACTGCCTTGCAAGACATAGTGACATGCTTCCTAGGTTTAAACCTCTTAGGGCTAGGGGGCAGTGTTTGGAAGTTCGGATTAATGACATGCCCAAAGTAAACTGCCTGTTACTCAGACCCAGAAGCTAGGATATGCATATAATTGGTAGCATTGGATAGAAAGCACTCTGAAGTTTCTAGAACTGTTAAAATAATGTCTGTGAGTATAACAGAACTGATATGGCAGGCAAAAACCCGAAGACAATCCATCTGGAATTTTTTTGTTGTTGTGGTCACAGTCCATTTCAATGCTTGTCTATGGGATATTCAAAGGAATTCCTCCCAGATTGTAGTTCCTATGGCTTCCACTAGATATCAACAGTCTTTAGAAAGGGTTTCAGGCTTCTTTTTTGAAAAATGATTGAGTAGTTGTAGTTTTTCCAAGGTGTCTCTCATTAGAAATGTAGTCTTGTTGCGCACTCTTCGTTATTTACCTTCCCTATTGAAAATAGTATTATCCGTCTAAAAGTGTATCGTTTATTTAGATATTACAGTACCTGACGATTAATTAGAAACATCGTTTGACTTGTTTGGACAACTTTACTGGTAACTTTTTGGGTTAATTTGTATGCATGTTGAAAGAGTGGATTACTGAATCAAGCGCGCCAACTAAACTGACATTTTGGGGATATAAAGAAGGACGTTATCAAACAAAACTACAATTTGTTGTGTAGCTGGGAACCTTGTGATTTCAAACAGAGGAAGATCTTCAAAGGTAAGTGATTTATTTTATCGCTATTTGGGATTTTATGACGCCTGTGCTGGTTTGGAAAAGTATTTTGGTGTGGGGCACTGTCCTCAGATAATCGCATGTTATGCTTTCGCCGTTTTGAAATCTGACAACACGTTTGGATTAACAAGAAGTTAAGCTTTTAAGCGATGTAAGACACTTGTATTTTCATGAATGTTTAATATTATGATGTTGTCATTTGAATTTGGCGCACACCAACTTCACAGGATGTTGTCGATTTTGATCCCTTCAGGGGGATCTGTGCGCTAAGAGGTTTTAATGCGTGTTGTCACACCTCCTGGCTTTGATATACACTGAGTGTACAATACATTAAGAACATGTACTTTCCATGACATAGAATGACCAGGTGAATCCAGGTGAAAGCTATGATCACTTATTGATGACACTTGTTAAATCCACTTCAATCAGTGTAGATGAAGGAGAGAAGATAGGTTAATAAAGAATGATTTTTAAACATTGAGACAATTGAGACATGTATTGTGTGCCAAAAATTATGAGGGTGAATGGGTAAGACAAAATATTTAAGTGCCTTTGAACAGGATATGGTAGTAAGTGCCAGGTGTACCGGTTTGTGTCAAGAACTGCAACGCTGCTGGGTTTTTCACGTTCAACAGTTTCCCATGTGTATCAAGAAGAGTCAGTGCCCCAACAAATTGAGGCTGTTCTGAAGACAAAAGAGGGTTGGTTATGCAACTCAATGTTCGGTATATATTGTCATAATGTCTTTCATTAATGGGTCATAGACTTACCAGTTGAGGTAATGTATCCAATTGTTCAGGAGCCCAGGGGAGACCATGGGAAGAGAGAGTATGGTATTGTGTGTGCACGCGCGTGCATGCCTGTGTGGACTACAGGAAAAGGAGAAATGAGCACGCCCCCATTCTCATCGACGGGGCTGTACTGGAGCAGGTTGAGAGCTTCAAGTTCCTCGGTGTCCACAGCAACAACAAACTAACATGGTCCAAGCACACCAAGACAGTCGTGAAGAGGGTACAACAAAACCATTTCCCTCAGGAGACTAAAAAGATTTGGCATGGGTCCTCAGATCCTCAAAAGCTTCTACAGCTGCACCATCGAGAGCATCCTGACTGGTTGCATCACTGCCCGGTATGGCAACTGCTCAGCCTCCGAACGCAAGGCACTACAGAGGGTAGAGCGAACGGCCCAGTACATCACTGGGGCCAAGCTTCCTGCCATCAGGACCTCTATACCAGGCGGTGTCAGAGGAAGGCCCTAAAAATTGTCAAAAACAGCTGCCACCCTAGTCATAGACTGTTCTCTCTGCTACCGCACGGCAAGCGGTACCGGAGCAACAAGTCTAGATCCAAGAGGCTTCTAAACAGCTTCTACCCCCAAGCCATAAGACTCCTGAACATCTAATCAAATGGCTACCCAGACTATTTGCATTGTGCCGATGCTACTCTCTGTTATCATCTATGCATAGTCACTTTAATAACTATACCTACATGTACATATTACCTCAATTACCTCGACTAACCGGTGCTCCGCTACCCCCTGCATATAGTCTCGCTATTGTTATTTTACTGGTGCTCTTTAATTACTTGTTCCTTTTATTTATTATTCTTATTCATATTTTTTAAACTGCATTGTTAGTTATGGGCTTGTAAGTAAGTATTTCACTGTTGTATTCGGGTCATGTGACTAATACAATTTGATTTGATACCTTGACCCTCATGGGCTAGATCCAATCTTCTCATTAATGACACATCCCCCCACCTCCTCCCCCCAGGCAGCACTGACAACTCACCTCTGACAGGTATTTTAACATCCTCCATCTCAAACCAACCTCCCACCCGACTGTGACTCTTATCCCCCTGACAGATGCACAGTGTGAGCTAGTAGTCTTTGAAGAGCAGAGGCCCTAGCAGAACCCCTGAGGCTGATGTTTAAGTAGAAAGAATTGAATGTACAGTGAAGCATTTTTGTTGATTTGGTAATACTTTACTGAAAGCCAACAGGCATAATTGTAGTATTATGAGCCCTTAGTATGAGAGTAATAACATACTGTATGCAACTGACTCAACAACGTCATATACAGTATACATTTACAAGTTGAATGGGTTTTAAAAAATTGTCCTTCAACAAGTTACTATATTATGGTTTGAGAGGCAGAAAAAAAACACACAGATATACAGATATATATACATGTATATTACTCTGTCAATGCTTGACACACTTTCTTTGGACCTTGGCATCTTCAACAGTTGGAGAAACACTTTATTTAAGATGTGCCAACCAACATTTTTTTTTTCATCAACCAGCTCAGATTTCTCGTCTGTTTCTGAGTCTGGTTTTGGAATGGGACAGGTGCGAGGTGTGTCGCATTATTCTTAGGCCCCCTAGGCAACAGGGGAACTCAGGGGATTATGTTGTCATCTTATTTAGATACGTCTTAATTTTATCCATGATGATTCTGTGAGTCACTACCGTGTTAAAGTTTTTACTCCCTTATAAAGTCTACATGTCATCAAGAAGCTGCGTGCAAATGCTGATACAAATTGGTCACACACCTGCAAATAGGGTCTAATACTTTCAGAATATACATCTGGACATATTCATGCACGTTTACCCAACTAAATGAAGAAAAACCCTGCAGCGAACATTATGTAACCCACCCTCTGAGAAAAAAATCTAGATTATGTTCAAGCACACAATATTTTCCACTATGTTGGAGCAGGTAACCTTCCCTTTCCAGCCATTTTATTGAAAATATTCAGTAATTGTAAAATGGTTCAAAACATTGTTGTGATCTTGAATGCAGAGCAACATACTAATTATTCATCAACCAAACCTACCAATTTCTCCCCAGTCCATTTAGTGTTTTTCTCTGTGCTCCTGTGTGTGTTTTTGTGTTTGTGTGTGTCTCTCTCTCTCTCTCTCTCTCTCTCTATCTCTCTCTGATATTGAGCATTCCTCTAGCGGAGTGCTAGAGAGGAGAAAGGAGTTGGCTAGGCTCAGAGGACTGATAGTGTGTTGGCGGATGACTGGGCCTGACTACCTAATCCATCACACATGTAACAACCGGGTCCCTGGTGTGCATTTGGGGTTGGACACATGCAGACACACAACTACGCACGTAGACATACGTATGTCGGCATACACATAGGAAAAACACATTTCTTTGTTTTTTCAATCCAGCACCTGATACGCTGGATACACACAGAAGTCATGCACATGCTCTTACATCAGTGCTCTCCAGCCCTGTTCCTGGAGAGCTACTGTCCTGTACGTTTTCAGTCCAACTCTAATCTAGCGCACCTGATTCTAATAATTAGCTGGGTGATAAATTGAATAAGGTTAGTTATAACTGGGGTTGAAGTGAAAAGGGTAGCTCTCCAGGAACAGAGTTGGAGAGCCCTGTCTTAGATACATGCAAGCACACACACACACACACACACACATTGGAGGATAGATGAAAACACCTTTAGTAAAGGGCATCAATGCAATTTTTTTGTTGTGATTTCCCTGTGATTAGTTTGTGTTTTAAGGTCTGTATGTTGCGGTTGAATTATTCTGCATACCCCAGCTACCAGACATTTGCTTGTACGTGTGCATGAATGTTTGTGTTTACATAGGCCAAGGGCTCAATACAATCATACCCGCATTGCAGTATTTACACAGTAGCTCTTTTTCCGATGGTCAAATTAACTCACTGGTCTTGGGTACTGTATAACAACCTACAACTACTACCAGTGCAACCACCTTTACAGGTAACCCTAACCCTAACACTTTTCAGAATTAGAAGTGTGTGGGCACAGGACGAAAATGATAAATAAAGATACAGCGTAAACATCAAGCATGGTGGTGGTAGTGTGATGGTTTGGGGATGCTTTGCTGCCTCAGGACCTGGATGACTTGTCTCAATTTTCAAGGAACCATGAATTCTTCTCTGTATCAAAGAATTCTACAAGAGAATGTCAGGCCATCCGTGTGTGAGCTGAAGCTGAAGCGCAGCTGGGTCATGCAGCGAGACAATGATCCAAAACACACAATCAAGTCAACATGAACATAGTTAAAAAGCAACAAATTTGAAGTTTTAGAATGGTCTAGTCAAAGTCCAGACTTAATCCCAATTGAGACGTTGTGGCAGGACTTGAAACGAGCAGTTCATGCTTGAAAACGCACAAATGTCACTGAGTTAAAGCAGTTCTGCATGCAAGAGTGGGCCAAAATTCCTCCACTGCGATGTGAGAGACTGATCAACAACTACAGGAAGCGTTTGGTTGCAGTCATTGCTGTTAAAGGTGGCACAACCAGTTATTGAGTGTAAGGGGGTAATTACTTTTCCACACAGGGGAATTGGGTGTTGCACAACTTTCTTAATGAAATAAATAAAATATGTATAATTTTTTTTTGTTATTTGTAAACTCAGGTTCCCTTTATCTAATATTAGGTTTTGGTTGAAGATATACTAACATTCAGTATAAATTATTTGCAAAAATAGAGAAAATCAGAAAGGGGGCAAATACTTTTTCACGGCACTATATGCTCCTGGAGGCAGTGGTTTGATCCCCCGTTCCACTACGCACTTCCTGTGCAATATCTCTCTCATCTATCTGCCCATCTATATTTCTATCTTGTATCTGTAAATAAAAGTTACATTCTCTTTGAAAAAATGAATAAAAATGAAGGCCTGCTTACCCTGTGATGCGCGGCAGTGTGTCAGTGGACAGGAGGGTTAGCGGATGTTTGTCCCTCTCGATGAGCCACACTGTGTAGCGTCCGCTCTTCTGGGGGTGCAGGAACACGGCCATGTCCAGCCCGCAGGGGTCCCGACCTCCCCACAGCCAGGGGCTCAGGACCCAGGGACCGGCCAATGCAGAGTCATTCACCCACAGAAACTGACCTGAGCGAGATAGAGATATAAAGTTGTTATCTCTGTCATTTGATACTTGCAATCCTTCAGCATTGATTTGACAATATTTTCTATTTTGAGGGGAATCCCTTGCCCCTACTTGCTAGACACTTGTGTAGATCTTAAAATATTGGATAGGTGGATGCAATATGTAACAACTACCATCTACATGAAATGGCTAGGGGAAGGGGCTACGGGTAGTTGCTGCAGAGCAAGACATGGGGTGGAGATATTATTACTGTTATTATTAACATAAAGACATCTGCTTCTGTCCTGGTTATGGTTAGTGATAGAACAAATGTTCCACATGAATATGAATGCTACATGATACTCATACCAATCAATGACTGGTCTGCCATAATGGAGGACAAACTGCTACCATAGGGCTATTGACTCAGTTATTGGTACTGCATTTGATGGATAGGACAAGACAACCCTGCCCAGGGATGGACTGGGACCATTTCAAACACAGAAGACCCTCACACAAGTAAAAACATTTCCTCGTGGCTCCCACACCGGCCCATTTCTTTGCTCGGGGCCACCATGATTGGCCAAATAATTATAATTCTGTGCAAAAAACGAACAATTTAGATATGCCTACTGGGCTAAAGATGGACCAGATCATCTGGCATTTGCCCAAACTGTCCTGTGGCCGGTTCATTTCTGACCTTGCTTATTTTCTAGTTGAAATGCAGGCTAATTCAGGCTCCACAATATTGTTTATTATTTGCCAGCAAAATAATGTTTTCATCTATTCATGAACAATTATGGTTCCATTGAGAAAACATTTAATTTACATCCTTTATAGACAAAACCACAATATTGCAAAGAGAAAATTAAACGAGACAACACCATAAAATATAGTGCTCTATAGGATTAATCTGAAAGCTACACAAATAAGAATTGACTTGAATGAGTAGAACTAAATGTAATAGCCTAGTGGTTAGAGCGTTGGATTCATAACTGAAAGGTTGCAAGATCAAATCCCTGCGCTGACAAGGTAAAAAGCAGTCGTTCTGCCCCTGAACAAGGCAGTTAACCCACTGTTCCTAGGCCGTCATTTAAAATAAGAATTTGTACTTAACTGACTTACCTATTTAAAGAAAGGTTAAAAAAATGAGGTACACCATCAAACCATGAATACAGGACATATGCTATGCTCTATTATTGAAATGTTCTTTAATCATATATGGTGAGACATACTTGTAAAACATGAATAGACTTCTTTAGGTTTTAACTTCAACATGAGAATTAGAGGTTACTTCAGGTTAGCTTCTTCAAAGTGAGACAAGTCGTGTGAGAAAGCTATTCATAAAAACTGAATTAGAGTATCTTCGCTCGCATAGTGTATTTTAAAAGCTGCACTTTATAACCAATATAATGCAATCACATGCCAGACACAAAGGACTACTGTGATATAATTTTTATTTCCTCTGGCATAGACCAACAGTATAAATACACAATGAATTCTCTTGACTTTGAAATGATAATGTTCAGTTTGACGTGGTTTGACGTGGTTGAAATATGAGAACAATGTCACAGGGCCATTCATCTGGCTATTACAGTGTCCATATTAGGACAGCCTTAGGCCATTTCTTTTCGTAAGAAGAAGAAGACCTACAGTGTAGCTATATCAAAGCGGTGTCTACAGTCTTTGATATGATGTCCCAACTCTCTAACAGACTCACTGAGCTCGTTTCAAATCAGGAAGTTCACCAGAAACAGCGACGGGGAAAAAACTACAAAGACTTTCCGCTTTAAAAAAGAAAATCCATCTTTAATGCAGTAATAAAAAGTCAGGGTGAAGGAGGAAACTGACAAAACAACAGCAAAAACTAAATTCAAATGGATTGAAATATAGAGCTGCATTATATGCACCCATACAGATGTAGGATCTTGGTTTAATCACACTGTTGCAGGAGAACCTTCCTGTAATGGAGGAAATGTAAAGTTTGTATTGTATTTGAGGAATGTGTTTTTTATATTTACAGGGAAATCCAACAAGGATTTAATGTTACATTATTGTTTGTTTTGGAGGAAACTTGCTCGGGCACCTGGTTTCACAGATCTGATAAAGGTGTCCTAAAACGTATGACCTTCGACGATTCTAGCTGGTAGTCTTATTATTTTGTCACTTCCAGTGAGCATTTACTACTCGCTTGGAAAATACATTGTTAATAATATATCAGCTTCTGTGGTATCACAATGTATCAAATCCACCACACTAACAAGAACATGGAATGTATTGTGTGTCACTTGTGCACTCTTTCAACCTCTCACGGACAACGCCATGTGAAAAAATCTGTCACAAAAACATATGAGAAGTGGATGGTGGATGGTGATGCATTGAAGACATTAATCCTCTAATGTCATAATGGGTGGGATTAGCATGCACTGTCAATCAAAACCTGTTTCAAACCAATGAGAAACCTTTGATGTGGAGCGCTCAGTGTCTCTTCTGGGTCACATGGTTCAGTGACTGACAGGGCCTGAAATTCTACACTCAACATACTGCAGAGGTTTCTCTCGTTTCATCATTGGTGTGACAAGTTACAATGCAGTACAGGTGTAAGATCTTAATTTGAGCCAGTTTTCTACAGCAGGAAAATAATTCTGCAGCAACAGGAAATGTGTATTATTATGCGGAGTACACTTAATGGACATTTTTGTTGTGGTTGATACATCAAGGTTGAAAATCAAGTCTGAAATTTCAAAGTGGAAATCACAAACGTCAGAAGTCTTTTTAAACCTCAAATACAATACAAGCTTTACATTTCCTGCATTACAGGAAGGTTCTCCTGCAACAGTATGATCAAACCAAGATCCTACATCTCTATGGGTGCATATAATGCAGCTGTATATTTCAATCCATTTGAATTTTTCTGCGGATACATTACTCAATGAGGTTATTTTCTGCCGCAGACTTTTTCTCTGCCTCTGGAGTTTACCACAAGAAACTCAATGACAATACCAAGAGGGCCAATGAGAACAACATTTTGTACATGTACATTTAGCCCCAAATCAATGAAAATCCAGCAACTTGAATAAAATAGTCCTGAGCACAGTAGAAAGGTTGTTCATTCCTGTTATCCCTTTTTGAAGGTGGGCATCGTCCCCCAAAGGCTTCCAGGGACAATGGCGAAATCAGAGGCACTCAATTTGCTTCTCTTTTCCCATTTGAATGATGTATAATGCTCAGAGGATCCAGACAATTTGTCTGAGGGAGGAAGGCTGATGCTCGGAATGTTTCCAAAAAGTTTTCCGGGCGCCGCCTGCCCACACACATTCTCCACAACCTCAGTTATTTGATACAAAGCTGCTTTCAGGACTAAAAGGGAAGTATCATTCAGTGTTTCCTTCCTCGCGGAGATGAAATACCTGCTCACTACAATTATCAGCAGGTCACAGATTTTTCAGCAAACTACAAAGTTGAAAACTGGAATTCCATTAGCGGATATCTTTGCCCTTCTGGCATAGCTTATGACAATAAACTATGCCAGAATATTATTCCTGCATAACATAAAAAAGCTTTTCGGCTAATGCCAAAGTTCCGGCGACATCACTAGGAATGGTTGAGCAGACACCTTTGTCCAAGAGAAACGGGAAGGCTTATGTTTGAAATTTGTTCTTTGATAGAGCTGGGTATTTACTTAAGCGAGGTATATTCGATTACTCAAGGGGGCTTACACAACACCGTCTTCCCCACCTGTTCAATCAACTTTGAGTTCTGCTGTGCTCAGCCAGACTTACACTGCGTTTTACTGCACGTAATCAGTCTGTGAAATTAAATAGAATGCCGTAATCGGGCTAGTGTCAGATCCAGTCTTAACCAAAGTACAATTTTGCTAGAAACCTTAGTTTTTCCATTATTGAACACAGCACCAACTGTTGTCTGGTCCTGCTGCAACAAGTCTACAACTTCCATCAAACAGACATGGTTGTTTTTGGTTTATGTCGAGGAAGACATTTTGTGGAAAAATTACATTCTTACATGTCTGTTGCTTGAGGGGAACAACTCAATGTCCACAGATTTTGAGTCCATTTGCCATGCATGCTCTTGTAAGTTGGGCTATTTTGCCACAGTTAATGGACTTTGTTGGAGGCAATTTCTAATTTAGCTCTAATGTGCACAGTAGCCATATTGCAACCTACAGTATGTGTGAGGATAATTGCGTTGTTTGCACTATAACCTATTAGTTCATATGCCTTGACATCGTGATATATAGGCCTAAGTTCGAGACAATAAGAATAAGAATAATATATTCAACCAAACCATTGTTTCCTCACAAAACCAAAACCAGAGAGCAACATCTGTCCCATGGAGTTCACAAAGCCTATTGCACATAATAAAAAGTTACATGACCTACAGCATGGTCAAGCAAGGTAATGTTTCCGACATTTTCGGACTACTAAACTATTGATTTAGAACACCGGAAAGTTACCGCAACTCGGTACCGGTACCCCCTGTATATAGCCTCGTTATTGTTATTTTATTGCGTTACTTTTTATAATATTTTACTTTAGTTTATTTGGTAAATATTTTCTTAACTCTTCTTGAACTGCACTGTTGGGCTTGTAAGTAAGCATTTCACGGTAAGGTCTAAACTTGTTGTATTTGGCGCATGTGACATATAAAGTTTGATTTGATTTGAATATCATGTTGCTGTCCATGTGACTGATTTCTATGTGTGTGAGTGTGTGCGTAAGTAGAAAAAAACATGTTGACTCACCCTACTTGTAGAGAAACGCCAATGCCATCCTCCTCTCTTTCATGTTACCTCAAACAATCTATGACTCTGTCATACAGTACACACTTTTAGTTTTTTGTTGTCCTAGGCTACCTGGCAAAAATGAATGCCCGTTAGCCTAACTTCCTTTCATGGGCAACAATTAGCCAGCTAGTTAACATTAGCCTACTACATATAGGTAAGTACTGAATTTCCATCCTCTCAGGCCAGTGGCACAATGTATGAATTTATGGTTGGAACAGAGTGACCGTTATAATCATTGGCCTGTATGGACAATTAAGTCCATATCCCTATCTCCACCCATGGCTAATTTAGGAAATGACTAATTTTAGCAAACTAGCGAGCCACCGGATGACAACAACACAACGAGGTGCAACAATACAAGTTTTTTTCTGTCAATGACGTTTGGCTTTTGATGTGATGTGATTGGTGTGAAGCCAAATCCAAACTGGCTTCCCTTAACACTTTAAGTTCGTGGATCAGGACCATTTACAGTTGAGCTCACTCAGTTTAGCTCAATGCTGATTGGCTATTAGTGTATATTTACTTTATCAAGGGAGGCCAAATGCTCGCTGGCTTCTCTTGCATTCAATGCTACCGTGGCAACAATATCATACTTTTTTTGACCAGACAGGATCAGATAGATGGGCTACATATACAGGTTCTGTGTGGCTCAGTTGGTAGAACATGGCGCTTGCAAGCCAGGATTTTGTGTTTGATGCCCACAGGGTGGGCAGTGCAAAAAGCATGCATGCACTAATGTAAGTCACTCTGGATAAGAGCATCTTGTAAATTGATAAAATGTAACAGAGACAGAGGGGTGCTGTTTTTCTCACTCTGATGCTTTCTCCTGTGAAATATATTCAGGGAAAATTATGAAACACGGAGAAACTAAGGACAAATTATGTAATATATATTTTTATTTTTTTCTTGATATTTTTTGGGGGGAAGCCTGGCTTCCCTTGGGATCTATGAATACATACCACTGTTCATCAGCAGTAGTTATAGTGGTAGCTGAAGTGGAGGTACATTGTGATTGTATAGCTTCAGTAGTAGTAATGTTGTGATACAAGAGTGCTTATGATAGTGGAACATGAGCATCATTAGTGTGGTAGTGAGACAATAGCTGTATTGAACATGTATTGCTGCATGCCCTAATCTTGACCTAAACACTTTATAGCCCATGGAAACTCTCACATCTCTATCTTACATCAACATTCAAAAGCAATGTCACATGAGTCAGTTCTCTTAGCAGCTCTTTCTTTCTATTGAATTGACTGAGCATGTGCACTTGCACTAAGTTTTGCAGGTGTTGTTGAATCATCATTGGTAGTGATTCAATATTTATTTAAAAGGGCAATCTGGGATTGGTACATCATTTTTTTTTTTACGTTTCAAATTAACGATAAATAGCTAGCCATTGATTCTTGACAAATATAACTTATAATACCTCATGAGCTTAGTTCAACTGCTTTACCCCAAAATACCTAAAACATCGAATTTTGTTGTTGTTGTTGAATCCCAGATTGGCTCTTTAAAAACAACAAGGAGAATGAGAAGAATTAGTCCAAATTAAATTAGCTGAGTAGAAAGGATGCCCTGTTTAATGAATTGATTGCTCCAAGCCCTTTAACTTTGTAGTTGCAACCTTGATAATCATAATTAAGTCTGATAATAACTGGCAACTGGAATTTGTGTAAGTACACAGCTTTTGGAGGTCCACATCGGTTAATGTAAGTCAAAAAATTTGAATCTTCAGAAACTCACATACAGTGTCTTCAGAAAGTATTCATACCCCTTGACTTATTCAACATGTTGTTGTGTTACAGCCTAAATTCAAAATGGTTTAAATCAACAACAAAAATCTCACCCATCTACGCATAGTACCCGACAAAGACAAAGTGAAAACATGCTTTTAAAAATGTGTGCACATTTTCTGAAAAATAAAAATATCTAATTTACATAAGAATTCACACCCGAGTAAATACATACTTTGATGAAGCACCTTTGTCAGTGATTACAGCTGTGAGTCTTTTTGGGTAAGTCTATAAGAGCTTTCCACACCTGGATTATGCAACATTTTCCCATTATTCTTTTCAAAATTCTTCAAGTTCTGTCAATTTTCAGGTCTTGCTATTGATTTTCAAGTACATTTAATTCAAAACAGTAACTCGGCCACTAAGGAACATTCACTCACTGTCTTCTTGGTAAGCAACTCCAGCGTAGATTTGGCCTTGTGTATTAGGTTATTGTCCTGCTGAAAGGTGAATTCATCTCCCAGGGTCTTGTGGAAAGCAGACTGAACCAGGTTTTCCTCTAGGATTTTGCCTGTGTTTAGCTCCATTTAATTTCTTTTTTATCCTGAAAAACTCCCCAGTCCTTAATGGTTACAAACATACCCATAACATGATGCAGCCACTACTATGCTTGAAAATATGGAGAGTGCTACCCAGTAATGTGTTGTATCAAATATAACACTTTGTATTCAGGACAAAAAGTGAATTGCTTTTAAATGTTTTTTGCATCATTACATTACTGCCTTGTTGCAATCAGGATGCATGTTTTGGAATGTTTGTATTCTGTACACGTGGCCTTCTTTTCACTCTGTCAATTAGGTTAGTGTGGAGTAACTACAATGTTGTTAATCCATCCTCAGTTTTCTCCTATCACAGCCATTAAACTCTGTAACAGTTTTTAGTCACCCTTGGCATCATGGTGAAATCACTGAGATGTTAGCGGTTTCCTTCCTTTCCAGCAACTGATTTAGGAAGGACGCATACATAATACCTTTGTAGTGACTGGGTTTACTGATACACCATCCAAAGTGTAAGAAATAACTTCACCATGCTCAAAGGGTTATTCAATGCATGCTTTTTTTACCCAATAGGTGCCCTTCTTTGCGAGGCATTGGAAAACCTCCCTGGTCTTTGTGGTTGAATCTGTGTTTGAAATTCACTGCTTGACTGAGGGACCTTACAGATAATTGTATGTGTGTGGGGTACAGCGATGAGGTAGACAATCAAAAATCATGTTATACACTATGGTTGCACACAAAGTGAGTCCATGCAACTTATTATGTGACTTGTGAAGCAAATTTTTACTCCTAAACTTATTTAGGCTTGCCATAACAAAGGGGTTGAATACTTATTGACTCAAGACAGTTCAGAATTTCATTTTGTATTTATTTGTAACACTTTTGAAGAACATAATTCCACTTAATGATAGATAACTAGCCATTGACTCTTGACAAATATAACTTATAATGCTTCAAGAGCTTAGTTGAAATTCCTTACCCCAGAATATGAGCTTGTAAACAATGTAATTGGAAAATACAAATAAACACTGTTCAGCTTCAATACACGTTTAAAAAAAACAATTTAACCTCTTTCAGCTAGGGGGCAGAATTTTTATATTTGGAAAAATAACGTTCCCAAGGTAAACAGACTATTTCTCAGGCTCAGATATTAGAATATGCATATAATTGACAGATTAGGATAGACAACACTCTAAAGTTTCCAAAACTGTCCAAATATTGTCTGTGAGTATAACATAACTGATTTTGCAGGCGAAAACCTGAGGAACTCCAACCCGGAAGTGCATTTGTTTTTGTATCCCTGTTCCATTGCTTGCCCCTCCTCCATTTAAAGGGTTATCAACCAGATTCCTTTTCCAATGGCTTCCTCAAGCTGTGACCAGGCTTTAGACATAGTTTCAAGCTTTTATATTGAAAATGAGCAAGATTTATCAAAACGCGTCAGGTGTCCTTTGATTAGTTCCTGCACAGGAGAGATGTTGCTCGACATTTTCTTTCTCTGTAGTATTGAACAGTTTACCGTCCGGTTGAAATATGATCGATTATGTATGTTAAAAACAACCTGAGGATTGATTATAAAAAACCTTTGACATGTTTCTACAAACATTACGGAAACTTTTTGGAATTTTCTTCTGCCCTTCAGGACCGGAACGAGCTTGTGGTTTTCTGAACATAACGCGCAAACCAAATGGCGGTTTTTGGTTATAAAACTAATCTTTATCGAACAAAAATAACATTTATTGTGTAACTGGGAGTCTCCTGAGTGCAAACATCCGAAGATTATCAAAGGTAAGCGATTCATTTTATTGCTTTTCTGACTTTCGTGACCAAGCTAATTTAAGGCTAGCTGTTCTAGCAGTGATTGATACACTCACAAATGCTTGGATTGCTTTCGCTGTAAAGCATATTTTCCAAATCTGACACGATAGGTGGATTAACAACAAGCTAAACTGTGTTTTGGTATATTTAACTTGTGATTTCATGATTATAAATATTTTTTTTGTTTATTTGGAGTTCTGCAGTTTAGCGGTTGTTGTTGATAAATTATCCAGGTAACGGGATCCGTAGCATCAAGAAGTTAATTATTTGATATTTGTATTCAAAACTCTGTCTTTGAATTTGAGAGTGGTTATGTTCAGCCTCAGTGACAAAAAATCTAAACTTAAAACATTTTAAAAATTCAGGCTCTAACACAACAAAATGTGAAGAAGGTCAATGACTGTGAAGGCACTGTACATCATGTTCGCAAACAGCACACTCCTACACTTGTTGCATAACTACAAGCAGAAATACAAACACCTACAGTATACAGACACATCCTTGCAAACAGCATGTGAATGTAAATACACAGAGGAACTTAAGAACTTAGCTTAAAATATACAGTTGAAGTCAGAAGTTTACATACACTTAGGTTGGAGTCATTAAAACTCCTTTTTCAAAAAGTTATTTCACTTATATTTCACTGTATCACAATTCCAGTGGGTCAGAAGATTACATACACTAAGTTGACTATGCCTTCAATCAGCTTGGAAAATTCCAGAAAATTATGTTATAGCTTTAGAAGCTTCTGACAGGCTAATTGACATAATCTGAGTCAATTTGAGGTGTACCTGTGGATGTACACTGCTCAAAAAAATAAAGGGAACACTTAAACAACACAATGTAACTCCAAGTCAATCACACTTCTGTGAAATCAAACTGTCCACTTAGGAAGCAACACTAATTGACAATAAATTTCACATGCTGTTGTCCAAATGGAATAGACAAAAGGTGGAAATTATAGGCAATTAGCAAGACACCCCCAATAAAGGAATGGTTCTGCAGGAGGTGACCACAGACCACTTCTCAGTTCCTATGCTTCCTGGCTGATGTTTTGGTCACTTTTGAATGCTGGCGGTGCTTTCACTCTAGTGGTAGCATGAGACGGAGTCTACAACCCACCGTAGGAGGGCAACAACCCAGCAGCAGGACCGCTACCTCCGCCTTTGTGCAAGGAGGTGCACTGCCAGAGCCCTGCAAAATGACCTCCAGCAGGCCACAAATGTGCATGTGTCTGCTCAAACAGTCAGAAACAGACTCCACTCCGTAGTGAGTAATTTACGCTCTACAGCAATCGTTCTGTGTTCTGTGAGCTTGTGTGGCTTACCACTTCGCGGCTGATCAGTTGTTACTCCTAGACGTTTCCACTTCAAATATAACAGCACTTAATGTTGACCAGCAGGGCAGAAATTTTACGAACTGACTTGTTGGAAAGGTGGCTTCCTATGATGGTGCCACATTGAAAGTCACTGAAATTTTCGGCAAAACCATTCCACTGACAATGTTTGTCTATGGAGATTGCATGGCTGTTTGCTCATGTTTATACACCTGTCAGCAATGGGTCTGGCTGAAATAGCCAAATCCCACTAATTTGAAGTGGTGTCACATACATTTGTACAGTATATACAGTGTAGCTACTGTAGTAGGTCAAAGTTGTGTGTTGTAAAACCTTGCGTGGAATTGGCCTTGTGGTGCTCTTATGAATTTCCTTTCTTTTTCGGCTTCAGGCTCCTATGCCTATTTCACTTCAAACATCGTTTTTTTGTTTTTAATATCCATGGTTTTTACACCGGAAGGGGATTATTCAACATTATTATATAACATTATAATACAGCTTAACACATGCTCTCCTTGTGATCCCTCACAATGTTTTATTTATTAATAAGATCCCAGCTCATAATCCTACTGATGGTTGCTCAAAGCAAAATGGGAATGCAAGGAAACAAAGACTGAAGCAAATATTTACTTTGTGATTACACAATGTAGCTGGCTTTATGACTTCAGGAGCATGAAATATGGATGAGCGGTTCTCAGTAGAAGGATTCTGAAATATTCTCTTGTGCGAAGGCGAGGTGTGACTGTGAATACATCATAGTCATCCACCTCTGGGGAAACGACTTGGGACACACAAAGGGGACAGCCCTGGTGCGTCAGATGCAAGCTGATTTGGAGGTAATCCATCCGAATGTTCCAGGGGACAATGGTGGTCTACTCTGACATCACATAGAGGAGTAGTTGGATGTTCCAGTGGGAGGAGGACATCAGCAAGCACATAGAGATGGCCCAGCTCTCTGTCAACCAGCTGGTGTTTGCATTTCTCTGTGACATGCGCATGCCCACAATCCGCCACTGTACCCTCCGCTGCTAGCATGCTAACTCCAACGCAAAGCCTGCCACACTGAGGCTGTCCTGCCGAAGCTGCAGTAACTTCCGGGCAGCCTCTCTCCCGGATACTGGAGCATCTAAAACTTTTCTCACCTCCACCATGAATACCTCCAGACTGAGGCAGATGACAGATTGTTGCTCACACACCACTGTGGCACAGGCGAGTACCCTCCCGGACATCAGCGTAATAATGTACGCCATCTTTGAGGGGTCTGAGGGGAACGAAGAAGGCTGCAGCTCGAAAACAAGGGAGCACTGGGAGAGAAAGTCCCGGCAGGTTCTGTAATCTCCATCGTAGCGCTCTGGGGGAGGTAAGCGGGGTTCCCAGGAAACCATGGGTAAGGGCACTGCTACCAGCCGGGTTACAGAGGTGCTTGGAGATTACAGTCATGGTAGGCTGCCTAGTAAGCAACCCACAGAATTTCTCTCGCAATGCGTTCAAGGCTAGGTTGTGACATTCGGTCACGGCCTGGAACTCTTCCGTCAGACCGCGAAGCAACTCCTCGTGCCTACACAATGGTGGCTCCTTGGGAGGAGATGGCGTTGCGGAGCTGGTACAAGTCTGCTGGGTCAGTCATGGCCAGTTTGAACTATCAGTAATTAAGGTAAGACCCAAGTAGAGATTGTGTGAAGTAACAATGTTTATTGTAACAACAGGGGCAGGCAAATGACAGGTCAAGGCAGGCAGGGGTCGATAATCAAGAGTGGAGGCCAAGGCACCAGACGGCAGGCAGGCTCAGGGTCAGGTCAGGCAGAGGTCGGTAATCCAGAGGTGGAGCAAAGGTACAAGACGGCAGGCAGGTTCAGGGACAGGCAGAGTGATCAGGCGGGCGTGTACACGGTCAGGACAGGCAAGGGTAAAAAACCAGGAGGACGAGAAAAGAGAAACTGGAAAAAACAGGAGCTGAGACACAAAACTCAGGTAGGCTTGAACAAACGAGACGAACTGGCAACAGACAGACAGAAAATACAGGTATAAATACCCAGAGGATCAGTGGGGAAGATGGGCAACACCTGGAGGGGGTGGAGACAAGCACATGGACAAGTGAAACAGATCAGGGCGTGACAGAAATGCTTGCGCTTCTAGGTCCAACAGTGAAGTAATATCTAACATGTAATCTAAGAGTTCCCCAACATCTACCTAATACACAAAAATCTAAAGGGATTGAATAAGAATATATACATATAAATATATGGATAAGCGATAGCCGAGCGGCATAGGCAAGATGCAATAGATTGTACAAGATACAGTATATATGTACTTGAGATATGTAAACATTATTAAAGTGCCATTGTTTAACTTCTCTAGGGTACGTGAGACGTTAGCGTCCCACCTCTTCAACAGCCAGTGAAACTGCTGTGCGCCAAATTCAAATACAGAAATACTCATTATAAAAATTCAGGAAAAAAAACATATTTTACATAGGTTTAAATATGAACTTCTTGTGAATCCAACCACGGTGTCAGATTTAAAAAATGCTTTATGGCGAAAGAGTACCTTACGATTATTTGAGAACATAGCCCAGCAGACAAATCATTACAAACAGCCAAGTAGAAGAGTTACACAAGTCAGAAATAGAGATAAAACGAATCCCTTACTTTCAGTTTTGCGCAAATGCCGCCATCCATTAATGGTTTTTGGTTAGGGTAGGTTTTAAGTCACAGTGGGTATAACATCTCCAATACACTTCCTCATAAACTCACTCACCTAGTCAGCGTATAGATCAATGTTATTCTCTGAGGCTGCCCGGAATATTTCCCTGTCCGCGTGATCAAAACAATCTTGAAGCGTGGATTACGAATGGTCAGACCAGCATTGAATGGTTCTAGTCACGGGTACATCCTGTTTGAGTTTCTGCCTATAGGACGGTAGGAGCAAGATGGAGTCATGGTCGTAAGGGAAGGCAAGGGAGGGCCTTGTATGAATTGCGGAAGTTAGAGTAGCAGTGGTCCAGTGTGTTGCCCACATGAGCGCTGCAGTCAATATGCTGATAGAATTTATGTGGCCTTGTTTTCAAATTTGCTTTGTTAAAAATCCCCAGCTACAGTAAATGCAGCCTCAGGATATATAGTTTCCAATTTACATAGAGTCCAGTGAAGTTCATTGAGGGCCTTCATGTCTGCTTGAGGGGGTATACACAGCTGTGACAATAACTAACGAGAATTCTCGTGCGGCGTGCATCGGAGCCTGTGTAATATGATTCCACCTTATTCCTATATAGTCCTTTTGCTCATTTAATGACTCTGTGGAGGTCGTAGTGGGACTTCTTGTACTTGTTCCTGTCCTTAGCCGTAGCCTCAGGGTTGTCTAAGAAACCCCTATATGCGGTAGCCCTGTCCTTTATTGCAATGCCAACCTCTGTGTTAATCCAGGACTTTTGATATGGTAAGCAGTGAACAACTGTGGGCACAATGTCGTCAATGCATTTCCTAATGAAGCCAGTGACGGAAGTGGTTATCTCGTCGATGTTATCGGCGGAGTCTCTGAACATATTCCAATGAGTGCTAGCGAAGCAGTTCTGTAGCATAATCTCTGATTCTGATGACCATTTATCAACGGAGTGAGTCACGGGTACTTTCTGTTTGAGCTTCTGCTTGTAAAGAGGAAGCAGGAATACGGAGTCATGATCTGACTTGACGAATGGCGGACAGGGACGGTCTTGTATGCTTGTTTGTGGGTAGAGTAACAGGGATCTAGTTGGTTCGGATCTCGCAAAATGGCGGCCATACATTACGGCGACATTTTAGCCCATATGAGCATATACTGTATAGGTGGTTTGTGAACTATTCTCGCATGCTATGTAACCTTGTCTGAGACCTAAAGACATACATACATGAAGGCATACATTTTCATTGCTCTTTAACCTAAGGTCAGCTTGTCAAGCATAGTTCAGAGAAAGAAGCCAACCATTGATCTTTTGTCCCAGAAGGAAGCAACTCAGCTTCCTTTTAATTCATGTATGTATCTCTTGGAAATCATTTTCTGCCATTGCCGGATTTATTTGTTAATCTGTGTTTCATACACTGTATTTGCATTGCTTCCAATGTGTACTCTTTTTTTTGTGTTTCAGTGCACCCATTGTTATGCATCAAGCTCAATTATGATAATTGCCCAATTTGCCTTGGAACAGGTTATATCATACTACAGTGTTTATGAGGGATTATCTCCTGTTAGGCTGGACACATGCCATTTTTAATAATGCTTTTTTCTGATAAAAACTAGTTCATTGCATCAAGTAAGCCTTATTTTAGTGCTTTTTTCACCCTGCCAGCTCCTATTAGTTCTATTGAGCACCGTGGTACCAACTTGCCTTCCTAACGTTCTATTCCCAAATTATTGTTTTATGTCACAATGCCTGCTTTGCTATTGTTGGCAATGGAGACCTGCCCACGTTGTTTATAGTTCAAATGTAAACAACAAAAGATTACTCATGGAACTCTGAGGTCATCCCATTGTTTACTATAGGGAAATATACGTATGTCTGTCTATTTCGCCAAATATCTCGCAATGTGTAAATTTGGAGTTTTAAAAATTGGATACGATTTTAATCATAAGAATCTACTCTTTCTAATTATGTAAAACAGGGCAGTGTATTCCGTTGTCATCAAACGCTAGCCCGAAATACCTTTTTCCCTTGGAACGCTGAGCTCCCCCCATCGTTTTCCTATGGAGAGGCATGCTCTTATATTTCGCCAAATATCTCGCAATGTGCAAATTTAGATATTTTTCACCATTTTAATTTTTCACCATTTTAATCATGATAATATTCTCTTTCTAATTATATAAGACTGGGCAGTGTATCTTGTTGTCATCAAACGCTAGACCAGAAATAGTCAGAAGTTGACCTTTTTTTACTACTTCCTCGTTATGCTGACAGTGCCAAGTGTGCTTATATCGAGATGTGGACATTTACTTTCTACACGAGTTGTTATTTTTCAGTTTCGTCCTAAGAACTGATTGTAGTGGTAAAATAAAAAGGGATACATTTTTTTATGCCATTTAGGCAAAATGAAATTCTAAGCATCACTCCAGTCAAAACAGGCTCTGCGAACGTTTGATTCCATTCACTTGCAATGGGCGCACGCTAGTGTTCCAGCTTAGCCAATGTTCTTTAGCCATTTTCAGTTTTGGGTGAATTTTGACTTGTTCTATTGTTCAGCCTACTCCTGTGTTTGCTCATGGTAGATCAACAATGTTAAATAACGGACGCATGTACAGAGCACATTCCCACCCACAGTAGATCGAATGTTAAAGGTAAAATGTCATCACTCTAACCCAAGCTGTTATCTGTCAGAATTCAGATGTAATTTATGATGAGTAGTACAAAAAACTGGATGGCTGGAAGTTCAGTGGGACCCCAATTATGAAAACCAACAGTAGTGTTCAATGTGAGAGTAGAGTTATCGACAAACAGACTAATATTCTCTTGAACTGTACCTGCATGGGAAATAGAGTAATAAAAATATATATACAATAATATTGGACAAGTTTAGATTTCGGTGTCTCTTAACGGCTAGGTCATGCCAAAATCAAAACACGTCCAAAAGTATTTTTTTTTTAAATAAACTCACCAAAAAAAGAAACGTCTTCCCACTGTCAACTGCATCTATTTTCAGCAAACTATCTGTATGAACATAAGATTCAACAACTTAACAAGTTCCACAGACATGTGACTAACAGAAATGGAATAATGTGTCCCTGAAAAAAGGGGGGGTCAAAATCACAAGTAACAGTCCGTATCTGGTGTGGCCACCAGCTGCATTAAGTCCTGCAGTGCATCTCCTCCTCATGGACTGCACCAGATTTGCCAGTTCTTGCTGTGAGATGTTACCCCACTCTTCCACCAAGGCACCTGCAAGTTCCCGGACATTTCAGGGGGGAATGGCCCTAGCCCTTACTCTCCGATCCAACAGGTTCCAGATGTGCTCAATGGGATTGAGATCTGGGCTAATCACTGGCCATGGCAGAACACTGACATTTCTGTCTTGCAGGAAATCACACACAGAACGAGCAGTATGGCTGGTGGCATTGTCATGCTGGAGGGTCATGTCAGGATGAGCCTGCAGGAAGGATACCACATGAGGGAGGAGGATGTCTTCCCTGTAATACACAGCATTGAGATTGCCTGCAATGACAACAAGCTCAGTCCGATGATGCTGTGACACACTGCCCCAGACGGGCTCGCCACCTCCTAATTGATCCCGCTCCAGAGTGCAGGCCTCGGTGTAACGCTCATTCCTTTGACGATAAACGCGAATCCGACCATCACCCCTGGTGAGACAAGACAGCGACTCGTCAGTGAAAAGCACTTTTTGCCAATCCTGTCTGGTCCAGCGACAGTGGGTGTGTGCCCATAGGCCGGTGATGTCTGGTGAGGAACTGCCCTCAGTCCAGCCTCTCTCAGCCTATTGCGCATTCCTGGTGTAACTCAGGCAGTTGTTGTTGCCATCCTGCACCTGTCTCGCAGGTGTGATTTTCGGATGTACCGATCCTGTGCAGAGGTTGTTACACGTGGTATGCCGCTGCAAGGACAGTCAGCTGTCTATCTTGTCTCCCTGTAGAGCTGTCTTAGGCGTCTCACAGTATAGACATTGCAATTTATTGCCCTGGCCACATCTGCAGTCCTCATGCCTCCTTGCTGCATGCCTAAAGCACGTTCACGCAGATGAGCAGGGACACTGGGCATCTTTCTTTTGGTGTTTTTCAGAGTCAGTAGAAAGGCTTCTTTAGTGTCCTACGTTTTCATAACTGTGAACTTAATTGCCTACCGTCTGTAAGCTCTTAGTGTCTTAACGACCATTCCACAGGTGCATGTTCAGTAATTGTTTATGGTTCAATGAAAAATCATGGGAAACAGTGTTTAACTTCTTTGGGACTGGGGGGCAGTATTGAGTAGCTTGGATGAATAAGATGCCCAGAGTAAACTGCGTGCTACTCAGGCACAGAAGCTAGAATATGCATATAGATTGTAGATTTGGATAGAAAACACTCTGAAGTTTCTAAAAACTGTTTGAATCATGTCTGTGAGTATAACAGAACTCATATGGCAGGCAAAAACCTGAGACAATATCCAACCAGGAAGTAGGAAATCTGAGGTTTGTATGTTTTCAAGTCTTTGCCTATCCAATATACAGTGTAAACGGGGTCAGATTGCACTTCCTAAGGCTTCCACTAGATGTTAACAGTCGTTACAACCTTGTTTCAGGCTTCTACTGTGAAGGGGGCGCGCATAAGAGCTGTTTGAACCAGGTGTCTGGCAGAATGCCATGAGCTAAGTCTCACGTGCGCGGCTTTGAGAGCGAGCTGCGATCTCTTTCATTTCTAAAGACAAAGGAATAGTCCGGTTGGAATTTTATTGAAGATTTATGATAAAAACATCCTAAAGATTGATTATATACATCGTTTGACATGTTTCTACGAACTGTAATGTAACTTTTTGACTTTTCGTCTGGACTTAGTGCTCGCGCGTTGTACATTTGGATTACTGGACTAAACGCATGACTAAAAAGGAGGTATTTGGACATAAATTATGGACTTAATTGAACAAAACAAACAATTATTTTGGTACTGGGATTCCTGGGAGTGAATTCCAATGAAGATCATCAAAGGTAAGTGAATAATTTATAACACAATTTCTGAGTTTTGTGACATCTCTCCTTGGTTGGAAAATGGCTGTATGTTTTTCTGTGGCTAGGCGCTGACCTAATATAATTGCATTGTGCTTTTACCGTAAAAGCTTCTAATAGGCTAATTGACATCATTTGAGTCAATTGGAGGTTTATCTGTGGATGTATTTCTAGGCCTACCTTCAAACTCAGTGCCTCTTTGCTTGACATCATGGGGAAATCAAAAGAAATCAGCCAAGAACTCAGAAAAAAAATTGTAGTCTCCACAAGTCTGGTTCATCCTTGAGAGCAATTTCCAAACGCCTGAAGGTACCACGTTCATCTGTACAAACAATAGTATGCAAGTATAAACACCATGGGACCACGCAGCCGGCATACCGCTCAGGAAGGAGAAGCGTTCTGTCTCCTAGAGATGAATGTACTTGGTGCAAAAAGTGCAAATCAATTCCAGAACAACAGAAAAGGACCTTGTGAAGATGTGGAGGAAACAGGTACAAAAGTATCTATTTCCAGAGTAAAACGAGTCCTATATCAACATAACCTGAAAGGCCGCTCAGCAAGGAAGAAGACACTGCTCCAAAACCACCATAAAAAAACCAGACTACGGTTTGCAACTGCACATGAGAACAAAGATCGTACTTTTTGAAGAAATGTCCTCTGGTCTGATGAAACACAAATAGAACAATTTTGCCATAATGACCATCATTATGTTAGGAGGAAAAAGGGCTTGCAAGCCGAAGAACACCATCCCAACCATCAAGCACGGGGGTGGCAGCATCGTGTTGTGGGGGTGCTTTGCTGCAGGAGGGACTGGTGCACTTTACAAAATAGATGGCAACATGAGGGAGGAAAATTATGTTGGTATATTGTAGCAACATCTCAAGATATCAGTCAGGAAGTTAAAGCTTGGTCGCAAATGGGTCTTCCAAATGGACAATGACCCCAACCATACTTCCAAAGTTGTGGCAAAATGGCTTAAGGACAACAAAGTCAAGGTAATGGAGTGGCCATCACAAAGCCCTGACCTCAATCCCATAGAAAATGTGTGGGCAGAACTGAAAAAGCCTGTGTAAACTTCCGACTTCAACTGTAATACACAAAGTATCCAGAAATTATGACATAAACCAAATTGCCTTGCAATAAACAGACAAGTTCCAGCAGAGTTATACTTTATGATTAACTTAGAAAGAGAGGGAAGAAAGTTACATGTATTAGCTAGAACATAAGGGAGTTTACGTATACTGTCCAATGAACCGACAGCAAATCAACTGTTTTCATTTTCATTACTCAAATTCATGCCTGTGTTTTATGGATCAGTGTGTGTACGTGCCTGAGTGGAAGTGAGGTGGAGGAGGTGGAGGAAAAAGGAGGGTAGAGACTATTAACATGCAAAATCTGCCAGGGAGTCAACAGAGAGTTTTTAACAGGGATTTAAAGAGGGTTAGCAAGTGCAGCATTTGCCTGAGGGGGATAGCTTCGGCCTAACTGACTGATTTAGCAGCGTTGTTTATCGCATTTGCTGATGGAGTGTCAACACTGTTTCCTTAATTCCGTGAGAGATGCCATATAGGCTGTCGGCAGTGCCAGGCCGGTAGGTCAATATGCCTTGCACTCGGCCAGAGAATGGTGGGAATAGGACCAAGGAGAGGCTTATTTCTGTATCATTTTACTTTAGCTACAAACTGCAAAAAAATCAATAGGTAATATTCTTGCCTGGCCTAGGTTTGGCTTAGATTATCCAAGTGCGAATCCCAAAGTAGTTGGGCAAAACTTTACCCTACCCCCCTCTCATTGATTTTGAGCTGAGAATGGAAAAAGTAGAGGCTTTTTTAAACATGAAATTAGTTCAGACCATTTCCCTATCAAAGCAAAGTGCAATGTGACAACAAAGGAAGATCATGGAACAGTCTAGATTGTGCTGGCTTCTGTCACAAGCGTTGCCTAAACGTCCATTTAAATGTTAATTTGAGACATTGATGGGGACAAACCGCATTAGAAGACCATTCGCATGCAGTGGGACTGACAAATGAGCAATGATAGTGGCTCAACTAAGGGGGAAGCGGGAGCGAGATCCAACAACCAGGAAATATATAAAGAATTGGGACACCACAGCCTTTGTAGTTGAGACAAAAAGGAATGAATCCATAAATTAGTGGAACCTCCGAGCCGGAAACACACCAGAGGGCCCCTACAAATCCCTCACAGCAACAGATCCCAGGCCAAGGAACGCCGGCATGGTCATTTAATGGGAATGGGAGAGGAGGAGGATGAGGGAAAATGCGAAGAGTTGTTGCGTGTTGATAATTCCCCCGAGAATGGCTTTTGAAATCCTGTGAGCGCGTCCCTGGAGGCAGGGAAATCTACTTGATTAAGTTACATTAGGAGAAGACACAGTGGTAATACCTTCACCTAATACCTTGGGACAGCAGGTAGTCTAGTGGTTAGAGCGTTGGACTAGTAACCGGAAGGTTGCTAGATCAAATCCCTGAGCTGACAAGGTAAAAATATGTCATCCTGCCCCTGAACAAGGCAGTTAACCCACTGTTTCTAAGCTGTCATTGTAAATCATAACTTGTTCTTAACTGACTTGCTTAGTTAAATAAAGGTTAAAAAAAGAGGTCTGGGCTCCCTTTGTCTTCCTCTCTCCCTCACGCTTGCACATAAATGCAACCAACCGCATCGGATTCTCTCCAATCCCATCCAACTCTCTTTCTCACTCAAACGCATACACACCCTCTCCAGAAAACCCTCTACTCACTATCTCTTTTCCACACACACACACGCGTGCGCATGCATGCACACACAGACACACACTCAACCTCTGTAGAATCTCTCCAATCCATCCAATTGATCTCTTAAACTCACTTTTTTCTACCCCACAGCATGTTCTCTCATCTCGATGATACATACCATTGCTATTCATCTGTAAATGCACCAAAACAAGAATTATACACTAATGTGCTTTGAAACCCCCATCACGAACTGTGTATCATGTAGCAGCTGCATGATATATGCAAAATAATGTCTAATACATGCTATTAATGTGTAATTCATGTGTTATTACACAAATGTTCCATCATATTCTTCAGGGCATAGACAGCTCCACAACCAAAAGTACTGTATGGTGATGCAAACATATCTGCGCTAAGAAGGACTTATCTGTACCATAGCATTTCTGGTCAGACTTGTTTAGGTTAAATTTCTCTTCAACAGAGTAGATTTGGCAAATGAGTAAACACGTGAAATGTGGTCAAGTATGATTGTGAATGTGTGTTGACACAGTGTGTTTCACTGCTTATACACTTGTGTGTGTGCTCTTTGTGTTATGAATTTCCCTCCTGGGTAAATGGTCAAAGAGAGACCCCCCTCTCTCCCACCAGAGAGGCAGGGAGGGGAAGTGGGCCGGTCCTATGACTTTAACGACCGGTCGTAAACTTTCTCTCTCTGGTCCTGCAGTATTAAACAAAGGAATCTGATGTATGTTACGTTCCCCAGTTTCTGTGCTGTTTTGGGTTTGTATGTGTTTGTGTGTGTTTCACGATGGCTTCCTGGATTCCAAGCAGCTGATTGGTCGGCCCCATTGGAGATTGGCGCTCTGACCCCGCCCTCTCGTCAGGGGATACAACTGTCTATAATTACCGACTCCTTCTGCAACCAGTGTTCCTTTGTTAGGAAAAAGTATGTAAAAAATATGTATGTAAAAAAAGTTTGTATGTCCTGTGTTTCGTTTTTGGTCTGTATAATTTGTTGTAAAGTATTTTGTAGCTGGTCCTGCAGAGGTATGTGTATGTCAAAAGGACTGTGTTGTCTATTATTGAAATTGTTCATTTTACGTTAGTAATTATTCTGTTTTTGTTCCCAGGGGGGAAGGGGAAGGCACCTTGGGAGTGTTTAGCAAGAGGCCTGCGGGCATACATATACCCGTAGTATGTACTCTGTCTATGCACACTAAGTAAGACCTGGGCGGACCACCCCCCCCTGTATTTTGGTTACCGTGCCAGGAGGCGTTAAGAATAAGTAAGTAGTGGGTAGGTAGGTAAGGTAGCAGAGGGGGCTCTTTAACCTTAACTTTGTTTGCCTTGGTTCTGTTCAGCCTCTTTTCCCCAAATTACCATTTGAAGGACGAATAAATTCCCTGTAAACGGTAATATTATCTGCCTCTGTCGTCCTTACCCGCACCTACAGTCACATACCTATTTCACTCCACGGGGAGTTGAGTGTAGCAGGGTGTTGCGTTCCCTCCTCCAAGAGATGTGCTTAACAATTGTGTTGAGAGAAAATCTGCCACAAACTCCAACATCCAAAAGTGGATAATGAAACAATATTTATAAGATAAAGAAGGTGGTAATTGGTTGGTGGGGATCCAAACAATAATCATGTCATATCATTTGTTTTGTGATGTCATTAAAGATGGTTTAGCAAGATAACGGTAACTCTACAAATGTTTATGTCCCAGTTTTCAAATTTACATCTGTTGTAAAACGTATATAATTAAATATGAAACTATTTGTGAAAACATAGCAATGTGATTTAGACCTTCTAAATGAGATAATTGTTGTCATGTAAAGTTTTACCCAGTCAGTAACCACACCCACATGAGCTCAGACATTATGCCAAAAGGATGAAACGCCCCTTTTGCCAGAGTGCTTATAAAGGACAAAATGGTTAGAAACTCCACGAGTGAAGACGAAAATCTCTAAAGACCAAAACATGCCGGTGTGTAAAATGGTCCTAGCTGTACCCTGAATAATCAACCATTGAGAATGTGAGGATCATCCACACTTTGAAATGGTTTATAACTTCCAGACCAAAAATGGTAAAACTCAAACTCTCAAGTGAAGAATATAAAGACTACATTGGAACATTCAGTCTGCAGCTGTTTAAGTACTTTAGTAAACTCAACCAAAGACCACCGCGTGTGTAACATTTGAAGAATCGAGTCTAACGAAGGCGAGAGGGGAAGAACATTTCCCTCTCACCACCGTGTGGTACATCTGAAGGATCCATCCTAACGATTACTCCGAGACAAAGAGGCCCAATACAACAACAAAGGACATTGTGACCTCTAGTGGACAAACCAGAGACTTCTGTCGAACAACTCCCCATAGATGGACCGGGCGATTTCAACAGAGAGAAACGACAAAGACATACAAGCGTAAATATATACATTGCAATTATTTTCGAATGAGCGGTCGTTCATGTGCAAAGTATTCACATTCCCATGAGTATAGATTTCCAACTGTATATACGATGGGTCCCCTCTCTGTCTCCCGCTCTTTCTTTCCCCACCCGTTTCCATTGTGTAACAAGCCATCATATCGGGTTAGTCCACTAGGGACCTTTCATTACATTACGTTAGTAATCAATTCAATCTATACTGTGTGTGTTATGTATTCCTGTGTGGTTAGTTAGTAAATAAATAAGCCAATTGTGTATCGCTGAATCATCATTTAGACTAGGGTTTGTGTAGATTTACAAGTTCAACGACATCAGAATGAGACTGGTATGAAGTAATAATGATTAACGGATGACAACTATATATTCTGATATATTTTTGAGTTAATTCGGGAAAAGGTAACTCATTCAACAAACCTTTTCTGTGGTGCCCCAGGATTGCTAATGAGTTAATTGTTACATGATTAATTTAATCACGTAATAATTAAACATAGTTAACTTCTTATGGCTGCAGCCCGAGGCCGCCCACAATATGACAACAGCCAGCTCAAGTGCAGGGCGCGAAATTCAAAATATATATTTTTTAAATATTTCACTTTCACACATTAACAAGTCCAATACAGCAAATGAAAGGTACACATCTTGTGAATCCAGCCAACATGTCCGATTTTTAAAATGTTTTACAGCGAAAACAGCACGTATATTTATGTTAGCTCACCACCAAATACAAAAAAGGACAGACATTTTTCACAGCACAGGTAGCATGCACAAAGCCAACCTAACTAACCAAGAACCAACCAAACTAACCAAGAAACAACTTCATCAGATGACAGTCTTATAACATGTTATACAATAAATCTATGTTTTGTTCGAAAAATTTGCATATTTCAGGTATAAATCATAGTTTACATTGCAGCTACAATCAGAAATTGCACCGAAAGCAGCCATAATAATTACAGACACCAACGTCAAATACCTAATTACTCATCATAAAACATTTCTGAAAAATACATAGTGTACAGCAAATGAAAGACAGGCATCTTGTGATTCCAGCCAATATTTCCGATTTATTAAGTGTTTTACAGCGAAAACACAATATAGCGTTATATTAGCTTACCACAATAGCCAGAAACACAAGCCATTTCCCAGTAGCAAAAGGTTAGCGATCGTAACAAACCAGTAAAAGATATAATTTTTGACTAACCTTGATATTCTTCATCAGATGACAGTCCTATAACATCAGGTTATACATACACTTATGTTTTGTTCGAAAATGTGCATATTTAGAGCTGAAATCAGTGGTTAGACATTCTGCTAACATAGCTACTATTTCCCACAACGTTCGGATATTTTTCTGACACTTTTTCTGACACACATATCTGACCAAATAGCTATTCATAAACATAACTAAAAAATACATGTTGTATAGGAAATGATAGATCCATTAGTTCTTAATGAAATCGCAGTGTTAGAATTCTAAAAAATAACTTCATTACGACATCCAGCTTCGGTATAGCTAGAGTACCCAAAAGTTGGGCGCCGACGACTAGTTCACATGTACGACAGATATATGAAATAGCATCATAAAATGTTTCTTACTTTTGGTGATCTTCCATCAGAATGTTGGACAAGGGGTCCTTTGTCAAGAACAATCGTTGTTTGGATTTAGAACGTCCATTTTCCCTCTTGAATTAGCAAGCGCACTAGCCAAGTGGCGCGAATCTCTCCATCGTCAACAAAGTCAGAGAACGGAACACGGCAAAACTCCCCAAAAAATTTCAATAATCTGATTAAACTATATTGAAAAAACATACTTTACGATGATATGGTCACATGTATCAAATAAAATCAAAGACGGAGATAGTAGTCGCCTATAACGGCAGCTAAACAGAAGGCAAATCCAGGTACCTCCTCGCGCTCTCCAGAAAACAGGAAATGGGGGACACGTCATACAAAGAGGTTGTATTCCACTTCAGACCAAGATAAACACTCAATTTCTTCTCTCACCGCCTCTTGACATCCAGGGGAAGGTCTATGAAGTGCATGTATACTAATACGTATCATGCCCATTTATAGGCAGGAAGTAGAACAGAGCCTCGATTTCAGACTTTCCACTTCCTGGTCAGGAAGTTTGTGCCAAATGAGTTCTGTTTGACTCACAGATATAATTCAAACGGTTTTAGAAACTAGAGAGTGTTTTCTATCCAATAGTAATAATAATATGCATATTGTACGAGCAAGAATTGAGTACGATGCCGTTTGAAATGGGCACCTTTTATCTGGCTACTCAATACTGCCCCTGCAGCCCAAACAGGTTAATTATTCAATGAAATGATAGTCACGTCACGACATATGTCAATGTCTATGTGTTGTGACTTAAGTTTCAAGTAGCTCATAGGAGCAGAAGCATGTCTTCTGTTTCTGTGTGAGACAGCTTGATTTACCAGTATACCCCCTGGACAGGACGCCGGTCTCTAACAGACCCTTACCACCTTTTACCACCAATCTCCTTAATGCTGAGGGCCAAAAAGTGCCTCTTTGGGTCTCATTTTTACAGTTTTAGTATGACTCGGCAGGAGATTAAACTCCTAACCTTTCATCTCACTCTAACCACAAGGCCTCTAAGAAAGTTACCGTAATTGTACAACCTTAGACACAAGACAGGGCGGCAAGGGGGGCTGGTCAGGGTAAGAGGTCCATCAGCTGAGGTAATGCCTTGATGGATCACTCTCCAGAGGGGGGTCAGCACCTCTCCCCTGCCACACTCAGCCTAAGGGGGGAGAGCCTCAGCTAGGCTGAGCTGAGCAAGTGGGCCCGAGCCAGAGCCAGGGACCACCGTGGCTATGTGCCAGTCAGTCCTTAGGGGTATAGGGAGTGTGGTGGTAGGGTGTGTGTTTGTGAGTCATTCTTACACACACCCATTACCACACACATACAAACTCTCAATCCGCAGCTCTCAACCAACTCAACCTTTTACATGCAGCGCTCCACATGGCCCCCGTCAGTGTCACATTCCGTCTTCCGGCACACAAGACGCCATGATGATCACAGAGACAGTGGGAGACTGCGGAAATCTTGCCGTACCTGGAATGATTGGGAACTATTACTGCAGGCCCTTCAGTCATGCTCAACAAGCCTCTGTTTATTATCAGATGGCAGCCTTCACTTCCCGCTGCCATGTGACACTCACACAGAAAATGGTATTGACAACTAACAGGCTTTCAATGGGGGGAGGAATGTGTTTGTGTGTGTTGTTTGATAGAACCTCCTGGGCATAATTAGGGATGTGTGATTGGTTGACACACACACACACAAACGCGAAACCCACACTTACTTGTAGGGGAAGGCACAAACACACACCCACTCACCGACGGTGTCTCAGGGAGAGTTGGGATATGCAAAAAAACACATTTCCAATTGACAAATTGTGAATGCACACTTCCTCATGTGTGAAATAGTACAAATGTAAGCACCCACCAAATTATTATTATTAATTTTGCACAGCCACAGACCTCCCCCACCCGACACACACTCATATTAATTTAAAATATTTGACTTCCAACCAGAGTTCAGGATATTAAAAGAGATACAACCATAAAACCAAAACAACAACAATGGAATCCTATAGAGAGGCTGCCCACAACAACTGACAAAGATCAATCCCTAGCCAGCCGCTTGGCCTTTTTTTTCCCAAAAGGCACAGTTGGCTTCAACTCAGAGTTTGCTGAAAATTAACACAAAAACCTGAAATTCGAGGCTGTCAAAAATTGCAAGTAAAGACAGGTATTTTAAGCAAAAATGCTGCTTTCCTTCCTCCATGAATAAGTCAAATGAACAGTTTAGTTTCTGCAATATGAACATATTCCCCTGTTATCATCCATAAACACCCCCCCCCACCCCCACCCCCCCACACACACCTAGCCCCACTACACACACACACACCTAGCCCCACCACACACACACACACACACAATTTCACAGCAATACACACACCTAGCCCCCCATGATGATCTCATGAATGCCACGTCCATAACAGTGTGTGCTAATTTAATTACCTATCCTGCCAAACAGAAGCCATTTAAATGATTTACCACTGTGGCAGGCAACGTCTATTACAGCTCTGAAAAGAACAAGTATGCATCCCAAATTTCACCCTATTCCCTATTTAGTGCACTACTTTGACCAAGGGCTCTGGTCAAAAGTAGTGTACTTTATAGGGAACAGGGTGTCATTTGGGACACATGCCGTACTCACCAGGGTTTTTCTAACTAATGATCTGAGCGTATGTAGACGGCAGAGCTGTACAGCTCTGAATCACACCATACGCTCTGAAATGACTATGGGCTGCACTCAATCAAAGCAGCATTTCCTGGAGAGTTTAGAAAACAGCATCCTTCAAGAGATTCTGGAGTCATGTACCAAGCAAAATAATGTTTTTATCATGTGAAAAGAACATGATCTTAATTGTATTATTGACTGATCGTGATGTTTTTTACTTAATCTCAGAAACCCTGTTAGCAATTTTGATGGAACGATGAGCTGTGCAGGTTCAATCGACTATTACTTTGATTTGAGGAAAGGGGGACAGGTTAGATGAGAGACGGTGGGGGCATTGTTTTTTTCATCATGACATTCCTCACACCAATCCCCCTGCAGACCACAACAAACTGTGTCATGTGATCTGGCATCATCTGGCATGATTACGCTTCGACTGGTCCCAATGGTGGCCAAGCTCACATGTAGCGACTCTTATCGATCGCTTTCCCCTGCCAAACCCTGTGCTTAATCTGATAGAAAAGAAAACTGCATGTATGCATACACACACACACAAGGATTTGTTCATTCACACAAACACATACACTTACTGTATATACTGTACACTTAGCGTGTGGATCAGTCAGTCAGGTATAATCAGAGGTAGACACAGAAAGACATCTTCCTAACAAACCACTGAGCAAAAGAGTCACATGTCATACACTGAGGCATGGGCGTAATTTTTACTAGGGACTGGGGGACTTGTCCCATCCCACTTTAACCAAAGGTTCTATAATTCAAATAGATATGACACTAGATGCACTAAGGTGTTTCATTGGATGTTTCATCTTTCTGGGGTAGGACTCAGAGACCCCTGCTAGATGTTGCCCCCTCTATATCTCAAATCAAAGTTATGCCTCTCACTGTAAGCCTCATGAAGCACTTCTCAATAAAGTACCTGGTACCTTTCTAAGCTATACTTCAACAACATAGCAATAAAGTGAGTCCTTCTTTATGTCTTCTCTTTATATAGTTGGTTGTATATTTTCTATTTCATATTGTAAGGGTTGACAGTGCCTGAGAAGCCTTTAAATGTGGATTCCTTGATGTGGTGAATGTGATGGCTCCCATTAGACGGGTCAGAGTAAAGCAGCCCTTGGTTTAATCAAGAGATTGTAGAATCTATCAAAGCAAGGAATAAGGCCTTTACAGACATGTAAGAACTCTCAAGAGCAGCCTGATTTTCTTCAATATAAACATCACAGAAATGAAGCACAGAGCAGGATGGATGAAGCTAAGAGGGGTTACTTTGCTGATAAAAATCACAGAGAACAAAAATTACTTTAAAAAGCTTTGGAAATAATTTAAGGAACTAGGCTGTAGTAGTACTACCAAAAACAAACTATTGGACTGAACATCAGGGGGGCGATGGTATATGAAAAAGCAGAGGATGCCAATGAATTCAACTCTCTTTTTTTATCTCTGTTGCCAGCAAGCTGCCCACCAGTTCTGGTTTGTTTTGGAAACAACCGAGTCAAGAAGTATTATGCAGAGTTAGGGGTTCAGCCAACTATTTTTCTTTTGAAAAGGTAGCAACAGCCAACGTAGCCAGTATGCTAACAGAGCTTAAATGCTTCAAAGCCACAGGCCTGGATAATATTCCTACAAGGTTTCTTAGAGCAATTTGTCCCTTGTATTACGCATATCGTTAATGTGCAATCATTTTGTTAACTGCTTTTCATGTCTATAGGCTTGATCAAGTTGTTTACAGTAAGACTAGAGTAACTTATTCTCTCATTTTAACTAGTAACACCAAAACCATTGGTGCAACACAATAGGGAAGGGGTTCTGTAAACATTTTGATAACTGAAAATTCTCACGACCCCTATCATTTGAAAAAAAATATGTAATTAACAGCCAATGTTTTATTTTATTTTATTGGGGCTATGGCAGTCAATTGCAAAATGTTGTAACAGTATTTCTGATTGCATTCTCAACTCACCATCATATACTTTTAATATGGGGCTATGACAGTCAATTGCAAATCAGCCAAACATAATTTATCTTATCTCACCACCTCTAATGATATGGGTGTGCATGATGCATGTTGCGTCAGAGCTTCTCAAAGTCAAGGGGGGTGGTCGACAGTTCACACCTCATCTCTCCTGTCACATCCAACCTGGATTGATATTTGTTTTTAATGCAAATGAGAGCACTGAATCAGCCTACCATGAGTTTTAATGCTCGGAGGGAGACGGCACAGTCAGGAACCAAATCTCCTCCATAGTGACCCGTGAATGCATTGTCTGCAGCATTCGGTCACATGACAGCTAGATCAGCTTTTCGATTTCACTTACAGGCATGTCAAATGAGCCAGGATCACAGTCAAATTGATTTTGTTGATTTAGTCAATCACTTTTTTTGTATTTCCCATGCATGCTTGCATTCAGGTCGTTCAGTTTCCCAAATATGTCTGTTACATATTCAAAGAGACGCATTTTCTTTCATTCATTGTGAATGACAACAGTAACTTTCGCAATTCCCAAAATATTTCCAACAAACCCCCTCGATAACAACCAAGCCTCAGTGTGAAATAGAACATTGTCATGCTCTGATCCCATATCTCCACATAGTTTTGTGAACAGGCGTGCTCGTGTAGTTAACAATTGAAGTTACCTGCTGCGTATCTCCGATTTCTGCACTCAGCTCTTTTGCCACCAGTTGCTTTCGGTGTATTCATTATAGCTCAGTGGGTGTATCATACAATGCGTCCATGTCACGATCGTTAGAACGATTGGACCAAGGCGCAGCATGCATAGAGTTCCACGTTTACTAAAATGAAACTCCCAGAAAACAATAAACAAACAAAACGAAACGTGAAGAAATGGAGTGCACACAGGCACTACACAAAAACAAGATCCCACAAAGGGGAAATGGCTGCCTAAATATGATCCCCGATCAGAGACAATGATAAACAGCTGCCTCTGATTGGGAACCATACCAGGCCAACATAGAAATACAAATCACCTAGATGACCCACCCTAGTCACACCCCGACCAAACAAACATAGAGAATAAAAAGCTCTCTATGGTCAGGGCGTGACAGTCCATATGGCAGATGGAGAATCATTCATAACTAGAGTGCAGAGACCTGCACGCTGTCTTGTGATAGATGGAGCCCCATCTGTGCAAAAATCCCACCATTCAATCCCATGGAATATGTTTTTCGTCAATATAGCCATGCAGTACACTGAATATCCCCTGTGTCGTTTCATGCTCGGGAACCGTGAGACAGAACAATATGTTCTAGTGAATAGCATCCCCCGACAAAGTCAATGCATGGGCTTCTCGGCTCTAACGTCCATTTGGAGAGCATAAGGTGCAGAGTTTTTGAGTCGTTCAGTCAGAGTTGTCTCTTGATTGCTAGCTATAGCATCAATTCTTAGTTTCAAAGTGTTATCTGACGAAGGTATTGATGTGAATTTCTGTGCCTCTGCCTCCCCACACATTGTTTTCACAATATCAATTGCGGACGGTAATATCAAAGTCTCTGCAATAGTGGGTGGTTTCATAGCTCGCTAGCATGGTTACTAACTAAAGATTTTAAAACTGTCTGGGTCTTCACAATGAACACATTGCTGAATCTATGATTAGTTAGTTTAGTTGTTCATCTCTAAACGGCTGATAAGCAGGACGAGATCGCCTGCTAGTGAGCTATCGTGTCCGACGCGTTAGCTAGCTACCATTAGCTAGTTCGGCAAAAGGCTGGTAAACACCATTGTCATGACGTTGCCCTCTTTGGGTACAGCAAACCCCATCCCCCTCTCTCTGCCTCCTACAACCAGGCTGCTGTGGTCAGAGAGGTCGTAAATTCCCAGGGAAGATCCTGCCTCATGGCCACACAGTATAGAGACAGAGTGAAGTTTCATAGAGAACAAAGGAATTTCTTCCACCTCACAGAACTTGAGGTCCGAACAACATTTATGTTCCGGAGAAGGTATAAAAGATCGGTGAAGTTGTCTGCCTGATATTTCTATTGAAAACCCTACTAGGGTTATGTGCAATGACAATGTTTTGTAAATGTGTAATATTTAACCTTAAAGTTGTAGAATGACAAGCTTGTATTTTTGGTCCGTTTGGTACAAGTTTGTAAGACTCATAAGAGACTGTGCGGCCACATTACCATAACGCAGTTTATATAATAACCTCATATATGAGGTTTACATCTAATTGTTGTATAAGATGAATGACTGAGGATGATACTGTTTGTAAAATTGTGTAATGTGATTTTGGACTGTTTAATGAAGGAAACTCCAATTCCCTTTTGAGTTGAACTAAATCAGAGGACCGCCTATGAGCCCAGTTAGGGTCAGGCATCCTGGGACAGGCCTTTTCTGCCCTTCCGAATAAAACCCCCACTCGGGTTTTCTATCACCAGACCATGTTTCTCTCAATCACGAGAGGTCAAAGGTTGCAGACCAGCTTACCTCGATAATGAGAGGGCCAAGGTTTTAGACCAGACTGCTGAATCTTTTAACCATCCCACGTGGTTAAACTCTTAGACTATCGATACCGACAGAATAAGAACAAGTCTTTGATATTAATTACTAGTCTGCAGCTAGGAATTCCGTATTATTAAATGCGAAGAACGACAACTGCCGAAACCCCTATCCATAACGACATGAATGAATGTCACTCTGAACAATCCACTCTAACTGAGACAGAGAGAAAGAGAGAGGATGAAAACTCTCCAACAGAAACTAACTTTTCAGCAGAGATCCCGACGACACACTGAGCGTAAATATATACACTGCTCAAAAAAATAAAGGGAACACTTAAACAACACAATGTAACTCCAAGTCAATCACACTTCTGTGAAATCAAACTGTCCACTTAGGAAGCAACACTGATTGACAATAAATTTCACATGCTGTTGTGCAAATGGAATAGACAAAAGGTGGAAATTATAGGCAATTAGCAAGACACCCCCAAAAAAGGAGTGATTCTACAGGTGGTGACCACAGACCACTTCTCAGTTCCTATGCTTCCTGGCTGATGTTTTGGTCACTTTTGAATGCTGGCGGTGCTCTCACTCTAGTGGTAGCATGAGACGGAGTCTACAACCCACACAAGTGGCTCAGGTAGTGCAGTTCATCCAGGATGGCACATCAATGCGAGCTGTGGCAAAAAGGTTTGCTGTGTCTGTCAGCGTAGTGTCCAGAGCATGGAGGCGCTACCAGGAGACAGGCCAGTACATCAGGAGACGTGGAGGAGGCCGTAGGAGGGCAACAACCCAGCAGCAGGACCGCTACCTCCGCCTTTGTGCAAGGAGGTGCACTGCCAGCGCCCTGCAAAATGACCTCCAGCAGGCCTACTGGCAAATCTTGGGAGAGGCACCTATTCTAATCGATAACTAATCATAAACTTGACTAAAAAATACAGGTTGGACAGCAAATGAAAGATACATTAGTTCTTAATGCAATCGCTATGTTAGATTTTTAAAATTAACGTTACTACAACATATAGCGTGCGTTAAAGCGAGACCGCGACTAGATTCATAGCAGAATAATAGTTCTACTTTTTTCAACAGAACAACGAATTAACATCATATATAGTTCTTACTTTTTGATGAACTCCCATCAGAATCTTGGGCAAGGTGTCCTTAGTCCAAAATAATCGTTGCTCGGTTGTAGATTGTCGCCTTCAACGTTGGAATAAGCTGTAAACATTAGCCATGTGGCAAGACGTGTCCGACTCACTAAAACGCAGGAGAAATGAATATCCGAAAACCGCAATATACCGATATAAACTGATATAACTCGGTTTAATATAACAACATTATGATGTCTCTAACACCTATAACGAATAAAAACACAGCCGGATATATCTAAGGCCTATAACCGGAGCGTTCTACAGCCACAGCCAGAGCTCCTTCCTGCGTCAGAGCGAAGTGAACAAAGACCGGACCCTAAGTTCCCAGGCTATTTATAACCTCCCAGTTCTGCCTAGCAACTCCATTTCAATTCTCACTATTCGCTGACACCCAGGGGAAGACGTATGCAGTGCATCTCAACCAATAGAAGACAGGCAAATTAATAAACTGACCTGGGAACAGCATGTAGAATTCAGCATTCTCACATCCTCATAGGAAAATTCCTCCAGCTCCAGTTCTGTTTCACTCACAGATATAATTCAAACGGTTTTAGAAACTAGAGAGTGTTTTCTATCTAATAGTAATAATAATATGCATATTGTACGAGCAAGAATTGAGTACAAGGCAGTTTAATGTGGGAACGAAATTATTACAAAGTGCAAATAGCACCCCCTATTGACAAAAGGTTAACAACTCCCAACTGTTGCAAACCAAATAGTGGCATGGAAAAATACTGTGTAGACACTTTTTTTCCATAGGGAGATGAAGTTTATGAATTTCCTGACTGGGTTGCGGTACAGTGGAATTACGAGATGACTATGTCATGGTTTTTTGCGGGAGTTGTTGTCCCACAACTTCTGCATATCAACCAATTAGAATCCAGGATCCAACCAACCCGTTTTATAAACACCCAGATTTAGAAAGGAGGGGTGGGGTGAGAGAGCAGAATGGTGAGAGGCTTTGTGAGAAATATATGAAACTGCAAAGGCAGAGGAAACTTGGGAAGATTTCACAATCTTGGAGGGTAAGGGAAAATGCTGTTTTATTAAAAAAAAACGGTAACAAATTAAATGATTTAGCAGGCGTATTTTCACTATAGTGCATACTTGTAATGTATGAAATAAAAATCTGCTAATTTTTCCATTTACTAAAATGGAGAGAGAGCAAAAAAGAGAGTGAGAATTAGCTCTGGATGGTTAATAGGGGATCAAGAGGCTCAGCATGATACCGACTGTGAGAAGGAATCACAAACGCAGACAGAGAGAAAGACGATAAGACCGAGATATAGAGATCATTTGAGGCATGAAGATGGATGGATAGAGATGGATATAAAAGCATAATAGGTAGATTGAGAGTGTGAGAGAGTGATTGAGAGAAAATAACCCTCTGACAGAAAACGGTTTGCGCCCTATTTTCCTTTGACACTTGAGGTAGATAAAAAGTTGGCTCCATGCTGTTCGAAAATGGGAAAGTAAAAGTGATAAAAATGCTTTTGAAATAAGCCACCAACATACATACATAAAATCAGATTACATGTCGAGGTAATGCGTTAACATTTAATCCTCTGAGGTCATGAAATGGCATGCATTCCCCAAATTTATCACATATCTATTCATTCTTTGATTAATTTCCATGCTTTTGCGCTTTAATTCCAGGCATTCCATGAACTAATTATGTTTCGTATTATCTCTACAAATGTGAAAGTTTGAACAAAAAATGTACTCAATGTAATCACTTAGTGTTTTAGCAATACCCAGATAACCAAAACAAGTGACTTTTTTTTTTATCTGGTCCCCACTCAAACCTATTTACATGGTGATTACATTGGCAGCTACTGTGAAACACAACAGACCACAGCTATAAAATGTCTACGCTATAAAACATCTGAGTACTGTACAGCCAATATAACCACCCTAAATACCTTTTTATATCATCTCTTCACAGAAACTCAGATCATGCATCTATCTAACATTAAAAGCTGTGCCATCATAAAAACCTCACTGTCAGGTATGTAGATGTACACTCTCGTTTCGGCTGACCCAAGTCCTCCCTGGACTGATAAGGCGGCAGCCAAGTCCCTATTAGTGTACATCAACCCAGCGCTAAATGCCAGTGTGATGGACTGACTGGCTGCTGCAGAATATAACAAGCCTGGAAAGTGAGGGGGAGAGAGTTGGACGTCTTGCCCAGTACCGCCCCCACCACTCAGAACATCACATGCCCTGATAGCAAGGGGAGAGAGGTGGCAGCCTTCCCCTCTCAAAATATCGCCAGCCAGGATAGCGAGGGGGGAGATGGAGCCGCCTTGCCCAGTTCCGCACCCCTCTTTGTGACCGAGCTGGAGCTCAATTGGAGCCGGAGCAGACAGTGTAATTGTGCAGAGCAATCGAGAGTGCCATTACTAAAGAAAGAGAGTGTGGGAAAGAGAGGGAAGGTGATGGGAAATAAACTGGGTGGGCAGTTGGCTGGGTCAAATTGTTTGACCCCAGAATGAGCTAAAGCACCTGCTCTTCTCTTCTTCTCTTCTCTTCTGTTGATGTGGAGGGTGTACTACTGGGAGTCAAAAGGACAGGAACTTGAGGTACAGTACCAGTCAAAAGTTTGGACACACCGACTTATTCAAGGTATTTTTTTATTTTTATATTGAAAACATCAAATCTATGAAATAACACAATAATAATAATAATAATTTAAAAGGGTTAAACAAATCAAAATATATGTTATATTTGAGATTCTTCAAACTAGCCACCCTTTGCCTTGATAACAGCTTAGCACACTCTTGGCATTCTCTCATCCAGCTTCATGAGGAATGCTTTTCCAACAGTCTTCAAGGAGTTCCCACATATGCTGAGCACTTGTTGGCTGGTTTTCTTTCACTCTGCAGTCCAACTCATCCCAAACCATCACAATTGGGTTGAGGTCGGGTGATTGTGGAGATGAGATGATCTGATGTAACACTCCATCACTCTCCTTGGTCAAATAGCCCTTACACAGCCTGGAGGTGTGTTGGGTCATTGTCCTGTTGAAAAACAAATGATAGTCCCACTAAGTGCAAACCAGATGGGATGGCGTATCGCTGCAGAATGCTGTGGTAGCCATGCTGGTTAAGTGTGCCTTGAATTATAAATAAATCACTGACAGTGTCACCAGCAAAGCACCCCCACACCATCACACCTCCTCATCCATGCTTTACGGTGGGAACCACACATGCGGGGATCACCCGTTCACCTACTCTGCGTCTCACAAAGTCACGGCTGTTGGAAAAAAAATCTCTAAATTAGACTCATTAGACCAAAGGACAGATCTACACCGGTCTAATGTCCATTGCTCGTGTTTCTTGGCCCAAGCAAGTTTCTTATTATTATTGGTATCCTTTAGGGGTGGTTTCTTTGCAGCAATTCAACCATGAAGGCTTGATTCACACAGTCTCCTCTGAATAATTGATGTTGAGATGTGTCTGTTACTTGATCTCTGTGAAACATTTATTTGGACTGCAATCTCAGGTGCAGTTAACCCTAATAAACATATCCTCTGCAGCAGAGGTAACTATGGGTCTTCCTTTCCTGTGGCGGTCCTCATAAGAGCCAGTTTCATCATAGCGCTTGATGGTTTTTGCGACTGCACTTAAAGAAACTTTCAAAGTTCTTGACATTTTCAGATTGACTGACCTTCATGTCTTAAAATAATGATGGACTGTCGTTTATCTTTGATTATTTGAGCTGTTCTTGCCATAATATGGACTTGGTCTTTTACTAAATAGGGCTATCTTCTGTACACCACCCCTAATGATTAGCTCAAATGCATTAAAAATAAATTACACAAATAAACTTTTAACAAGGTACACCTGTTAATTGAAATGCATTCCAGGTGACTATCTCTTGAAGCTGGTTGAGAGAATGCCAAGAGTGTGCAAAGCTGATATCAAGGCAAAAGGTTGCTACTTTGAAGAATCTCAAATATAAAATGTATTTTGATTTGTGTAACACTTTTTTGGTTACTACATGATTCCATATGTGTTATTTCATAGTTTAGATGTCTACACTATTATTCTAAAATGTAGAAAATAGTAAAACTAAATAAAAACCCTGGAATAAGTAGGTATGTCCAAACTTTTGACTGGTACTGTATATTGAGGTATATTCAATATAGACAGGAACAGCAGTGCCACAGCAGTGCCAGTGCGGGCTCCAGATTTAACTTCTCATTCTTGTGCTGGTCAAACAGTGAATAATACAAGTAATGACAAGAGGAAGAGAATAGTGAGAGTTCCTGTTAGGCAGTTCCGCTGTCCACTGGTCCTTCCCCCCAAAAATCCACCTACTGCAAAAAAAAAATATCTATAATCTCTCCAAAAGAGTCTTGCTTGTGTGTGCCAGGCTGTTCTTGTCAATGTCTACTGGAAGAATTGGAGAAGTGTATTTCACAAAGTAACTCATACCTGAGAAGATAGCATTACATCAGACAGCTGTGTTACTTTCATCCTCAGGCTATCAACAGGCACTTAGTATCATTTCTCCCTCTTTGACTCACACTGGCTGATAGTAATTCATGTAAATGAATAAATCTCTCCCCATTTTCCAAAATGACTCAGGTGAGACCAATTCATTCTTAAGGCTCGCAGATGCACAGAGCGAATAGTGGCTCCGCCGATCACATGCGGAATCATTTGCACATAAATTGGGAAAAAGCCTGTTTTGCAAATTGCAGATATTCATCGTCAAATCTTTATATGTGGTCTTTTCACCTTAGGCATTTTCAGTGGTTGTGGCCACCATACATATAACCTCTCCCTATGTTTGCATAGATACAGTAAATCACCCCTGTGTGTGTGTTTTACAAATCAGCACTAGGGGTTAAAACAGGACGAGGCTTGAATGGCAATTAGGTGTCCTGTCGTTAAGGCAGCACACCGACTTGGAGACTCTGGCTATGTTCCAATGACCATACTATTTAGAATGCATGCCCACTACATTAATACATGTTATGTTGTATGCAAGTGTGGACATGGAATCTGAACCACTTGATGCTGCTTGGTGTGAATCACCCAGCCTTTGACCCCCAACTCCTCAGGGTCTGATCCATCTCTCTCACTGGTTCCTATCCGCCGTAACCTTAGTGTTAGAGGAACAGAGGCCTTGTTGCTATGGGGATTACATTCATCCTACCTACAAGCAGGGCAGAACCACATTTGGAGAGCAGGAGAGATCAAGTGTGGTGACTGGCCCTGGGAGGAGCACATCAAAAATTTGAGTTCTTCTTCAGAGCAGAGGTTGTTTTTGGCCCTAAGGATTAAGGCTTGGGCTTACTTGTTTCTTGAATATGAGCAGCGTTTAGTTTATTAATTCAACCATTTAAAAAAAACAAGCACACATAAAACTTGAAAAGCCACACATGAGTAAAATATAATAACACACAATAAAGTCTGGTCCATTGTGGTCCTCTTTAGACAAGATGTTTTGGCAAGATCCAACACGGTTGCACACAGAATGACAGTGAGATAATAAAACATAAAAACAAAGAAGAAGAACATCCATCACATCATTGCAGTTGCATCGTAAGGTACATTCAAATCAAGCCGCCTGTTTTGCTGGCCTTGCCTGCTTTTTGGAAAGTCTGAGCCTTGGTTGAAAGGTGGGTACAGTGACCTGAAGAACATTGATCGTCGAAGTGGCAAAACAAAAGCAGGGAGCATATAAATGCTCACATCAGATTCAAGCAACAAAGAAAAAGCTGCATCGATTAGGACGAAGGTCTGCGTATTCAAACTGCGGAACACAACGAGAAACTCAGAAGAAACAGGGATGTCCTCAAGCAGCTCATTAGGACCACTGCATTTTTGGGTATGCAATAATTTGCTTTTAGAGGATACAACGAGAGGGAAAGTTCCGCCGACAAGGGCAACTACAAGGAGCTTGCAGAAACAATTGCACGTTAGGATGCTTTACTTGCTGAACATATCGAGCTTTCAACTGTCAATTCCGAATGATTTTATAGCTTCCATCGCATCATCCATTAAACGATTAAAGAGAGAGGTTGATGCAGCAAATTTTTTCACGTGCGCTGAAGTAGGTTTTCCACTTTCCTCCGGTATTTATTTAGCAAAGATAACACTCAGGACAGACACATGCAAAAACTCATGAATTGTTGCAGCAGCCTAGGCTACACCTAAACATTAGAAATCTGACATGCTGTATGGAATGTAAACAATTTTTAAAAATCAGTCTGATCAACTGTAGACTACTAATAAGATCAGCTGCATACTGTAAGGAGTGCGCTGACAGTTGGTAAGCAAGTACAGGGAGTGAGTGTTTTAATAAATAAACAAAACAATAAACACGACACACAAACAACGCACTGACATGAAACAGAGTCAATAACACCCGAGGAAAGAACCAAGGGGAGTGACAGATATAGGGAAGATAATCAAGGAGGTGATGGAGTCCAGGTGAGTTTGATGATGCACAGGTGCGTGAGACGATGGTGACAGGTGTGCGGGACAATCAGCAGCCTGATGACCTAGAGGCCGGAGAGGGAGTACAGTGCCTTGCAAAAGTATTCATCCCCCTTGGTGTTTTTCCAAATTTTTTGCATCACAAGCTGTAATTTAAATTGATTTTTATTTGGATTTCATGTAATGGACATAGACAAAATTGTCCAAATTGGTGAAGTGAAATGGAAAAAAGAAATACCTTCAGAAAAAATGTATAAATAGAAATTCAGAAAAAAAATGGAAAAGTGGTGCGTGCAGATGTATTCATTCTATTAATATGCTGTACAGCAGCATGGCTATTTGAACAAAATGGTATACCTTGCACAGACAGGGCAGCATTGATGAAAGGGTGTTGAGTCCAATTGCCTCCATGGTATACCACACATTGTCATTATTAGAGAGCTTTCGTCTGGGGTATAGATAAAAGGTTGGGGCATGTTCGGGTAATTTAGAGAGAGATTTTTCTAGCGATGCCATCGGGCAGAGCTCCTTCCCAAGGTTCTCATACATGTAGCCGCGACGATTCTCTCCGTCGCTTTCAATTGGATTTTTTTGGTTCTTGGTTTCTTCATTGAAACTCAGTGTTGCGTATCTCAATCCATTTTTGTCCTCATTTATTACGAAGGAGTCTGGCTTCAGTTTGCAATTTCCTTCATAGCATCTTTGGCCAAAGTGCAACTGCAAATCAAACCACAACTTTTTCAGTAATCCTCCAGTGGTGGCAGGGCTCAAGGCTTCGGACTTGTAGAGGATTTTTAGGTCCTGGTGTGTAATAGTGGGTGTTGGCTGGTTCTGTTCCTTCCCTCAGCTGTTTTATGATACCAGCAAAGACATTGTCTGAATTCAGGAACTCAGTGTCTCTCATCAGGCACCAAGACTGGCTCAGAGGCGGCTCATTTAAGTTACGGTTTAGGCCAGCGACGCTGCTGATTCCGTATCGGTCTCCTTTAGCAGTCCTTGCGGTGGCATTGAAACTCCGGAGAATATTACCCATCTCCTGTTTTGAAACAATTGCCAGATAAGATGTTTATCCCCTATTCTGACAGCCTTTCCCGAAAGCACTTCACTGTCAAGTTGGTTTGACTTGATGTAGCTTTTTAATTTCTCTCCTTTTCTATGTCGTCTATAGCAGCGCTACTGATTTCTGCATGTCTAACGTTAACGCCAGACTCAGGTTGTTGGTCCACTTACTCGTCTTCTTGTTTCATTTCTTTCATATCCACCTCCTCTTCTTTTTGACACCATTCTTCAAATGTTAGTGGATTAAACAAATCAGAAGTGACTTTAAAATCATCCATGATGACTTACAGGTGCTAAGAATAGTAGTTTTAAAGGTAGTAGCGGTAGTGAGTTGCTAGGTAACAATGCCACTTTATATGAACGTGGCCATGTATATGTTGTCTCATATATCATGGGCAGGAGAGGCTCTAACAATGGGAATTCCAAACCACCCGTTGTATAATATAACATACAGTGCCTTGCAATATTCATATTTTGTTGCATTACAACCTGTAATTTAAAACTTCTTGTCAATAGGGGGGCGCCATTTCGACTTAAATTAAACTGCCTCGTACTCAATTCTTGCTCGTACAATATGCATATTATTATTACTATTGGATAGAAAACACTCTCTAGTTTCTAAAACCGTTTGAATTATTTCTCTGAGTGAAACAGAACTCATTCTGCAGCACACTTCCTGTCAGGAAGTGAGATTTCTGAAATCGAGGTCTCTGTTCTAGGGTCAGTTTATAAATTCCCATGTAAGCTATGGGGCTACATGCACTGCATACGCCTTCCTCTAGATGTCAGTAAGCGGTGAGAATTTGAATGGAGTGGATTGCACCATCTGGGGCACTATAAAAGCTCTTGGAACGGAAGGTCCGATCTTTTCAACGGGGGGCCTGACGCAGGAGGGATATCACCATGGCGTCTTGAAAAGCTTTCGTTTTAGCAGTTTTATATCTCCGGCTCTGATTTAATTTGATTTTTGTCTTAAAAACTTCATAAGGTAGTTAATTTAAACCGACTTATAGCAGTTTATATCAGTTTATTGCGATTTTCTGGAATTTCTTTGTCACGCGCTATCGCGAGTTGGACACCTCTCCGGCACATGGCTAGCGTTAGCTGCTATTTCTACAGGAGAAGAGGACATCTTTCAACCAAAAGACGATTGTTCTGGAGAAAGGACACCTTGCCCAAGATTCTGATGGAAGCTCAGCAAATAGTAAGACGTCTTTATGCTGTTAATTCGTATTTATGTTGACAAATGTTAAACAATAATTCCGCCATGAATTTCGGTGCGGTCTCGCTTTAGCGCACGCTGTATGCGTAGTAACGTTAATTTAAAAAATCTAGCACAGCGGTTGCATTAAGAACTAATGTATCTTTCATATGCTGTCCAACCTGTATTTTTTAGTCAAGTTTATGATTAGTTATCGATTAGATTAGGTGCCTCTCCAAGATGGCGCCGGACAGATTGCTTGAAGTTTGGCCACTAATCACATTGTATAACCACGATTTGTGCCGCTACATATGCACATTTTCGAACAAACCCTATATGCATTGTGTAATATGATGTTACAGGACTGTCATCTGAAGAAGTTTATGAAGGTTAGTCAAAAATTATACATCTTTTGCTTGTTTCTTACGATCGCTAACCTTTGCTGCTGGTAAATGGCTTGTGTTTCTGGCTATTGTGGTAAGCTAATATAATGCTATATTGTGTTTTCGCTGTAAAACACTTAAAAAATCTGAAATATTGGCTGGATTCACAAGATGTTTGTCTTTCATTTGCTGTATGCTGTGTATTTTTCAGAAATGTTTTATGATGAGTATTTAGGTAATTCACGTTGCTCTCTGTAGTTATTCTAGTCGCTTTGGTGAGAGTGGTGATGGTGACTGCAATGGTAAACTATGATTTATACCTGAAATATGCACATTTTTCTAACAAAACATATGCTATACAATAAATATGTTATCAGACTGTCATCTGATGAAGTTGTTTCTTGGTTAGTGGCTATTTATATCTTTATTTGGTCGAATTTGTGATAGCTACCTATGCAGGAAAAAAATGGTGGAGTAAAAAAAGTGGTGTCTTTTGCTAACGTGGTTAGCTAATAGATTTACATATTGTGTCTTCCCTGTAAAACATTTTAAAAATCAGAAATGATGTCTGGATTCACAAGATGTGTATCTTTCATCTGGTGTCTTGGACTTGTGATTTAATGATATTTAGATGCTAGTATTTACTTGTGACGCTATGCTAGGCTATGCTAGTCAGCTTTTTTACTGATGGGGGTGCTCCCGGATCCGGGATTGGGAGGAATTAGAGGTTAAATAGATTTTAAATAGATTTTATCCCCTCTCTCCACTGGGATTCTCTGCCTCTAACCCTATTACAGGGGCTGAGTCACTGGCTTACTGGTGCTCTTTCATGCCGTCCCTAGGAGGGGTGCGTCACTTGAGTGGGTTGAGTTACTGACGTGATCTTCCTGTCTGGGTTGGCGCCCCCCCTTGGTTTGTGCTGTGGTGGAGATCTTTGTGGGCTATACTCGGCCTTGTCTCAGGATTGTAAGTTGGTGGTTGAAGATATCCCTCTAGTGGTGCGGGGGCTGTGCTTTGACAAAGTGGGTGGGGTTATATCCTTCCTGTTTGGCCCTGTCTGGGGGTATCATCGGATGGGGCCACAGTGTCTCCTGACCCCTCCTGTCTCAGCCTCCAGTATTTATGCTGCAGTAGTTTATGTGTCGGGGGGCTAGGGTCAGTTGGTTATATCTGGAGTACTTCTCCTGTCTTATCCAGTGTCCTGTGTGAATTTAAGTATGGTCTCTAATTCTCTCCTTCTCTCTTTCTTTCTCTCTCTCGGAGAACCTGAGCCCTAGGACCATACGTCAGGACTACCGGGCATGATGACTCCTTGGTGTCCCCAGTCCACCTGGCCTTGCTGCTGTTCCAGTTTCAACTGTTCTGCCTGCGGTTATGGAACCCCTACCTGTCCCAGACCTGCTGTTTTCAACTCTTAATGATCGGCTATGAAAAGCAAACTGACATTTATTCCTGATTTATTATTTGACCATGCTTGTCATTTATGAACATTTTGAAAATCTTGGCTCTCTCTAATTCTCTCCTTCTTTCTTTCTTTCTCTCTCTCGGAGGACCTGAGCCCAAGGACCATACGTCAGGACTACCGGGCATGATGACTCCTTGCTGTCCCCAGTCCACCTGGCCTTGCTGCTATTCCAGTTTCAACTGTTCTGCCTGCGGTTATGGAACCCCTACCTGTCCCAGACCTGCTGTTTTCAACTCTTAATGATCGGCTATGAAAAGCCAACTGACATTTATTCCTGATTATTATTTGACCATGCTTGTCATTTATGAACATTTTGAAAATCTTGGCTCTCTCTAATTCTCTCCTTCTCTCTTTCTTTCTCTCTCTCGGAGGACCTGAGCCCTAGGACCATAAGTCAGGACTACCGGGCATGATGACTCCTTGCTGTCCCCAGTCCACCTGGCCTTGCTGCTATTCCAGTTTCAACTGTTCTGCCTGCGGTTATGGAACCCCTACCTGTCCCAGACCTGCTGTTTTCAACTCTTAATGATCGGCTATGAAAAGCCAACTGACATTTATTCCTGATTATTATTTGACCATGCTTGTCACTTATGAACATTTTGAACATCTTGGCCATGTTCTGTTATAATCTCCACCCGGCACAGCCAGAAGAGGACTGGCCACCCCTCATAGCCTGGTTCCTCTCTAGGTTTCTTCCTAGGTTTTGGCCTTTCTAGGGAGTTTTTCCTAGCCACCGTGCTTCTACACCTGCATTGCTTGCTGTTTGGGGTTTTAGGCTGGGTTTCTGTACAGCACTTCGAGATATTAGCTGATGTACGAAGGGCTATATAAAATACACTTGATTTGATTTGATTTGGATTTCATGTAATGGACATAGACAAAATAGTCCAAATTGGTGAAGTGAAATGAAAAAAAAATTACTTGTTTCAAAAGATTCTGGAAAAAAAACAAAAGTAGTGCATGCATATGTATTCACCCCTTTGCTATGAAGCCCTTAAATAAGATCTGGTGCAACCAATTACTTTCAGAAGTCACATAATTAGTTAAAAAAAGTAAACCTGTGTGCAATCTAAGTGTCACATGATCTCAGTATATATATATCTGTTCTGAAAGGCCCCAGAGTCTGCAACACCACTAAGCAAGGGTCACCACCAAGCAAGTGGCACCATGAAGACCAAGTAGCTCTCCAAACAGGTCAGGGACAAAGTTCTGGAGAAGTAGAGATCAGGTTTGGGTTATAAAAAAATATCCCAAACTTTGAACATCCCACGGAGCACCATTAAATCCATTATTTAAAAATGGAAAGAATATGGCACCACAACAAACTTGCCAAGAGAGGGCTGTCCACCAAAACTCACAGACCAGGCAAGGAGGGCATTATTCAGAGAGGCAACAAAGAAACCAAAGATAACCCTGAAGAAGCTGCAAAGCTCCACAGCGGAGATTGGAGAATCTGTCCATAGGACCACTTTAAGCCATACACTCCACAGAGCTGGGCTTTACGGAAGAGTGGCCAGAAACAAGCCATTGCTTAAAGAAAAAAATAAGCAAACACGTTTGGTGTTCACCAAAAGGCATGTGGGAGACTCCCCAAACATGTGGAAGAAGTTACTCTGGTCAGATGAGACAAAAATGTAGCTTTTTGGAATCAAGGAAAACGCTATGTCTGGCGCAAACCCAACACCTCTCATCACCCCGAGAACACCATCCCTACAGTGAAGCATGGTGGTGGCGGAATCATGCTGTGGGGATGTTTTTCATCGACAGGGACTGGGAAACAGGTCAGAAGGGAAGGAATGATTGATGGTGCTAAATACAGGGAAATTCTTGAGGGACTGGGAGGGAGGTTCACTTTCCAGCAGGACAATGACCCTAAGCATTCTGCTAAAGTAACACTTGAGTGGTTTAATGGGAAACATTTAAATGTATTGGAATGGCCTAGTCAAAGCCCAGACTTCAATCCAATTGAGAATATATGTTATGACTTAAGGATTGCTGTACACCAGCGGAACCATTCCAATTTGAAGGAGCTGGAGCAGTTTTGCCTTGAAGAAAGGCCAAAAATCCCAGTGGCTAGATGTGCCAAGCATATAGCAATATACCCCAAGAGACTTGCAGCTGTAATTGCTGCAAAAGATGGCTTTACAAAGTATTGACTTTGGCGGGGTGAATAGTTATGCACACTCAATATTTCATTTTTTTGGTCTTATTTCTTGTTTGTTTCACTAGAAAAAATATGTTGCATGTTCAAAGTGATAGGCATGTTGTGTAAATCAAATTATACAATCCCCCCAAAAAATCTATTTTAATTTCAGGTTGTATGTCAACAAAATAGGAAAAATGCCACGGTGGGTGAATACTATCACAAGCCAATGTACCGATTCCATGGCACATGGTTTATGCATTGGTACAAAAAACAACACTTGATTCAGTACTTAGAGTTTTTCAATTTGAATTATTATACCAAATTCTTGCCACCAACAGAATGCTATATATATGGGGCATACAACAATCTCAGCTCTGTAGATTTTGCTGCTAAGAGACAGAATCAATAGATCATTTATTCTGGTATTGCCCCTATGTAGCTTGTTTCTGATCACAGGTTCAGGAATGGTTAAAAAATCACTACACTTAAAATGTACCTTACAAATAGCAGTGTTGGGTGATTTGGAAAGCCATAGTCAGTCAATAAATATTATAATAATACTCGTAGGAAAGGTTTTCATCTTTAGCTCACAATCTGTGTATACTATATGATTAGAAAGGTTAAACATTTTGGTAAAACTGCACAATTTCCAAAATATATGGCACATGGAAACCAAGCGAGGGTGGTCTACGCTGATAGGTGGGATGGGCTGAGAGTGGCTGAGGGTTGGGATTAAATAGATTATGTTCAGTAATGTATTATTGTTATGTGACTGCTTTATATAAAAGTAACATGTATGTAAAAATATAAATGTAAAATGTAGCAGAAAAGCTGTTAAAAAAGAAAAAGATAATTGTCCTCTGAAGAGGGGGGGTGGTGTAGGGGTTAATTATTCAAATAAATAAAAATAAAAAAGTCTTAAATTTAAACCACAATTAGTTGAATGAGGTGTTAGTGAAGGGCTTGAACAAAAACCTATAAACTCCTGTCCTGTGTATATTTATTAAAAACTGTAGCTGTCAGTTGGTCTACTGAACAAGCTTATGAAGTTTATCTTCTTGAGATGGCCCTCACTTGGGAATGGCATTTTGTACAATGGACAGTGTTTTAAGGACTCATGCACGTATACAGGAAAACCAATAAAACTGTTCCCATTCATTCTAAAATGACAAACGTTTCTGGTTTTGAGGCTTGGGCATCTGGTGACAGCAGTTCATCTGTCCAATCCCCTGCAAGGAGAGAGAAATTCATCAATAATATTACAAAGCTGTGCTCATTTCATTGAATATATATTCCTGTTTGATATGAATTTATTTAATTACTGTATATTGGACATGGAAAATAGCAGCTTTAATGCAATACCAGCTTCACAGTGAAACTGTCACGACTTCAACCGAGGCAGGCTCTCCTTCCCGTTCGGGTGGCGCTCGGCGGTCGTCGTCACCGGCCTACTAGCTGCTACTGACTCTTTTTCCTCCCCCTCCTTATGTGTTTATGTGTATCACCTGGTTTGAGGGAATTGGCAATCAGGGTGGCTTTATTAGTCAGCCAGCCTGTCTGCTTCTTTGTGCGGGATTGTTCGTCTGTTTCTTTGGATTTCGGGAGTGGTTCGTGTTTGTGTACTGGTTTTGTCTTCATGTTTGAAGACAGGTGTTTATTTGACACCCAGTAGTCCGGTTTGGACATTTTTGGTTTACGGGTTGGGAATTAAACTCAACGTATTGAAGCTCTGCTGTTCCTGCGTCTGATTCCACAAACACCCCGACACCTAGAGCGTTACAGAAACACCACTATTGTGCCTATTAATAATTTGTAAAAAGTCAGCAAAATAGCTTCTTTAGCTATCTCATGTAGCCTCTATCATGCATTCAAGCTTACCTGTCATATTTCCATCGATGGAGCAGCAGACCAAGCAATATGCCAGAGGAGGAGATCGATTCTGTTACTTGTTGACAGAAATGTCCATTTTGTGATAGTTGTTCACTGAATTGATAGCACTAGTTGCTCACGCTGCTACAGCGGCTACAATGTAAACAAAAGTCTTGCGCTCAGTTGAATATGTTATCACATGATGCTGCCAGGTAGGCAGCAGGCAGCTAGCTGCCTTTGGATTGAAACACAGCCAAAGCAATTTGCATAGCCCGCCATGGCAACGGTTGGAGCCACTGGACAGCAGTATGCAATGCACTGAGTGCATCAGAAGTCGATAGGAACATTGTTAGGCTACAAGGGACTTGTCTTTGAGTTTGTACTGGAAATGTGATGACACAACAAACTAAACAAAACACTGATACACGCTAATGACAAACGAGGACCTATCGTCTGCTAAACTCTCAGTTTAAAGTTTCATCAAATACAGTAGTCCTAACAGGATGCAATGCAGAAACACCAGAACAACAGTAGAACCCAGCTCCTTTGCGAACACCTCTTTCGCTCTCTCTTGCTCTTCTCTCCTCTGTGAGGTTGTGTGTGTGTGTGCCTGTCATACTGTGCAACTTTCTTGTGCTGCTTATGATTGTGTTTCTTTAGACTTTGAAACAATATATGAATTGCCTCCGGTGCCGAGTGCCGCTCTTGACGTGAGAAGAAAGAAATCTCGGCGATACCAGTGAAGGCTGATTTTTTACCCCCTTCAAAGGTGCGAGTCACAGCCAGGGCCTTGGAAAGCTTGGTTTGTTAACGGGAAAGAACAGGTAGGAGAGGGGGAGAGAGAGCATGAATGAGGGAGAGAGAAAGATCGAGAGACAAAGAGGAAACAGTAAAAGAGACGGAAAGAGTGAGAGTTTGCAAGAGCAAAAAATGGTGTAGGAGACAGAGAGTTGCAGAGAGTGGAGGAGAGAGAGGAAAGATTTACCAATTTTGAATGTTATATAGTTTTGGGGCATCTCTGAGCGATGTTCTATCAATTCCTGGGGTCATTTCATGTTTTCATGTGTATCATGAGCTCTTGCCATTCATGCAAGCAGAAATACAGCCAGTATGACGTAGCATTGTGATAAAGCTGCTCTCACTGGAAATTAATACGAAGATTGCTTTTAGATCGCGAACACATCTTTCATAGATGTCAAATTTCTATACTGGCCAATGTCATAATGCGGGAGCTTGTCTTCTCTGGAATGAGCCATTGATCATTTTTTTTGCAATATTACTACGTCAAAAAATGTGTAATATAACAGAGGGTCCACCACAGTTAATCTATTTTTCTGTCTCTTCCGCTCTCCTCGGATTCAATTTAAAATCAGGTACAGCCACACTAACAAGCTTTACGCGATACTACCATCAGCGACTGCTGCGGGTCATATAACCCTAGAAAAGCAACAGTTGCTTCCTTCCTACCTCTCCACGAAACTTCCCATGTGAATCAACGGACTGCCTTGGGCTGCTGGGCCAACTAAACCTCTCAATAGTACCTCCACACCATACAGGTGCTTCACTCCAGGTTCCTACACAACCCCCTCCATAGTAAATCCAACAGGCGTGCATACAACCTGGCCTCAACCATTATTCTCGAACCACTCCTATATTCATGAATCATTAACATCCCCATCATTGTACAAGACCCCCTCCAGAGTAAAGTGAATAGGCATCCTTTCAACCTGCATAACCTAGCCGCAACCTTTTAATTCAAGTCTTTCCTGAATTCATTCACCAATCATTATCATCACCATCATCATCACCCATCTCCCCACCTACCCGTGATCAACTACCCACCACTTTCTCTCAATATAATTAGTGTCAGCGCTCAGTTCATCTTCTAACCACCCACCATAAAAGCTCTTGACTCAATGAAGCGTGTAAGTGAAGCTAGGGAGAGGGGGGAGGCAGTGGAAGAAGAAACTGCCATCGTTGAAGTGCAAAATAAGACAGGGCAGGTAACTCTTGTGCGGGAGATTTGTCAGGCTTTGTAACATTGCTGCAACCTAAGAGCACGCTTTACTGTTGCGTTGTGTGACACACTTTGTGTATCGATGAAGCTTAGCAACGAGGCTTAGCAAGGGACTGCTACTCTTCATGTAGACAGACGCCAACAGCTGATTGGTCACGGCTTGTCACAACAAATATACTGTAATTGTGTTATATGATGGTTAATAGTTCAAAAAAAAAGTTTCTTAAAAAATTGTATGTTGCTGCCAGGTGTGAACTTCATTTGTACTTATTGATAAACAACAAAAATCAGTACAATAGCTATTGTATATTACTGCATTTCCATGTGCCAACTGGGGTTCAAATCTGTGACCTGCATGTCAGTACTGTGAGCCAATTAAGATTAAATGTAAATATTCTAGCTCAGGCAAGGTCATAACACAATTGTGGTTCACAAAACCACCCCAACTACATTCACATGCAGTGCAGGGTTCCCATGCTATCTGTAGCCACTTCTCACATCGTTCTTCACATGGCACATGAGTGAATCTTATCCATAAATAGTCTATCACACCATTTTGCTTGCGGATATCGCCCGACTCACAGATCCCTGCAGCTTATACTTACAGCGATGTCTGTAGATCTAGATAAGTCTAGTTAATTATAGGATGAAATGCCAAGGGACAGTTGCAGGGCGTGTGTTAGCCGATAGCACTTCCTCTGCCCACGCTATATCAAATGAAAAATGCGACAGCCGTCGAATTATCAGCGTGGCGCAGGCCTGTCTCGCGTTTGCGAACTTACTCTTCCTCAGCTAAAACAAAGTGAGTACAGAAAGAAGTGCGTCAGTTTCAAAAGCAAGATAGTTGGCTGTCTCAATGTGTACATTTCAAATCCTCCTTGATGCATGCTTTGTTTGAATGAGGATAAAAATGTGGCTTCTTCACAACAACAATACTTCAAAATGCTGACCCTCTAGTAATATTTATGCTAATGTCTTCTTTAAACTATAAAATATTAAAGGGGCCTGTTTATTGACCACTCAGAGTTTAGTTACAGATCTGGCAACATCCTTCATCCCGACAATGCTAACCCAAAGGCCTTCCTTCCACTAAACCAGATGCAAACAGCATAAGTCATATATTTCCTCTGTGCTTCAGAGAGAGAATCGATGTCTGTCCTCTCTCTCTCTCTGTAACGCTCTCTCTCCCTCTCTCTTTACTCTCGCTCTCTTTAGTCTTTAGAAGCGAGGTTTACATTTCTGTCTTTTATGGAACCCTTGGCATATACTTTCCCAATGTAAAATATTCTAAATGCAAACTTCCTGCTCACAGGCCAGACCGGAAGAAAACATATGAAATATAGAAAATGAACCAAGAAAAAGAATATACATAAAAAATATTATAAAAATCACCTTTATCTCCTATCCACTTCCACTATTTAGGCCTACATGTAATGTTTGTTTATGTGTTTTGGTGTCTGACTGCCATGTGTATTAATAAACACCTCACAGCATTAAATGCCCACTCCTTAATAATAAAATATACAGTACATTTATCACAGATTGGGGCCTTTATAATGTGCAATATCCTCCAAGAGAAAGACAAGAGGGAGTGAGTGAGGGAGTGAGTGATCAGGTACAGTGCATTTTTCTCACTCATCTACATATAATGACAAAGTGAAAACATGTTTTTTGAAATATTTGCAAATGTATTGAAAATGAAATACAGAAATATCTCATTTACATAAGTAGTCACACCCTTCAGTCAATAATTGCCAGACTCACCTTCAGCAGCGATTACAGCTGTGGGTCTTTCTAAGTAAGTCTCTAAGAGCTTTACACACCTGGATTGTACAATATTTGCCCAAAAATCTTTTTTTAATTCTTCAAGCTCTGTCAAGTTCGTTGATGATCATTGATAGTCATAAATCTTTGAGTCTTGTCAAAGATTTTCAAGGCAATTTAAGTCAAAACTATAACTAGGCCACTCAGGAACATTCAATGTCGTCTTGGTAAGCAACTCCAGTGTATATTCTGTACAGGCTTCCTTCATTTAGGTTAGTATTGTGGAGTAACTACAATGTTGTTGATCCATCCTCAGTTCTTCTCCTATCACTGCCATGAATATATGTAACCATTGACCTCATGGTGAAGCAAATTTCTTAACTTATTTAGGCTTGCCATAACAAAGGGGTTAAATACTTATTGACTCAAGACATTTCAGCTTTTCATTTTAAATGAATTTGTGAAAATTCCAATTTGACATTATGAGGAATTGTGTGTAGGTCAGTGACACACACTTTCAATTGAATCCATTTTAAATTCAGGCTGTAACACAACAACATTTGGAATCAAGGGGTGTGAATTCTTTCTGAAGGCACTGTTTATCTGACATCTACCAGGATTGGCACGTGCAGTGTTTATATGTATCAATGTAATGGCGTTGCCATTCACCACCATGGGTATGATGATAAAAACTATAGTCTACAGATACACTATCAGTAGCATATCAACTATCGATCTACAAACCCTAAACCTAGCTCTAACCATCTGGTTGCTTCATTAGCTCACTCACTCACACACACATTATGATTGTTTCCAATGGTACTGAGCAAGGACTGGAGATTAAGAACACACAGTCTCAGTTGAGAGTAAAGGAGTGGCATGTTTAAAAACATTTGTTTTTGCTTTGGTGCAATTTTCACAACTCTTAGTACAAAACTCAAAACAGATCATCAAAAAGGCAATTGTTTTAAAACTCTAAACACATTTTCAAAGGACTAATGACTACACAAAATCTTACAGTCACTTTTTCACCAAACATAATCAGTGTTTCATCTAGAAACAGGCGTCATGCCCATAGGGGGCACAGTGGCACATACCTCCTCAGATTTGTCCTGTACGTTTTTCTTTCTTTAAAAGTTACTTTTTTGTTGTTTCTCTGTAATACTACTAGTAACCTAGACATTTCCTGAAGTTGGCTTTAGCTAGCCCAGATAGGTTCCCAAACTTCCAAACTAGCTACCAAGAAGCCATTTAAAGCTATCGATCTTAGAGTAGCTAGCTTGTCTAACTATCAGACCAGTACATCACCGGGGCCAAACTTCTTGCCGTCCAGGACCTCCACACCAGGCGGTGTCAGAGGAAGGTCCTAAACATTTTCAAAGACTCCAGCCACCCTAGTCATAGACTGCTCTCTCTGCTACCGCACAAGCAAGTGGTACCGGACCGCCAAGTCTAGGTCCAAGAGGCTTCGAAACAGCTCTGGCTAGGCCACTCCAGGACCTTGAAATGCTCCTTACGAAGCCACGCCTTCGTTGCCCGGGCGGTGTGTTTGGGATCATTGTCATGCTGAAAGACCCCGCCACGTTTCATCTTCAATGCCCTTGCTGATGGAAGGAGGTTTTCACTCAAAATCTAACGATACATGGCCCCATTCATTCTTTCCTTTACACGGATCAGTCGTCCTGGTCCCTTTGCAGAAAAACAGCCCCAAAGCATGATATTTCCACCCCCATGCTTCACAGTAGGTATGGTGTTCTTTGGATGCAACTCAGCATTCTTTGTCCTCCAAACACGACGAGTTGAGTTTTTACCAAAAAGTTCTATTTTGGTTTCATCTGACCATATGACATTCTCCCAATCTTCTTCTGGATCATCCAAATGTTCTCTAGCAAACTTCAGACGGGCCTGGACATGAACTGGCTTAAGCAGGGGGACACGTCTGGCACTGCAGGATTTGAGTCCCTGGCGGCGTAGTGTGTTACTGATGGTAGGCTTTGTTACTTTGGTCCCAGCTCTCTGCAGGTCATTCACTAGGTCCCCCCGTGTGGTTCTGGGATTTTTGCTCACTGTTCTTGGGATCATTTTGACCCCACGGGGTGAGATCTTGCGTGGAGCCCCAGATGGAGGGAGATTATCAGTGGTCTTGTATGTCTTCCATTTCCTAATAATTGCTCCCACAGTTGATTTCTTCAAACCAAGCTGCTTACCGATTGCAGATTCAGTCTTCCCAGCCTGGTGCAGGTCTACAATTTTGTTTCTGGTGTCCTTTCACAGCTCTTTGGTCTTGGCCATAGTGGAGTTTGGAGTGTGACTGTTTGAGGTTGTGGACAGGTGTCTTTTATACTGATAACAAGTTCAAACAGGTGCCATTAATACAGGTAACGAGTGGAGGACAGAGGAGCCTCTTAAAGAAGAAGTTACAGGTCTGTGAGAGCCAGAAATCGTGCTTGTTTGTAGGTGACCAAATACCTTATTTCCACCATAATTTGCAAATAAATTCATTAAAAATCCTACAATGTGATTTTCTGGATTTTTTTTTCTCATTTTGTCTGTCAAAGTGTACCTATGATGAAAATTACAGGCCTCTCTCATCTTTTTAAGTGGGAGAACTTGCACAATTGGTGGCTGACTAAATACTTTTTTGCCCCACTCTATATACTGTAATGTACTATTATGATGATGACTATTATGATTTTACTTCACAATAAGTAAAAAAAAAAATCTGATATTGACAAGATCATATGTATGTACAGTATGTAACAAATGCATCCCCTATATAGTAGACATGTGTCCAAAATGAAGTTGCTGGGGTGGGGTTCACACTGCTTTACTAAAATTGCATTAGCCAAAACAATACTGTAACGCTTTTATCAAAAGTGACAACTGTGTTTCCACACATTTTGGTATGAGACCCCAGTGGGGGGTCTCTGACGTTGCTAGTGTCATGCTCTTACAAACTGAGTCACGTACAGGACCATTAAAAGACATAAGAATAGGGCCTCCCGAGTGGTGCACTGCTTGAGGCGTCATTACAGACCCGGGTTCGATCCCAGGCTGTGTCACAACCGCCGTGACCGGGAGTCCCATAGGGTGGTGCACAATTGGCCCAGCGTCGTCCGGGTTAGGGGAGGGTTTGGCCGGGGGGGCTTTACTTGGCTCATCACGCTCTAGTGACTCCTTGTGGCGGGCCGGGCGCTTGCGGGATGACTTTGGTTGTCAGTTGAACAGTGTTTCCTCCGACACATTGGTGCAGCTGTTTTCTGGGTTAAGCGGGCAAGTGTTAAGAAGTGGGGTTTGGCGGGTCATGTTTTGGGAAGACGCAGTACTCGACCTTTGCCTCTCCCGAGCAAGTTGGGGAGTTGAAGTGATGAAACAATATCGGAATTGGATTGCATTTGGATATCACGAAATTGGGGGAAAAAAGGGGTAATAAAATTATAATAATGTACTTGTGTATTTTTTAAATACATAAGTACAATACTGTAAAATACAATACATGATAACAATACAGGTGGAAGATGTATGATTGCCATCCCCATGAGCGTCCCACCCTCCTTCAGGCCATGGATGAGGGATGACATGAAATTAATCCAGACCTACTGTATGTCAGGCTTGGATTCCCCATGCCAAAAGGGTTTTCCTAGGGTGCATGAACAATGAGGACATTTACTGCGATGACGATGAGAACCTATGGCCAAATGCTCAAGACAGGCTTAAGGCAAACTAATGCCTGCTAAACATGTTTCTTATTTTTATTTGTACAACGTCATGCGATATAGTCTTTATGAATGTGTTATGAATGACCAAAGGTGTCTCACTTCAAATTAAGTATTACAGAACACCACATAAAATGTAAATAAATAGGTTATTGACGTTCTGCTGATTTAGGAAGGTTCTCGTCTTGTGCTGTTGTCAGTAGGTGCACCCGATTTCAGCTGCACTGTGCGACGGGTAGGCGAAGTGTTTCGATTTGGAACCATTTCATGTGTCTGAAGGTACAAACTCTGCCATCCTCGTGGGCCCGGTGAGCACATCAAGTGCACTATAGGTCTACCGCTGGCCAATCAGATGGCTCAGATTACCGTGTCTGTCGTAATGTAGTAGGCGTAAAAGCAAGATACAGCAAAGTTGATACTGTGAGATTTCTAAACTTTTCAAACCACCTCAAATTTTTAAATATAATTTTATAAAATTATTCAAGCAACAATGAATTGACAGGGCAATTCAAGCAAAGCCAATATGCAGTGATAATGTATTGGGCCTATAGCCTACAGCACAAATCGCATTGCTACAGAACTGTTTTTATAGGTTCATGTTGCGTAGGCTTATTATTTATAAAGTCATGTTAAAACAAATCTGAGCGTTAGATCTTGGCTTGCATTTTGACTCAGAAAATGATCTTGAATGAGAAAAGGTATGGGTATGAGAGGTATTTAAATGGGTTGATGGACCTACAAAGCTTGCGTGCGTGTATGTGTGCATGTGTGCCAGAGACAAGATGATTTGAAGTATTCCTCTTCTGTTCTCATGCTGGAGACCAGGGCTTGATTACAAACTGTTACAATGGTGCCAACCTTTTGTGGCTGAACTTTCAGCATGTGAGCGGGTGAATGTGTCAAAGGCCTAACTGGGCCCATCACTGTACGGCTTGGCTCGTTATATTGTTGTGTGCGTGTTTGTATACTGAGGAACATGTAACTTGGTTCCAGAAGAAAGCCACTTTCAATTTCCTTATGTTGGGGGTTTCATCAAGGTACGTGTTTATTGGTGGAACGTCGGTCCCAGGCTATTGCGCTCACAGCACATATAAGTCTGTAATATCAACAATTCAAAGTTGGCCTTAGTTGGAGTGACCATACTATTCTATGGGAGTCACTTTACTGAGTAAATTATTTGTCATTAGGCTATGTCCTTTCCTAGCAAAAACATTCCCCTGCATGTTCGTCATTAGTTAACACAGCCACAAAGTCATAATTATGGCTAAACCCTGCCTATTTCCATTATTTCTCTTGAAACGCTATTTTAAACCTAACCCTAAATAACGAAGGCCAAGTTTAATGCGTTGGTCTACCAGACCTTTTGGTGTAATTTGACTAATGTGTGGCATCCTTCAGCACAATGTGTCACCCTTCATTAAGCTGTCAAGGCTGTGGGTAACTGGTGAAAGGAGTCAGGCGCAGGAGAGCTGAGATGCGTGGACAAGGTATTTAATACAAGACAACACAATACTATGGTGCGGGAAAAATACCGGTACCACAAAATAAACGGGCGTAATGACAAAACCCAGAAACAAAATACCAGACGTCAGTAACAGCCTGAACAATAAAACAAACATGCACACAAACATGGGGGAAACCAGAGGGTTAAATAATGAACATGTAATGGGGAAATTGAAACCAGGTGTGTAGAAAACAAAGACAAAACAAATGGAAAATGAAAAGTGGATCGGCGATGACTAGAAGGCCGGTGACGTCGACCGCCGCTCCAACAAGGAGAGGGACCGACTCCTGCGGAGGTCGTGACATAAGCACATGTTTACATATTCGACATGGTTTATGTCACATTTGACATTGATGATTATGTCACTCAGTTATGCCACATTTATGAACCCTTTATAAAGCATGCCATACGGTTATAGATGCTTTAACACATTCATGTAGTTCTTATGAAGCCATTATGAAGCCTTTATAAGCTGTTAAAGCGGGACCGAACTTCAAATAGTTTTTTTCAAACTTTGTTTATTTTGGAAATTACAGAGCTCTACCTGGCGTTTGAGAAGTCAAAAGGGAGTAATTCCAGCAATATAAGAATGGCAATTTGCAAAACATTTTTACTCATCTCAACAATATTACATGAATTACTTTAGATATGCTTCAATGGCTTTTATAGGAAGGTATGCATTGTTAAATGTAATTTTGTGTGTCCCTAACATTTACATTGAAATTAATGCATTTTTAGATGGTGTATAGTGCAATGTCCTCTAAAACAGTTCTTTTAAATTAGAAATTATCCAGGTTTTTCCACCATGTTTCACACAGACTACATTTTGAGATAATATTTGACAAAATATAGTTTTTTTACGACTATTCTAGGCCTTATTTTATAGTCAACCTTTAGTGTGAATATGGATTAATTGACCCCTAGGAGCATGAAATGCAGTTTAACCAATTTATGTTGCATAATAAAGTGTGTTGTCAAGAATTTTATTATATTTTCCACCAATATAAAATAAATGGAAAAGAAACAATTACTTTTTCATACGTTTTAGTTGCCTGACGCCGAAAACTGATTTATTCCGCTGTTCTATTGTTCACTACATACTTCAGTCTGAGACTGCTATCATTGAAGTAATTTGTGGTGACATCAAAATGAGGGATGTTGTACAAAACAAAGTCATCATTGGATCATTTCTAACCAATCAGAGTATCAAAGTCAATGAAGAATTTTCTAAATGCCGCTATACCCATGTGTGTTCTGGCGCAACCCATCGGTTTCTGGGACCAATCATTCGGTCTAGAATGGATTTACATTCTAGAGATAGCCGGGGAGGTACTCAGATCCAGTCTCATTGTGGAGAAGAAACAGACATCCGTGGGAGTGGCGTAGCGTTTGGCTGGAGCAAGGATTTTGGGTAGCAAGGAAAACTTTTTAATACAGTGGTTCCCCTTTAAAAGTTGCGTCATACTACGGCACACCATGCAGGCTGCCGCAGAATTCTGTGGCACGTCATTTAATTTTTTGCCATTTTTTATGTTAATGAAAGTTAGTGCTAGTTTGACCACCAGAGGGCATCATTGAGAAGCATTTGTTAGTCTTCCATATTGGCATTACCAGAGACGGGGAGGCCACGCGGGAGACCGGGGTTCAATTCCCCGACGGGGAGGAATGAGTAGGCTGTCTTTGTAAATAAGAATTTGTTCTTAACTGGTTCCATATGTGTTATTTCATAGTTGTGATGTCTTCGCTATTATTCTACAACATAAAAAATGTGTAAAAACAAAGAAAAATCCTGGAATGAGTAGGTGTGTTCAAACTTTTGACTGGTACTTGCTTCATCAATTTGATTAATATTATGGTGTTTCTATTCCATGAAAAACAAAAAACCCTCTGGGTTTCCGTTAGGATGGAGCAGATAATATGCCGCTGTACAACGTGACGGTTGGCAGTACAATACTAGGCTATTTCGCTAAAGAGTCCCTGTGTCGTGTGGAAGGGAGACCAGGGTTCAATCCCCTGATGGGGAGGAAGGAGTAGGCTGTCCTTGTAAATAAGAATTTCTTCTTAACTGATTCCATGTGTGTTATTTCATAGTTGTGATGTGTTCACTATTATTATACAATGTAGAAATGTTAAAATATAGAAAGATCCTGGAATGAGTAGGTTTGTCCAAATGTTTGACTGGTACTTGCTTAACTAATTTGATTAATATTATGGTGTTTCTATTTCATGAAAAACGAAAAAATCTCTGGGTAAATTCAGACCGTTTCGCTCTAGACGTTCGGGCCGAAGAGTAGGGTTGATTTGAGCATTCTGGCATTACAACGGCAGTCAAGCACCCAAGCTAACATTGGCTAGCTACTTCCAGACACAAATGAGACCACTCTGACCAGTTTACGTCTTAACCAGAGTGTTTGTGACTGTAATTGTGCTGTTGGAAACAATTTAATTATGTTTTTTTGCCAACGTTTACTGACACCGGCCATATTCAACTAGTGTTGAGTGCTCGTAAATTCATTATTCTGCGCTCCAGTACACTCAGACGAGAGTGCTCTGAAATTAGAGTAGATAGCAAGAGCGAATTTACGAAAGCACCCGAATGTCCATTGAGAACTCACAACGACTACACCATTTAGCTAAGCTAAGAATGACGGGAATATTTAAGTCAATAAACGTTGGGTAATTAGATAGCCTATAGTTAATATACTGGCAAGTTTGATGTATAACTACTAACGTTAGGTAGGTAGCTAACCTACCGGTACATACTGCTGTAAGGATATGCTATGTGATTCGTAACAGCTTAGCTATCAAATTGTCAGCCAACATAACGTGTAAGGTAACGTATTTGAAAAGTCATTACTTTATTACATTGAGTAGCAAGCTAACGCGACGACGCGCTCTATCGACTTCGCTGCTTGAGCATGCTTTTGGTGCACAGTCGATAGCGCACTGGACTTCGAGCAAGAAGGTTGAGGGTTCGAAACCTGCTCCCTGCTTGTTTCATTTGAAGTCGTGCACAATTATCAGTTTATTATTTGGTTTTGTATTGCCCATTCAATGTCAGTTAGGGACACCGTAGTGCATTGGGACACAAAAGCATAATCAGTGCTCTAACTCCCCCTTGGTTGTTAAGGGAAATCTGGTCTGTAATAGGACGGGGGATTTTCACACCTAACTCGGCTATTAGACTATTCTTTAGTAAAGGTTGAATAGTCTATTGTTCAGCTTTTAGCACCCCTCCCCAACTTGCAACAAATGGACGTATTTTTGTCGAGAGCAAAACTTTTTTATTTTCAATCCCCCCAAAAAATTCTGAAAGCAACTTATTTATTTTCAATCAAAAATAATTGTTCTGAAAGCAAAAACGAGGCTTCAAAGTAAAACTTTTTTTTTTTTTGCAATCAAATATTTTGTTATAGAGCGCAAAACTATGCATTTTATTCCCCAAAAGGTTTGAGAACCAAAAAATGTATTTGAAAACAAAACTCGCTATCAACCACCCTCCATTTTGGCCATTTTTTGAGTGTCAGTTTGGCTACAACCAATACTGTTCAGCCTTTCTTTCAGACACAAAGGAAGTCATAGCGGACACCTACGAAGGACTGTGTTAAGATGGCATCTTAGGTAAGCAACACTGGGCATTCTTCTGTCCAACTTCTACATACGTAGCTAGTAGTTAGCTCCTACGATTCAGTGTCGGTTCATAACTTTCTACTATATTACATAGATACATACATACCGTCGAAAAATAAATCATGCAATTATTATTCTCAAGCTAACCAAAAACATTTAGCTACAAACGCCTGTTCTCGCCATTTTCAGTTGAATTCATCTAACTTTCTTTCATGGCAACTCATAAGCAGGCCATGTCGTATTTGTTTCATAGTCGATATATAATCATATTTCATGACGTGTAACGGTTAGCTTTTTTTACAGAAGGATGAAAGAACACAATATGTTTTGTCATGGAATGCTATTCTGATATGTCAGATGAAGAGTTAGACCAGAAAGTCAGGGCCATTAAGGCAAGGATGCCCCATGCGAGCTTTAGAATGGTCAAAGGAAGTCTCAGAGCAATGGGCCATTGTGTACAATGGTGAAGAGTTAGGGAGTCTTTGCAGCGTGTAGACGGTGCAGGTATCATTGCCAGAATGATCCAGCTTCGTTGCATTGCTCGGCAAAAATACTCTGTTCCTGCTACCCTGTCTCTCGTCCACATTGATACAAATCATATATTGATAAGGTACTAAGATGTTGTCATGACGTTGGCCTGGGGGTAGGTTTATGACAGTCATAAATACCTCTCCCCCCCCCCCCGTTCCTCTCCCTACTCTACTGATGTGACATTAGAAAGCCCCTTTGGTTAACGTAGAGATTCTGGGAACATCAGAAGTTGGGGGGAAATGAACTGTATTCTGGTAATCCGACCAACTGAACATATGCGGTGGTACTTAAGGTATATTATGTCAGTTCGGTTGCCCTCTGACACATTCTCATCAATGATAGAATGACACAAACTCTACTGTGGAAAGTCTAAACATCAGAGGTATCGGATTCACATGGAATTGTTGTTTAATTCAAATGTTTGAATATGAAATTATTTGTGAAGAGCTTCCAAATGAGAGATTTGGGTTTTCATAAGTTTGGGCCTCTGCTCAACCAGTGGCCCGCCCCTGTGAAGAGACATGGGTTATAAACTTTTCAGACACACCCCTCTCCCTCCACTATATAAGCCATTGACAAAAATATAACCTTCTAACCTTCCGAGGATGAGGACGACGGTCCTATGTCAGAATGGTTCAGGTAATAACTACAGAACGAAACCAACCTCAGCATGAGCTTTGGTTGCGACTGGTATGAACTTTGAAATCTTATTCACTACAGAAGTGATACCTCCTAGCCGTTGAGTTAGCAACAGCTGCTACAAACGTAGGTTAGGAAGGACAGTCAGAGTATCCCGTCTACTACACAACGACGTTACTACAACGTATCCAGTGACCACCAGAGACATTCTTCAAAGGACAGAGGACTCGGTTGGGCAACACGGCCTTCCATCTACCACCAACCTACCGAAGCACAGCTCAGAGTAAATATTTATTGCATCTTCCTTTTCCAAATGGGCGGTAATTTAGAATGCATAAGATATTGTATTTACGATAGAACAGCTCCTTCCTTTGTTACTCAGTCTTCCCGCTCTTTCACTCAAACCCAGCCCCTTTTATTTTGTGTAACAAGCTGTCATATCTGTTCCGGCCGCTAGGGACGTTTTCCTTTATGACGTAATTTGTAATCAAGGTATGATTCATTCTGTGTATATGTAATTCTGTGTGATTTAGTTAGGTATTTAGTAAATAAATAATTAAACCCAATTTTGTATTGCTGATTCAACTTGTTAGCCAGGGTTCGTGAAGATAACCAAGAATTTACAACTTTCAGATGAGACTGAATAAGATGACGATTAAGCTTTCTGTGCTGTATTGGCGTATCCTAAAAATGACATCTGCTGCTTTAGATTGATCGGTAAAATCTCAGTTATTGTTTTGATATCTACAAAAAATAAGCTATTTTCTTTACTTTCAGAGTGCGAGCTTATCAAAAGGTTGAAAATGTAGATGTATGTTCACTGTCCGAGGAACAGGCCGTGGAAGCTTTATTGTTGGCACAAGTGTCCATAACCAGAGGTAATTAAAAACCTCTTTGGGATAGGTGTACCGCTAGCGCCCGGCCTCGACAACATCTGGTGAAATTGCAGGGCGCGAAATTCAAAATACAAAGGTCGTAATATTATACATGAATGAAAATACAAGTGTCATACATCATTTAAAAGCTTAACTTCTTGTTAATCCAGCCGCTTGCCAGATTTAAAAAAGGCTTTACGGCGAAAGCACACCATGCGATTATCTGAGGACAGCGCCCCGCGTACAAAAGCATTACATACATTTTCCAACCAAGCAGATGCATCACGAAAGTCAGAAATAACTATAAAATAAATCACTTTCCTTTGAAGATCTTCCTCTGTTTGCAATCCAAAGGGTCCCAGCTACATCACAAATGGTCGTTTTGTTTGATAAAGTCCTTCTTTATATCCCCAAAAATCTGTTTATTTGGCGTGCTTCATTCAATATTCCACCGGTTTCCACTCGTTCAAAATGCATACAAAATAAATCAAAACGTTACCAATAAACTTCGTCCAAACAAGTCAAACAACGTTTCAAATCAATCCTTAGGGACCCTAATATGTAAATAAATTATACAATTTAAGAAAGAGAATAGTATGTTCATTACCGGAGATAAATAACTAAGTGCGCATCATAACACTAAAGCCAAAATGGGAGCCACTTAGAAAAACGACATATTCTAGCTCATTTTTCAAAAAACAAGCCTGAAACTCTTTCTAAAGACTGTCGACATCTGCTGGAAGCCCTAGGAACTGCAATCTGGGAGGATTTACATTGATTTCCCCATAGACAGGCATTTTAAATGGTGTCACCTCCAAAAAACATTTTTCCCGGATGGATTCTCCTCAGGTTTTTGCCTGCCATATGTGTTCTGTTATACTCACAGACATTATTTTAACAGTTTTGGAAACTTTAGAGGGTTTTCTATCCAAATCTACTACTTATATGCATATCATAGCTTCTGGGCCTGGGTAACAAGCAGTTTACTCTGGGCACCTTATTTATCCAACTACTCAATACTGCCTCCTTTCCCAAAGAAGTTTAAAGTCAAATTAAGATTTTTTACATATCCACTTTTAAATCCACTGTCAAAACAACAGTTAAAGGGTCAGTTAAATAGCATTGTGATAGGCAGTGGCTTAGTGAGTGGAAACGCATTGCATGCATCACAAGGTTCCAATTTCAGACATGTGGTGTGTGTGTCTGTGTGAGGGGTTGTGTGTGTGTGTGTGTGTGTGTGTACAAGCACCTCTGTGTGCGTCTGTCTGTGTGGGTTCATGCACCTGTGTCTTTGTGTGTGTGTGTGTGTGTGTGTGTGTGTGTGTGTGTGTGTGTGTGTGTGTGTGTGTGTGTGTGTGTGTGTGTGTGTGTGTGTGTGTGTGTGTGTGTGTGTGTGTACTTGTATATGCACCTGTGTGTGTTTGTGTGTGTACTATGTATGCGTGGAGTGGTGTGGGTTAGTGACTGCCGTGTTCACAGTAGTGGAACTAATGGAACGATATGACCCTGTGAGCTTCGACTGAGGCTCTGTGGCAACATATTGAACATGTGGAAAGAGACAGGGAGAGATGAGATAGTGACAGAAATAGAAAATAGAAAGATTGAAAGAGATAGTAATGGGAAATATAGAAAAAGAGAGAGAGAATAAAATTAAGAGAAAACGTATAGTGTAAGAGGTAGAGAGAATAAGGCTACGAGAGACAGACATGACCAGAGAGAGAGTGGAGAAGTGAAGGAAAAGAATAATCAATTTGCTCAATTCTACACAAACAACAACCCCAATTTATGGCCCCAATGAGGTTTACACTACTGTGGCATCTCTCCATTCTCTAAAACATCCCTCCTCTACATTAGCTCCTACAGGTTCAGATGCTTCCATGAACAGCATGGAAGGGAAGGGCTTTGCAAAATGTGTATATTTCGGCATGGTCTATTTGTTATTTTTTTGAAAGAGACCACCCACAAGACGAGGCACAATACTATTTCCTTTGAGTGAAAAACGTCTAAGTCGGGTTTATCGCTTATGGGTTTACTTTGCTCGAACACCTTGGAAGTGAATGTAAAGTGAATGTGAATTACAAGAATGCTTGTACACACACACACACATATGCACACACACATAATGAAAACCTCCCTCCAAGTGTCCACATGTGTACACACACACACACACACACACAATCACGTACCCTAAAAGGTCAAAAGGAGAAAGAGAAACGTTCATGTCACATGCTGCTGTGCACGCCAAACAATTGTAAATAGCCAGGGCTGAATAACATATAGTTGTATTTATTATTTATTTAACCTTGACAAGGAGTAATGTTGAGATCAATGTCTCTTTTCAGCCAGGTCACCGTGATACAAATCATTATTCGATGTCCATCCATGTCTGAGGACGTCGGGAGATAACGTGGAAATCGACCACTAGGGGCAACAGTGACTTCTGTTACCTTGGAGTTAATGTCTTAATTTAACCTTTGGAACAACTTTGAAATTTGACGTTTGAGAAACATGCATGAATGTCTAATTCTGACGTGAGACTGTGAGAGCTGTAGGTAAAAAATTAAGTAAGGTAAGGCAGAAGTTTGTGCAAGAGGGCTTTATAAACAAAAAGATTGTAATGGATCAATCTACGAGACTTCAAAGAGGGACAGCCTACTTTCTGATACAGAAAGCAGTGATGTGTACTGAACCTGTTGCCCGTAATGAAGCGTAGTGTGCTATGTTAAACTGAGTCCAAAGGCTTCAATACAGTGGCAGCTGGATTCAGACAGACAATATCGCCATAATCTATATCCGGAATGAATGTCGACTGAATTATTTGATTTCTGCTATTTAACGAAAGGCATGACCTATTCCTATAAGGGAAGCCCATTTTTAATTATTAACTTAACTAACTCATCGATATACTTTTTGAAAGATATCTTTTCGTCAAACCAGATGCTCAGATATTTATAAGCGGGTAAACAATATTGTATATGTGACGTATGACGTATGACGTATGACGTAGTGACGTATGACGTAAAGGTAACGTAAGGGTAATGGCGGACTGAAGGGATTTATGTAGAGCACCTCAAGATAAAACATAATATTCGAAATATCTGCTAAATTAGACTAAAATATTAGCACTACTTAATCTGGTGAGTGATAACCTTCAATCTGGACAATAACACAAAACAAATCCTAAAACTAGAGACATTTATCGACAAATATTACGAAAACAGGCAACAACCAAACATGACGGAGAGTAAGACAGGGGAACCGATTACAAAACGAAAACGTGACTCTTCTACAGACACTGATGACTTAATATTCTCACCACCGGGAATGGTAAAGGTCGAAACCGATCTGTTAAAATCAATAAATGACAAACTGGGTATACTTGAATTAGTTAGTAAGGATATAAAAGAGTTGAAGGCAAGCCTAGAGATGAGTGATGAAAAAGCTGCGACATTGGAGAAGCAAACACACGCGCTAAAAGGGACAGTCAATAAGATTGAAACCGAAATGAATGGAATTAAAAAGGAGAACACCGTTCTGAACGAAACCTTACTAGACATACAAACTAGATCCATGAGAGAGAATTTGGTACTTACAGGTATCCAAGAAAAAGAAGGAGAAGTTCCTGAATCTATAGTTAGAGAGTTCCTCCTTACAGCGCTTCAGATTCCACGCGAAGTTATCGACAAAATCCAACTTGAACGCGTTCACCGCTTCGGACAGAGAGGGCAGAGGTACGAACGCCCAATCGTTGCCAAATTTGCTTCATTTAAAGATAAAATAATGGTTAAAAGCCTGGGTAAAAGACTTGCTGGGACCAAAATTGGCATGAATGATCAGTTTCCGAAGGAAATTGCAGAACGGCGCAAAGTTCTGTATCCAATTTTCAAAGAAAATAGATTAAAAGCGAAACGAGTAGCTCTCGTCGTTGATAAACTATATATTGATAACCAGTTGTTCAGAGACACAAAGACTACTCCATGGTTATTTTAAAAATGACAAAGTTCTCATAGACGAGGGAAATAAACACAATTCAAGCCCGGTTACTGATTGTAACAATACAATAAAAAATATAGCTTTTCTATAAATCTTCACATATAACTAATTGAACACACAAGCACTAATTCAACATAGTGAAGATAAAAACTAAGTAAACAGAAGGCACAGTATGTGTGGATGGTATGGTTTGTGTTTATTTTTTATTTTATTTGTTATGTTTGGAAAGTTGAGTGAGTGAGTAATGAAATGGTTGCATATCCCAGAGCCAATGTATTGCTGTGAGCCGGGTATGAGAGGGCTTTCAATGTTGTTCAGATGATGGATATACCTTTATAATGAATTATACGTCTTATTTATTTATTGTCCTATCATGGAGAACTACATTTTTTATTTATTTTTTTATAAATTATATCTAATTATTTATTATCCTATTTTAATGGTACGGTCCATGGCACTATACCCTAGACACCCACCTGAATGACCCAGATACTAAGGAGAAGTCCCTAACTGTTTTATGTGCCCGCTGTAAGCGGTCTGTATACAGCTAAAATGAGGTCAGAGACCAAGAGCAGCACTGCCCCCTCAAGATTCTGAGCCTGCTTGGCAGGGTTGGTCCTGCAAAGCCAAAGCCCCATAAAGGGAGAGCATAATATACAAGGAAATTCTCAAAGCTGCTAATGAGAACCTTGACGACCTTGTACCTAGCCGGTGGGGATTCCGGTGGGGTGCCCCCACCCAGGCAGTGGCAGTGCTGGCAACACTAGCTGCAGTAACCCATGGGGAGGGGGTCACACTCGGACATTCAGAGAGGGGGTATATTATTGTGGCCCTGGCGGCACAAAATCAAAGTCGGACTGCATGGAGATGCGTGGGGACATGGTCATGACGGGTGGCCGTATTGTGGGTGTTTCAGGAATAAGGTGTACATTTGACCTCCATTATCTAGGATATGACAATGGTAAATAAATCTCTCAATTTTTGCTAATTTTTTGTGCGGTCTTGCAGGCCTTCTCATGCAGCTGCAACTGCAAGTGCATTTGTAACTCATGACCCATCTTGAGTTGGGCTCTGGGATGGTGCAATTGTTGAGAAAGTGAGCTTATGGTTGTGTGGGGGTAAGGGCTGAGTGTGTGTGGGTGTATGTGTGTATCCCACAACTGTTGCGAAGGAAGAAGTAAAAGATGTTAGGGACAATAGAGGATGATCCACAGATATATATAATACAAATCGAGGTGAGGGCAATGGAAATGCATATGGTAATTGATCTTCTTCAATTCGGTAAATGGCACTGTATGCTCTTTTCAAAGAATGGATCCCAGTCGGTTCAGGGCTATGGGATACAGGGGGTCGAGGGTGGTCTACCGGGCATTGGGATGACAAGCCATCTCGAGATGAGGCCTTTTAGCGGGTGGAATAGTAGGGACCAATTGGAGGTTTACTTAGTAGAAATGCAAATATCATGGTACAACTATATAGACACTCAATCATTATGTTACTTTTTAATAGTACGTTTACAAAAATATATTCTGATTAAAAGAATGAAAGGTGTGTCTCATTATGGTAAGTGGTGAAATAAGTATAGCCAGTTACAATTGTAATGGCTTAGCAGATAATAAGAAAAGACGATCAGTATTTACCTGGCTAAAAGAGAAGGATTATAATATCTATTGTTTACAGGAAACCCATTCAACAGTTTTAGATGAAGTTTTGTGGAAAAAGAACTGGGGGGGCAAAATATATTTCTCCCATGGGCAAAGAAATTCAAAAGGGGTGATGGTTTTAATTAACAATAATTTTGATCCAAATGTGCAAATTGTCCAAACAGATCCTCAAGGTAGATGGATTATTTTAAATATGTTATTGGACAATAAACAAATATGGCTTGTTAACCTATACGGTCCGAATAATGATGATCCAAGCTTCTTTGAAAATATATATAAGAATTTATCAACTCTACAAGCAACACTAGACTCTATTATTATAGTGGGAGATTTTAATACGGTCTTAAATACCTCTATAGACCGGAAAGGAATTCACACTACAAACTATCACCCTCAGGCACTTAAGGAAATCATGAATGTCATGGATATATTGGAATTAGTGGATATATGGAGACTTAAATACCCTGATTTAGTGAGATATACATGGCGGAGGCTGAATCAAGCTAGTCGTCTTGACTACTTTCTTATACCATTCTCTCTGGCACCAAAAGTTTAAAAAGTGTTGATAGGGGACAGAATGCGGTCGGATCATCACATAATTGGCATATATATTTCTCTTACAGAATTTCCACGTGGGCGAGGATATTGGAAATTTAATCAAAGTCTACTAGATGATAAATTGTTTAGAACTAGGACAGAAGATTTTATAACTGACTTTTTCAGACATAACATAGGTACAGCAGATCCCCTTATTGTATGGGACACTTTTAAGTGTGCCTTTAGAGGCCATGCAATTCAGTACTCATCTATAAAACAAAGGGAATTTAGATCAAAAGAGTCCATATTAACAAAGGAAATTGAAGGACTAACAGTACAGTTAGATAGCAATAAAAACGGTACCATAGAGGCACAGAATAAGTTAGAGGAAAAACAAAAAGAAATGGAGGAACTTATTCAAGAAAGATCCAGTGTAATATATTATAAAAATAAAGCGAACTGGATGGAATATGGGGAAAAATGCACCAAATTCTTTTTCAATCTTCAATATAGAAATGCTACCAAAAAAAATGTATTAAAACTTGTTACAAATGATGGAGTCACGCATGATTCACCAAATGATATTTTGAAAGAGGAAGTAAAGTACTTTAAGAATATGTTTTCGTTTCAGGCTCCTCCATCTCCACTAACTGAAACTAATTGTATGGATTTTTTTCCTATTAATAATGTAAAATTAACATCTGTACAGAAAGACTCATGTGAAGGCCAAATTACAGAGGAGGAACTGCTTGATGCAATTGGGGCCTTTAAGGATGGGAAAACTCCAGGGCTGGATGGCATACCAGTGGAAGTATACAAAACTTTTTTTGATATACTCAAAGGACCATTATTAGCTTGTTTTAACCACTCCTATATAAATGGTAGATTATCAGACACGCAACAAGAAGGTCTGATATCGTTATTACTGAAACAGGACCCAAGTGGTATATATAAAGATCCAGTCCAATTAAAAAATTGGAGACCTCTTACACTTCAGTGTTGTGATGCAAAAATCCTAGCAAAATGCTTGGCGCATAGAATAAAAAAAGTTTTGTCAGATATTATTCATCCTAATCAGACAGGTTTTTTACATGGACGATACATTGGAGATAATATAAGGCAAGTACTGGAAACAATAGAACACTATGAAATATCGGGGACACCAGGTCTGGTTTTCATAGCTGATTTTGAAAAGGCTTTTGATAAAGTACGACTGGAGTTTATATATAAATGCCTAGAATATTTCAATTTTGGGGAATCTCTTATAAAATGGGTTAAAATTATGTATAGTAACCCTAGGTGTAAAATAGTAAATAATGGCTACATCTCAGAAAGTTTTAAACTATCTAGAGGAGTAAAACAAGGTTGTCCACTATCGGCATATCTATTTATTATTGCCATCGAAATGTTAGCTGTTAAAATTAGATCAAACATTAATATTAATGGATTAGAAATCCGTGGCTTAAAAACTAAGGTGTCATTGTACGCTGATGATTCATGTTTTCTTTTAAAACCACAACTAGAGTCTCTCCACGGCCTCATAGAGGATCTAGATACCTTTGCTATCCTCTCTGGATTAAAACCAAATTATGATAAATGTACCATATTACGTATTGGATCACTAAAAAATACACATTTTATATTGCCATGTAGTTTACCAATTAAATGGTCTGACGGAGATGTGGACATACTCGGTATAAAAATCCCAAAAGAAAGAAATGATCTCACTCCAATAAATTTTTATAGAAAGTTAGCAAAAATAGATAAGATCTTGCTACCATGGAAAGGAAAATACTTGTCTATTTGTGGAAAAATCACCCTGATTAACTCTTTAGTCATATCACAGTTTACCTATCTGCTTATGGTTTTGCCTACACCTAGTGACCTGCTTTTTAAATTATATGAACAAAAAATATTCCATTTTATTTGGAACGGCAAGCCAGATAAAATTAAAAGGGCCTATTTATATAACGAATATGAATTCGGAGGGCAGAAATTATTAAATATTAAAGCATTAGACCTCTCACTAAAGGCATCAGTCATACAAAAGTTATACTTAAATCCAAACTGGTTCTCTAGTAAATTGGTACGAATGTCTCATCCTATGTTCAAGAAGGGCCTTTTTCCCTTTATTCAGATTACACCTGCTCACTTTCGGTTGTTTGAAAAGGAAATAATCTCCAAAATATCCTTATTTTTTAAACAAGCCTTAGAAAGTTGGTTGCAATTTCAGTTTAATCCACCTGAAAGGACGGAACAAATAGTACAACAAATATTGTGGTTAAATTCAAATATAGTAATTGATAAAAAAACTGTATTTATCGAAGAAATGTTTAAAAAAGGTATAATTTTTGTGAATGATATCATAAATAGGACTGGTGGAGTTATGTCACACATGCAGCTAACACAGACATATGGAAATGTCTGCTCTACCCAAAATTACAACCAATTAATTGCAGCATTACCACAAAAATGGAAGAGGCAAGTAGAAGGGGAAAAAAGTAAGGAACTTGTATGTCGGCCCTGTATTAAAGAACATAAATGGTTAAAGAAAAGTGTGATAAATAAAAACATATACCAATTTCATTTAAGGACCAAAAAACTGACAGCTGTGCCATATAAATTGCAAAATAGTTGGGAAGAGATTTTCGATGTACCCATTCCATGGCACATGGTTTATGAATTGATACGCAAAACAACGCCGGATTCAAAACTTCGAATTTTTCAATTTAAATTACTGTACAAAATTCTTGCAACTAATAGAATGTTATATATATGGGGTATACAATCTTCCCAGCTCTGCAGATTCTGTTGTGAGGAGGCAGAGTCATTAGATCATTTATTTTGGTATTGTCCATATGTAGCTCGTTTTTGGTCACAGGTCCAGGAATGGCTGAAGAATTGCAACATTTGCCTAGAACTAACGCTACAGATAGCAATACTGGGGGATTTGAAAAGCCATAGTCAATCAATCAATAATATAATAATTATTTTAGCAAAAATGTTTATTTTTAATTTACAATCTGTAGAAGCTATGAGAATAGGAAGGTTCAAATCTTTTGTGAAGCATCACAGCACAGTTGAAAAATATATGGCAAATAAAAATCCGAAATGGATGATGTTGGAAGATAGATGGGAAGGGTTGAGTGGAACTGAAGGGTGGGACTAATAACAAGATAAACAATGTAGGGCATACGGGATCTGTGAAATTTGTATAGGTGCGGAGCTTTTGTGAAATAGCACAGTTACAAGTGGAAATAAAATTGGATGGACAACAGAAATAGAGGAAGGACTAAGAACAAACAAGAGAGAACTATTATAAAGTAGTCTGTGTCTGTAAAATAGGTATAAGATGTATAAATTGAAGGTAAAAGCAGAAGTGTTTATTAGTTTACTCCAATTGGGGGAGCGGTGGTAGGGTTGCGGGGAATAATAATAAAGGTATATTCTTTAAAAAAGTATGTATGTCTATATAGGTATGTGTATGTATATATGTATATATGTATGCATGCGTGTATGGATATATATATTTACCCAAAAAAATATGGGGGATTGGAAATGATGCAGACAATTACATTGGAAGCAACATTCTTTCCGCAATATTAAGCTGATCCACCCCAAAAAAAAAAAAAAAAAAAAAAAAAAAAAAAAAAAAAAAAAAAAAATATTGTATATATGCATAAATCCTCAGATACATTTTTAAGCATTATACTTGGATGGTACATATACTTGGTTTTACCTGCATTAAATACCAATTTCAGTTGAACAAAGGCTTTCTGCAAAGCAGAATGAATGAATTCTCCATAGCATGCTCCGGCCTCCCGGCCGCCATCAGCATTTTGACCCATCACTCTAAAGATGACACTACATATCTAATAATAACCATTGACTCCCTAGGTCAATGTATTTAAACTGTGGTATGAGTACACTACATTACCAAAAGTATGTGGACACCTGCTCGTTGAACCTCTCATTCCAAAATCATGGGCATTAATATAGAGTTGGTACCCCTTTGGCTGGTATAACAGCCTCCACTCTTCTGGGAAGGTTTTCCACTAGATGTTGGAACATTGCTGCGGGGACTTGCTTCCATTCAGCCATAAGACCAATAGTGATGTCGGGCACTGATGTTGGGCGATTAGGCCTTGCACGCAGTCAGCATTCCAATTCATTGCACGGGGGCATTGTCATGCTGAAACAGGAAAGGGTCTTCCCCAAACTGTTGCCACAATGTTGGAAGCACAGAATAGTCTAGAATTTAATTGTATGCTGTATCATCAAGATTTCCCTTCACTGGAACTAAGGGGCCTAGCCTGAACCATGAAAAACAGTCCCAGACCATTATTCAATCTCCACCAAACTTTACAGTTGGCACTATGCATTCGGGCAGGTAGCACTCTCCTGGCATCCACCAAACCCAAATTAATCCGTCGGACTGCCAGATGGTGAAGCATGATTCATCACTCCAGAGAACGCTTTTCCACTGCTCCAGAGTCCAATGGCGGCGAGCTTTACACCACTCCAACCGACGTATGTGATTGCCGACATATGTGGCTGCTCGACCATTGAAACCCATTTCATGAAGCTCCCGACGAACAGTTCTTGTGCTAACCTTGCTTACCGAGGACAGACGATTTTTACACGCTACGCGCTTCAGTACTCGGGGTTCCCGTTTTGTGAGCTTGTGTGGCCTAACACTTCGCGGCTGAGACGTTGCTGATCCTAGACATTTCCACTTCACAATAACAACACTTACAGTTGACCGAGCAGAAATTTGACAAACTGACTTGTTGGAAAGTTCACATCATATCAACGTTGAAAGTCACTGTGCCCTTCAGTAAGGTTATTCTACTGCCAATGTTTGTCTATGGAGATCGCATGGCTGTGTGCTGGATTTTATAGACCTGTCCGCAACGGGTGTCACTGAAATAGCCAAATCCACTTATTTGAGGGTGTCCATACTTTTGTATATACTGTATAGTGTAAATCTTGCCTCCACTCCCTCTCTCCCCTTTATCATCTCTCAAACCCTCCCTCCCCTCTCTTCCTCCCTCCCTCCACTTTATCATCTCTCACACCCTCCCTCCCCTCTCTTCCTCCCTCCCTCCTCTTTATCATCTCTCACATCCTCCCTCCCCTCTCTCCTCTTTATCATCTCTCACACCCTCCCTCCCCTCTCTTCCTCCCTCTCATATCTCACACCCTCCCTCCCCTCTCTTCCTCCCTCCCTCCTCTTTATCATCTCTCACACCCTCCCTCCCCTCTCTTCCTCCCTCTCTCAAACCCTCCCTCCCCTCTCTTCCTCCCTCTCTCCTCTTTATCATCTCCCACACCCTCCCTTCCCTCCCTCCTCTTTATCATCTCTCACATCTCCCTCCCCTCTCTTCCTCTCTCACTCCTCTATCATCTCACACCCTCCCTCCCCTCTCTTCCTCCCTCTCTCCTCTTTATCATCTGTCACATCATCCCTCCCCTCTCTTCCTCCCTCTCTCCTCTTTATCATCTCTCACACCCTCCCTCCCCCTCCCTCTCATATCTCACACCATCCCTCCCCTCTCTTCCTCCCTCCCTCCTCTTTATCATATCTCACACCCTCCCTCCCCTCTCTTCCTCCCTCTCTCCTCTTTATCATCTCTCACACCCTCCCTCCCCTCCCTCCCCTCCCTCCTCTTTATCATCTCTCACATCTCCCTCCCCTCTCTTCCTCCGTCACTCCTCTATCATCTCACACCCTCCCTCCCCTCTCTTCCTCCCTCTCTCCTCTTTATCATCTCCCACCCCCTCCCTCCCCTCCCTCCTCTTTATCATCTCTCACATCTCCCTCCCCTCTTTTCCTCCATCACTCCTCTATCATCTCACACCCTCCCTCCCCTCTCTTCCTCCCTCCCTCCTATTTATCATCTCCATCTCCCTCCATCAACTCCTCTCTCTTTCTCCCCTCTCTTCCTCCCTCTCTCCCTCTTTATGATCTCCATCTCCTCCATCAACTCCTCTCTCCCCCTCTCTCTTTCTCCCCTCTCTTTCTCTTTATAATCTCCCTCCATCAACTCCTATCTCTCTCTTTCTCCCCTCTCTTTCTCTTTATAATCTCCCTCCATCAACTCCCATCTCTTCCTCCCTCCCTCTTTATGATCTCCATCTCCCTCCATCAACTCGTCTCTCTCCTTCTCTCTTTCTCCTCTCTCTTTCTCTTTAAAATCTCCCTCCCCTTCATGCGGACACCCTAGCACTCTGTGAATACCGGTGGGGGTGAGTCATAGTTAGAGCTAATTAACTCAAGCCTGGCCCCCGTCTTTATCATCCCATCTGACACTAATGCCATTAGGTGATATGCATAGCAATGTGACTTCATGAGATTATGGGAGCCGTGTGGCTTTGGTGAGCCTGTGCAGACCCAGCATTAGCAATTAGCAGTAGCTTTAGCATCGGCAGACGCCCCCAACCTCCAGATCCATCCAGAGTGAATGAGATTATCTGTTAGCATGCCGCGCCAAGCTCTGACAGGCCTCATCAGTACACATCAGGAATGAGATACACCATGCCACCTCCAGGAGGTAGGTGAGGGGATGGAGGGGAGGGGGAGGGGGGGTCAGGGGTTGAAGAGGGTTGTGGTGTGTGTGTGTGAGGGGGGTTATATTTTGTGTGTGTGAGTGTAAGTATGTATCTTTGATGAAACTGTACTTGTGTGAGTGAATGTGGAACTGTACAATGTGGTGTGTGAGAGTCTTTTTGACCTTGCGTGTCTAGTGCTGTATTAATGTATGTGCATCCCTACGGTGAAGCATGGTGGATGCAGGATCATGCTGGGGGGATGTTTTTTAGCGTCAGGGACTGGGAAACTAGTCAGGATCGAGGGAAAGATGAATGGAGCAAAGTACAGAGAGATCCTTGATGAAAACCTGCACCGGAGCGCACAGTACCTCAGTCTGGGGCCAAGGTTCACCTTCCAACAAGACAACAACCCTAAGCACACAGCCAAGACAATGTAGGAGTGGCGTTGGAACTTGAACCCGATCGAAAATCTTTGGAGAGACCTGAAAATAGCTGTTTAGCGACGCTCCCCATCCAACCTGACAGAGCTTTAGAGGATCTGCAGAGAAGAATGGTAGAAACTCACCAAATACAGCTGTGCCAAGCTTGTAGCGTCATACCCGACAAGACTCAAGGCTGTAATCATTGCCAAACGTGCTTCAACAAAGTACTGAGTAAAGGGTCTGAATAGTTATGTAAATGTCATTTCAGTTTCTTTCTTAAATACATTTCTAAAATTAAAAATAAAACAGTTTTTGCTTTGTCATTATGGGATATTGTATGTAGATTGATGAGGAAATCAAACAATTTATTCCATTTCAGAATAAGGCTGTAACGTAACAAAATGTGGAAAATACCTTCTAATAGATGGTCTATTTTGAGTTTTTTGCATTTACTAAAATGTTGTCAAAGTACTAGGCTATTTCTCCATATTGTGTCAGGCCTGGTGTACACTAAATTGTATTGAGAGAGGTTATCTACATTTTGAAATAGTCTCTGAATAGTTGTAACAGAAGTAATACTCTTTGCCTATCCAATAGCCTACTTTGTCTGGGTTTTAAAATGACTTCAGAATATATTATCCTCTGGTCACATTTTGGATACATTTTTGAATATGTACAGTACATGTCAATATGTATAAGTTATAATTTTGAGTGAGTCATTTGTCAAAGTTACTACAATCTAAATACCTTGAGTATCATTTACACAATGGGAGATTACATTATTATTATTCCTATTGACATGAAGAGTTTGGCTCTTTAAAGTTAACTTGTAATTGTCATTTGTTCTTTGTGTTTGAGCTATGTCTATTTGTTTAAAATGTGTGAGAATTTGCTTTATCTTGAAACTCAGCATTCAGAAATACAATGGGGTCTAAAGGATTCAGTTATTTCATGTTTATTTACGAGCATGAGTGTGATGGCTTAGTATGTGAATAAATGCATGCTTGTTGGTCTATATGTAGGTAATCTGTGTGTGTGGGTTTGTGTGTTTGTATGTGTGAGCGTGCCCAAACTGATAACAGAGTGCCTCCTCCTTTCAATTCACACAGGCCTCTGCCCTACAAGTCCAGATGTTCCTCAACGTGGCCCTCACATCACTGCCAATATCATTAAGGGCTGAGCCAAGTACACACAGATTCATGTTAATGATAGCAACAGACATGGAACAAATTGATGGCTACAAGCTCCAATGACAAATGTCCAACCCATCTTTTACATTGACTACAACCGACAGCCAATGGCATCTAATCCAAGGAGACTCGTCGGGTAGGTTAGGTTGAGTGGACTGGAGTGTTAGATAATTTGTTGCCAGGGTCCTGTTCAGTAGAGCACACCGTAGTAAACCTTTTTGAAACGGAAAACACAAATAATTGTTTCTTCTTTAATAGTTGAAGGTAGTCCCTTCTTGTTTCCGTCTGTTTCTTTCCCTTTGGTCTAATGAACATGACCCGCTTTTATCCGCTTTAACCTTCGATAACAGAATAGACCCACTGTTGATGTGTCAAAGGGAACAACCTCTCTCTAAGTTTACCTCAGAATGGACAATGTTCATTGTTCTCAGATCACGTGCGAGACCTTTAACAGGGGACTGTTCACAGCATGGACACGGATCTAAAATCTGTGAAAGTCATTCGCCCTGGGCTTTCCTACCGTACGACCACTGCTGTGCTGTGCTGCACCTGGATCAGTGAAAATCCATTCTTTCCAGGCATCTGCCGCAGTGATCAAGGCCAAGAGACTCAGGAGAGAATTGAATTGGGATTCATTGACTGAGTGCCGTGCTGCCTCCACTACGCTACAGTGATTTCAGAAGGTGGAGGAGGCAAGTTGTTGTTCACCCAGCAGATGTAATCACACACACAAGCACACACCCAGAAATGAACACTCACCTAAACCCAAATATGAACAAAACACAAACACGCATACCAACTCTGCACAGAAAAGCGTAGCAACTGTGCACACAAATCATACACATGCAGGCTTACATAAAAATTCTCAAATATCGAACATGATCTCAGTTTGGATGTGACTTATTGCTTGTTTTTGCCACTGAAACCCATAAATCCATATAGGATCTGAGATAATATAAAGGGCAAGCAATAGAAAGGGCATTTGTATTCCTGGGACCACAGCCCTTTGTCTGCTTCCTCTTTGGACACCCTCCAGGTATTGTAAGAGAAATGCAAAGGCACTAACGGGGAATATTTTTTTTACCTGACAAAGGTTTTGGTACCCGCTAATTCAACACACCAGCCTGTTCTGATTTATATCTACTAATCGAGTGATAATTAAGCCTTAATTAATTGGTGGCAATGTATGAGGAAAGTACATCGAATACACGTTTGTCTCGATGTGCAGGGAGGGAAAGAGCATACAAACAGCCTTTTGATAATGCCAGGCTCAAACAGAGGGTGAGGGCGACACTTGACTTTTCAGATATGCACAAGTACGGCATCGATTTTAGGAAACCCATAGCATGAGGCTTGGTGCTGAGGCATGAGGCTTGGCACTGAGCGGGCCCTAAAATGGACCTCATACACACAAACCACTTGAGCACTCAGTAACGTGTCAGGTGTTTATCTACTTTACGTCCCTTGCCATAACTCCTCCGAGGGCGGTCGATAGGATTATTTACCAGTTTGCCCGGAGACTGGAGATCTAATCAGTCGTTAGCTGGAGTAGGGATTGGCATGAGTAAATGGTGTTGTTGCGCGGCCCCAGTGGAGTGTTCTGAACAGGGAGGATGTGTCAAGCTCAGAGGTAAAGGGTAAATCTTTCAGTGGTAAATCTGGCTCAATTGCTGGATCAGGGCAAACTGGGACTAATGATGCTCCCTCAAAGCTGCAACCAAACCCCATCCTATCGCCGAAGTTGTATGATGAGTATGGAGAATTGGGATGGAAAATAAATTGAATATGCAGTTTCTGTTGTTGGATAAGGGTTTTACACTGAGATATTTGAGTCTTTCACTGTCTCGCTCTGTATCGCTGTTTCAAAAGTTTGATGAAATTGTGTTAACTAGACGTGAGTGTTTGTTTTTGGAGAGTAACAGGATTATTAGTAGGTACGGTAGCTGCACTTTTCGGTAGGCACTGCTTGTAAAATGGAACTCCCCACATATTTGGTCAATCTCTTTATTTTTCTCTGTCAATTTCTCGGTTTCAAGGAATTCTGTAAACACACAAATACAAGGTGTTTGTAAGATGAAAAAATCAGAACGGCAAAATATTTTTTATTATGTCTTTGTCTGCGTTAATAATGACAAGGGGAAGAAACTCCATCTTCTCGCATCCCCTTCTTCTTCTCCCCCTTCATTTTTAAAAATAATTTGATTCCCGAGCTCATTTTTCCACTCACAACCCGTTACCTACTTCCTGGTAGACCACATATAAGTCATCATCACTCCAGGTAGAGGAAGAGAAAAACCATTAAGCACCCCTAAGAAGGAAACTAAAGGAAGCAGGCACATCCATCTCTCCCTTGCCCGAAACTCAGTTATATACATTTCCTCTGTATATGGATCTCCTTATGGATCATCCTTTGCGGGGGCGGGAAAAATGAGAAAGGCGCACTGTCCTGACGTTAGTGAAGCACTAATGACTTCCTGAGCAAGAGAAATGAGGCCTTGTCTCAGATCTGTTTGTGTTTCCTCACCAAACTCCTGCAGTCATTGCCAAACAGATCTGGGATCAGCCAAGGTTAAGAGAAATGCGTTCCCACTCTCAATATGGCCCTGTCGGCCAGCGGTGAGACAACGCAGATGGATCGTGATTCGTGCAGGAGGGGCCCGCGCTACAGCCGTCGTATGAATGATGTTTTGACCTACTTGTTTTGGTGGACTGGGGGTGAATTTTCTGACAGCACAGGCAGACACATGACGGCTCACTAGGCCGGGTATCTGACCTCGTTTAACCTGCGAGACTGGGATGCGGTCAGTCGATAAGCCTGCAGCGTTGCAAGGCGCCCCCATATCCCCACCCGCCACTCCAAAAATAAGTTATTCAATAATTGTATTTGAAATGTGTATTTAACCTTTATTTAACTAGGCAAGCCAGTTAACCTTTCTAGCGCAGGCGTTCCGCTAGTGGAAACCCTCGACAACATTCCGCTGAAAAGGCGGAAAATTCAAAAATATTTCTTTGAAATATGTAACTTTCACACATTAACAAGTCCAATACAGCAAATGAAAGATAAACATCTTGTTAACTTCTCTAGGGTAGGGGGCAGCATTTTCACGTTTGGATGAAAAGCATACCCAAATTCAACTGCCAGCCACTCATCCCCAGGAGATAAGACATGCATTTTATTAGTAGATTTGGATAGAAAACACTCTGAAGTTTCTAAAACTGTTTGAATCATGTCTGTGAGTATAACAGAACTTATTTAGAAGGCGAAACCCCGAGGACAAACTATTCAGATTCTTTATTTTTTGAGGTCACTGTCTTTTCAATGAGGTTTCATTGGGAAACCAGATTTCTAAGCGAATTGCTTGCATGTCTTACGGCTTCCACTGGATGTCAACAGTCTTGAGAAATAGGTTGAGGTTATTCCTTTGTGTAATGAAGAAATACGGCCATCTTGAAGTCGAGTCACTCCAGGTGTCGTGTTTGATTGAAGTGCATGTCCAAAAGGCATGCTACATTTCGTTTTAATCCTGTATTGAACACAGAACATCCCATCTTCAATTTTATTGATTATTAACGTTAAAAAATACCTAAAGTTATATTACAAAAGAAGTTTGACATTTTTTGGGAAAGTTTACAGGTAACCTTTGAGATATTTTGTCATTACGTTTGAGCAAGTTGGAACCTGTGTTTTTCTGGATCAAACGCGGCAAATAAATTGACATTTTGGATATATATCGACGGAATTAATCGAACAAAAGGACCATTTGTGATGTTTATGGGACATAGTGGAGTGCCAACAACAGAGGCTCGTCAAAGGTAAGGCATGAATTATATTTTTATTTCTGCATTTTGTGTCGCGCCCGCAGGCTTGAAATATGCTTCTCTCTCTTTGTTTACTATTGTGCTATACTCAGATAATAGCATCGTATGCTTTTGCCGAAAAGCCTATTTGAATTCTGACATGTTGGCTGGATTCACAACCAGTGTAGCTTTAATTTGGTATCTTTCATGTGTGATTAATGAAAGTTAGATTTTTATAGTAATTTTCATAGTAATTAATTTGAATTTGGCGCTCTGCATTTTCTCTGACTTTTTGCCAAGTGAGACAGTAGCGTCTTGCCTAAACTCAGATTTTTGGATATAAATATGAACTTTACCGAACAAAAAATACATGTATTGTGTAACATGAAGTCCTATGAGTGTCATCTGATGAAGATTATCAAAGGTTAGTGATTAATTTTATCTCTATTTCTGCTTTTTGTTACTGCTTTCTTTAGCTGGGAAAATGGCTGTCTTTTTCTGTGACTTGGCTCATACCTAACATAATCGTTTGGTGTGCTTTCGTCGTAAAACCTTTTTGAAATCGGACACTTTGGCTGGATTTACAACAAGTGTAGCTTTATAATGGTGTAAAATACTTGTATGCTTGAGGAATTTAAATGATGGGATTTCTGTTGTTTTGAATTTGGCGCCCTGCAGTTTCACTGGCTGTTGACGAGGTGGGACGCTACCGTCCCCCATACCCTAGAGAGGTTAATCTACCCATCGTGTCCGATTTCAAAAGGGCTTTACAGCGAAAGCACAATATATGATTATGTTAGTTCAGAGCCAAGTCAAAAAAACACATAGCCATTTTTCAAGTCAAAGATAGGAGTCCCAAAAAGCAGAAATATAGATACAATTAATCACTAACCTTTGATGATCTTCATTAGATGACACTCATAGGACATCATTTTACACAATACATGTATGTTTTGTTCGATAATGTGCATATTTATATCCAAAAATCTCAGTTTACATTGGCGCGTAACGTGCAGTAATGTTTTGATTCCAAACACCCAGTGTTTTTGCAGATAGCCACAGAAATCCCAGAAATACTCATAATAAACATTGATAAAAGATACAAGTGTTATTCACAGAATTAAAGATAGACTTCTCCTTAACCTCTAATTCCTCCCAAACCCGGATCCGGGAGCACCCCCACCAGTAAAAAAGCTGACTAGCATAGCCTAGCATAGCGTCACAAGTAAATACTAGCATCTAAATATCATTAAATCACAAGTCCAAGACACCAGATGAAAGATTCACAAGAAGTGTATCTAGCCACCATTTCTGATTTTTAAAATGTTTTACAGGGAAGACACAATATGTAAATCTATTAGCTAACCACGTTAGCAAAAGACACCATTTTTCTTACTCCACTATTTTTTCACTCCATCAGGAGCTATCACCAATTCGACCAAATAAAGATATAAATAGCCACTAACCAAGAAAAAACTTCATCAGATGACAGTCTGATAACATATTTATTGTATAGCATATGTTTTGTTAGAAAAATGTGCATATTTCAGGTATAAATCATAGTTTACAATTGCAGCCCCCATCACAACTCTCACTAAAATGACTAGAATAACTACAGAGACCATCGTGTATTAGCCAATTACTCATCATAAAACATTTCTTAAAAATACACAGCGTACAGCAATTGAAAGACACAGATCTTGTGAATCAAGACAATATTTCAGATTTTCTAAGTGTTTTACAGCGAAAACACAATATATCGTTATATTAGCTTACCACAATAGCAAACCAGACAACAGCATTGATTCCAGCCAAACACAGCGATAACGTATTCACCACCAAAATAAATTAATTTTTCACTAACCTTCTCAGAATTCTTCAGATGACAGTCCTGTAACATCATATTACACAATCCATATAGGTTTTGTTCGAAAATGTGCATATTTAGCAGCACAAATCAGGTCATGCATTCTGGCCGGCGCCATCTTGGAAAGGCACCTAATCTAATCAATAAATAATCGTAAACTTGACTAAAAAATACAGGTTGGACATCAAATGAAAGATGCATTAGTTATTAATGCAACCGCTGAGTTAGATTTTTAAAATTAACGTTACTAGACATACAGTGTGCGTTACAGCCAGACTAGTGCCGCAATAATGGCGGACAAATCCGTTTACATTTTTCCACATAAATACGGAATAACATCATAAATAGCTCTTACTTTTGGACGAGCTTCCATCAGAATCTTGTGCAAGTGGTCCCTTGTCCAAAATAATCGTTGCTTGGTTGTAAAACGTCATCTTCAACTTCGGAATTAGCAGCTAAGAATAGCTATGTGGCCACAGCATGCCCAAATCCTCCAAACGCAATACTAAGGAAATTCCGAAAATAGCAATATACTCGCATAAACTGATATAACTCGGTTTAAAATAACTTCGTTATGATGTTTCTAACACCTATATCGAATTAAATTACAGACGGATATATCTAAGGTCGATAACTGAGCGTTTCAAAATGCCATCCTGAGGTCCTGCTTTGCGCAATGACGAACGTCGAAAAGAGAGCTCCCCTCGTTCCTTGGCCTTTTATAAACTCTGAGAACTACGTAGAAACTCCATTCCACTTCTCATTGGTTACTGACATCCAGGGGAAGGCGGGTGCAGTTCATGTCGACCCATAGGATACATACAGAGCTTTAAACTGATCTGAGAACAGAGCCTCATTTTCAGACCTTCGCAGTTCCTGTCATGGATTTCGCTGCAGAAAGAGTTCTGGTTCACCCACAGACATAATTCAAACGGTTTTAGAAACTAGAGATTGTTTTCTATCCAATAGTAATAATAATATGCATATTGTACGAGCAAGAATTGAGTACGAGGCAGTTTAATTTGGAGACCAATTTTCACTAAGTAGAAACAGCACCCCCTATATTCTCAAGAGGTTAATCCAACCGCTGTGTCAGATTTCAAAAAAACTTTACGGAAAAAGCATAATCTGAGTACGGCGCTCAGAGCCCAATCCAGCCAAAGAAATATCCGCCATGTTGGAGACAACAGAAGTCAGAAATAGCATTATAAATATTCACTTACCTTTGATGATCTTCATCAGAATGCACTCCCAGGAATCGCAGTTCCACAATAAATGTTTGTTTTGTTCGATAATGTCCATCATTTATGTCCAAATAGCTTCTTTTGTTAGGGCGTTTGGTTAACAAATCCAAATGCGTGTTCTGGTCCAGCCGAACGTCGGACGAAAAGTTAAAAAAGTTCCGTTACAGCCCGTAGAAACTTGTCAAACTAAGTATAGAATCAATCTTTAGGATGTTTTTATCATAATTCTTCAATAATGTTCCAACGGGAGAATTCCTATGTCTGTAGAAAATTAATGGAACGAGAGCTAACTCTCTCGTGACCGCACCTCAGAGCCTGTGGCATTTTGCCAGACACCTGGCTCATTCCTCTCTCATTCGGTCCCACTTCACAGTAGAAGCCTCAAACAAAGTTCTAAAGACTGTTGACATCTAGTGGAAGCCTTGGGAACATAACCAATATCCCACTGTATCGACAATAGGGGCTGAGTTAAAAAAACTACAAGCCTCAGATTTCCCACTTCCTGGTTGGATTTTTCTCAGGTTTTCGCCTGCCATATGAGTTCTGTTATACTCACATACATCATTCAAACAGTTTTAGAAACGTCAGAGTGTTTTCTATCCAATACTACTAATGGGACAGAGTAGCAGGCAGTTTACTTTGGGCACCTTATTCATCCAAGCTACTCAATACTGCCTCCTTTCCCAAAGAAGTTTAAGGTCAAATTAAGATTTTTTACATATCCACTTTTAAATCCACTGTCAAAACAACAGTTAAAGGGTCAGTTAAATAGCATTGTGATAGGCAGTGGCTTAGTGAGTGGAAACGCATTGCATGCATCACAAGGATCCAATTTCAGACATGTGGTGTGTGTGTCTGTGTGTGTGTGTGTGTGTGTGTGTGTGTGTGTGTGTGTACAAGCACCTCTGTGTGCGTCTGTCTGTGTGGGTTCATGCACCTGTGTCTTTGTGTGTGTGTGCATGTGTACATGCACCTTTTGTTTGTTCGTATTTGTGTGTGTGTGTGTGTGTGTTTTCACCTGTGTCTTTTTCATTAAGTCAAACCCCAGTAAGACTAGCTGTCGCCGCTGGCGTCAGCAAATGTGGTCCTAATAAATCAAATCAAAAATCTCTCTCTCTCTCGCTATCTGTTTTTTTATGTTTTTTTCTTTGCATTTCTTTACCTTATCTCGCTCTTTCGTTCACTCATGGTATCTCATTCTATTTCTCGGCAGTCTCTTTTTTCCCCGCTTGCTCCAACTCCTTCTCACTGCCCTCTTACTTATCTATCGTTCCCCGTCAGTCATCATACTTTGCTCCGACTATGAATAATGAAAGAAGGAAGAATGGGATGAAAGACAGAATATAGAAATGAATGATGTGTCAAGTCAACTTATACCCCACATACAGTATTTCTTCCGGCATGGAAGGACATGTAGTTATCTGAAGATGAGGCGCTGTTCACACAGATGAAAGTGGTTGCCATAGAGAGACGAGATCGGAAGAAGGAAAAATAATTCCAGATTGTTACACCCTGAAAAATGTGCATGCCTCTGTATACAGTGTGTGTGTGTGTGTGTGTGTGTGTGTGTGTGTGTGTGTGTGTGTGTGTGTGTGTGTGTGTGTGTGTGTGTGTGTGTGTGTGTGTGTGTGTGTGTGTGTGTGTGTGTGTGTGTGTGTGTAGACCTCTGCAATGTGGTAAATTTTCTTCTCTAAATCCTTGTGGATTAGCTATGATCTCCACAGATCCAGTTTGTGCCTCAGCCAACACAGCACAACATGAGTGTGGGACACAGATTGGGAACACATGTATTTCTCAATTTCATTTCATTCAAAAGCATGGCTTGAAAGACCATCCATAAATGATGTATTACAAAAGAAATGTCTAAATATGAGTATTTCAGATAACATTATGCAAACCGGGTACTTTGTTTTCCTGGTTGATATTACCATATGACTTTGATTTGGTGTAATCATGTTGATTTAGGATCAAGTGTAAAGAGTATAGTGTATGACCTTGGGATTTGTTTTGGTGCTTTGGGGAGTTAAGAACAGACCTAACTTAAGTCATAGAATGTTTTTCTGTTGATTATCTGCATTTTCAGAGGTCTGTTTGCTGGATAGTGTCTCAGACAGATTGTTTTCCCAGGTCTGGTACTGAATGGGTTACGGTGGAAGACTGATGATTTCTAAATTAAGTGTCATCTCCTTCCACATTACAGGACACACTGTGAGCAAATCAAATACACTTCCGAAAGGACAAATGTTAAAAAAACATCAGTCAGGAAGTTAAAGCTTGGTCGCAAATGGGTCTTCCAAATGAACAATGACCTCAAGCATACTTCCAAAGTTGTGGCAAAATGGCTTAAGGACAACAAAGTCAAGGACTTGGAGTGGCCATCACAAAGCCCTGACCTCAAATGTGTGGGCAGAACTGAAAAAGCGTATGCGAGCAAGGAGGACTACAAACCTGATTCAGTTACACCAGCTCTGTCAAGAGAAATGGGCCAAAATTCACCCAACTTATTGTGGGAAGCTTGTGGAAGGCTACCCGAAACGTTTGACCCAAGTTAAACAATTGAAATGCAATGCTACCAAATACTAATCGAGTGTATGTAAACTTCTGACCCACTGGGAATGTGATGAAAGAAATAAAAGCTGAAATAAATTATTCTCTTTACTATTATTCTGACATTTCACATTCTTAAAATAAAGTGGTGATCCTAACTGACCTAAGACAGGGAATTTTTACTGGTATTAAATGTCAAGAATTGTGAAAAACTGAGTTTAAATGTATTTGGCTAAGGTGTATGTAAACTTCCGACTTCAACTGTATATATATGGGAGGCAGACAAACACCTTTCAATTAGCTATGTAAAGACAGATTGACAGGGGTGAGAAAATTAATTGTAATTTATCTTAATGTTATTTTGTTGTTTGCAGGTTGTCATGAACGTCGTTGTAAGGATTGTCAGACCAAAGTGCAGCGTGGTATGGGTTCAACATATTTATTTAGTGACATCCAAAAGTACTCGTTACATTTTGACAGGACAATTGTCCAATTCACACACTTATGAAGAGAACATCCCTGGTCATCCCTACTGCATCTGATCTTGCAGACTCACTAAACACAAATGCTTCGTTTCTAAATGATGTCTGAGTGTTGGACTGTGCCCCTGGCTATCTGTCAATAAATAAAAATATATATCAAATTGTGCCATCTGGTTTGCTTAATTTAAGGAATTTCAAAAATTCATACTTTTACATTTACTTTTGATACTTAAGTACATTTTAGCAATTCCATTTACTTTTGATGCTGAAGTATTTTTAAAACCTAATACTTTTAGACTTTTACTCAAGTAGTATTTTACTGGGTGACTTTTACATTAAGGTATCTTTACTTTTACTCAAGTATGACAATTTAGTACTTTTTCTACCAATGGATGTGGCTGGGGGTTATAGTATAAATTTCACGTGACCGATCAATTTAGACAAGTGTGTCTGGGTAAGATTCATCTAATATTTATAAAACATTTTTATCTGGACACATTCTGTTTACCTGGAAATGTTCCTTATTGTAGGCTACCACTTTTACCACTTTTAGTCTTAATCTCTACTACACTACTCACTGTTTAGCACATGACCACACATGTGAAACCTTAAAGAAATGGATGGGGCTGGCTTAAGAGGGTGTGAACAATGCTGAATGGGTTATAGACAAAGGAGAGCTCTCCAGTAGGTACCAAAACATTCAAAGGCCCTTTTCTCAAAAGTGAGTTACAAGTTAATCAACTTTCAAAGCATAATTACTTATCCATTGTTTCTAAAATGCAGTGTTTGATACACCATTTTTTAGCTCTGAGTCTCTACTTTTATCCAATGTAAAAAACACAATTTCAAATTTTTCTACATAAGACCTATTTGAACCGGTCTGTCACATATCATCTCCAATGTGTCGTCCGTGTAAAAACCTGTCTGATTTGGAGGAATAACATCTGACAATATCTTTTTAATTCTATGCACTATGCATTTTGCTAGAATTTTTGCATCGCAACACTGAAGTGTAAAGGGCCTCCAATTTTTAAATGGACTGGATCTTTATATTTTCCACTTGAGTCCTGTTTCAGTAATAATACAAACAGACCTTCTTGTTGAGTATCTGATAACAAACTATTTTTTTAGGATTGGTTAAAACATGCCAATAAAGGTCAACTGAGTACATCAAAAAAGGCTTGGTATACCTCAACTGGTATGCCACCCAGCCCTGGATTTTTCCCAGACTTAAAGCCTTTAATTGCATCAAGAAGTTCCTCATCTGTAATTTGGCCTTCACATGAGTCTTTCTGTACAGCTGTTAAATCCTTACAAAAATCCTTAATCCTTACAATTAACTTTGGTTAGTGGAGATGGAGGACACTGAAACTAAAACATATGCCTATTGCTTCCTCTTTCAAAATATTGTTTTGGTGAATCATGGGTGACTGTCATTTGTAACAACTGTTAGTAAATTATTTTTGGTAGCATTTCTATGTTGAGGATTTAAAAAAAAATTGTTGCATTTTTCTCTTGCCTGAAACTTGCAAAGAAAGGGGGGTTGATCTAACGCCTGCTTCCGCTCCTCGTTGTCCACCATGATGAAATCAGAGAGGGGACTATGATTCTGTCTCCGTCCATTCATTCGTATGTCACACCTGATATGTCAGAGACCACTGGCCGGATTTTGATTAAACTTGGGTGAATGATGCGTCTTGCCATAGAGCTAAGATTTAATTTCTGGGTTTCCAAGATTACAATACATCCAACAAATACAAAAAGAATGGTACTGTAGTCACTGCTACTCTGCAGATCCTGTATCTTAATTTGAGCCAGTTTCACACAGAAGGAAAATAATCATGCAGCAACAAGAAATGTGAAATGTTATGTGGATTATAATTAATGGACCTTTTTTATAGGGGTTGATAGATTTTTCATATGGGCAAATCAAGTCTAAAATGTTTAAATGGAAATTACAATCTTTAGAAACCTCAAATACACAACAAGGAAAATTCCTGCAACAACAGAGTGATCAAATTAAGATACAGCATCTGTAATGAATTGAAAGTCTAACCCATTGGTGTTAAATCAAATTGTCAATAAGATAATCAGGCTTCATTACTCAAGCGGAGTTCATTGCTACAGCTTCTTAACATTGTCCACATTAAATCAACAATATATTCTGATGAGTGTGTAATCAAGGGTCAGGAGACACAGGAATATTCAAAACAGCAACCCTCCAGAGTATTTCTGGCAATGCAGATGAAGTGTTGTTTGTCCAACTTCTTTCTTGTTCACTAACTTTTACAGAAATCCTCCATTTGCACCAGAGTAAGTTTTACACAAACGTTCCAATTAAGTCAATGTACCTAAGGTCAGAATACGGTCCTAAGTGTTTGATGGCTGTCTTTAGATTTCCCTATATCTTTAGTGTTCATGCATTGTGCACCTTGGTCCCTGAATAGTCTTTAGAGCTCAAATTAGAGTGCATTCAATTAGATGAATTTAAACAAAATAATGATGATTCTCTGCAGGATGTAGCATTTGTAAGTAAATCTAAATCATATGGGGCTTTTCATTTTATAGTAGCGTGTGTTTACTTTAATGCGTCTTGTATTGCCCGTTTCCTTGATACAGATTAAGCCTAGTCCTAAACTATGAAGCATGTTCAATAGATATACTCCATTTAGGGACGGTTAACCGGACACAGATTATTCCTAGACCAAGACTATAATGTATCAATGGAGATACTTTAAACAGATTTTTTTGCGCACCAGAACTAGGCCTAATCTTTGTTTGGGAAATTGGCCTTCAGTATTGCAATTCCTGACTATAATTTTGTCCTATGTCTTCTACGGGAGCTGCCCTCTTGGCAATGTTTTGCTGGGAGAAGAGATTCATTATTATATCTCAACGGGAAATACTGGTAGACGGTAGACTCAGCACTATGACGTAGGTGCACAAAGTAAACAGCATAGTGGATACATTTCCGCAACAACTAAGAGTATTGAAGCGCGTGGCTAAACTTCTCAGCTGTTTTGGTCCCGTACCTACCACACTAACAGCGTGAAGCGAACCCATGCACATGCGCAGGTACTATGTGTGACTGTGTGAGAGCGTCTTGCATCTCGCTCATGACAATATCTGCGGTGCTGCTCGTGGCAACATCATTTCGCTGAGTCGACCTTGAATAATGTCGATAACATAAAACTGATCTGAAAGTAAAAACATCACATCCTCTTTCAGTGGTCACTGCTTTTTCAAGGTCATTGGATGAAGAAGCTATTAAATTAGCCATACCTCCTCCCAGATTTGGGATTCAATAACAGTTTGTTCAAACATAGGAGACAAAACGATAAACACATTCTCTACTTTACAGATTAGTGCTTTATCCCAGAGAGAATGATGATGAAAGAAAAGAGGAAGAGGCAGGGGAAATCCATAGGCCCCAAGCAGAATTTATGCAAGGGCAAATTGATCCACATTGTTTTCTATTCAGTAGAATAAGCATTTGTAAGTGCTGAGGAGTTTTAATGTAGTTTGAATCCAGTACAGTAGAAAAGCCTGGGGAGCTTGCGGAGGAATATTGCGGAGAAGTCGTGAACTGTGTTGCAAATCAACCGTAGGTAACGGCTGTGAGGAAAAACACAGTTTTGCCTTAGAATAACAATATCAAGAAAGTTTTCATTTAGACAAACTGAAAAATTTTATATTTATATGACTGTGGTAGCTCTGGAAGTTTCGAGAATGATATTGAACTACGAAATTCATGAAAGTGTTTGTTTCCTCCCACTGAATGACCGAAAGCTCTCTCTTATTGCTAAATCAGAGACCTCGCTACATTATCGGCTTAATATCCAACTCGCCTTTGACATGCCTAACTAATATTATACTTTGCTGTTATGAGCAGTCCCTATGGAGAAGACTGCAGCTGGACTATCGTCAAAATCTGAATAAATAAGACAATGTAATTCTTAAATGTTTTCATTACCTAATAAACAAGATGGCCAAAGGAGAAAAAAAAAGGTTCCGCACCTTGTTTCTTTTTCAGCAAATAACAAAAGTACATCCAAATGTGACAAATGAGTTGACTCACTCACTCACTCACTCACTCACTCACTCACTCACTCACTCACTCACTCACTCACTCACTCACTCACTCACTCACTCACTCACTCACTCACTCACTCACTCACTCACTCACTCACTCACTCACTCACTCACTCACTCACTCACTCACTCACTCACTCAAATGTACACACAACCACATACATTTAAAATTAAGCACTTGGGGTAGAAAGTGTTATTTGAATGTTCTTAGAAGAAGACTACTTTATATTCCAAATTTCTTACATTCAGAAATCAGTTTTTTTTTCTTAAAAACCAAAACACCTGAGACAAACACACACAACCGATGGATTGGAAGCACAGGGTCAGCCACAGTGCAGTACCCCTGGAGCAGTTAGGGACTTGCTGTCGAGTCAAGTGTTGTTTTTGTGCTTATAACCTTCTCTAATCCTCCCCCTAATATTTAGTAATACTTGGCCAACTATGGCTAAGAACATGTCATCAGGTATTTCACCTCATATATTTATACTGCACCTGGGGCCATATGTATCAGAGTAGGTGTGCTGATCTAGGAGCAAGTTCTCCCTGTCCATGCAATCTCATTTATTGTGGTCTAAAAAAGCCAAAACTGATCCGAAATCAGCACCCATACTCTAAGACACTTGATACATGTTGTAGGATGAAGTTGCCCTAGATACTGATATTGGGTTAGTTTAGCATTTTTACCACTAATGGTTCAAGTTAAAGTTAGGATTGGGGATGGGGAAAGCTGACTAGAGCTGTACCTAAGGGCAACTTCACCACAGAGTCTTGACACATACTGCACCTGGTCTAATGCATACTCCCTGTGAACCTTGTGGCTCTAGGATCGGCATCAAAGAATGCATCTTAAACACATTCTCATTCCCTAAACCAAAGCCCCATTCATGTGTTATCGCCCAAGTCGTCGGTAATTGGTTTCCATTTTCAATTCCATAATAATAATTACTATCTGTGGCAACGGCAGCGTGTGGCAATAGCCGAGGCGCTTCATTAATTGATTTATCTTGGGTCACTTCTCAACAATATCAATATTTTGTCTGTCTGGCTAAGCTATTAGATATGATAAAACTGCAACTGGGCAATCAGAAGGCTTTGCCTGGCCCGACTTTGCGCTTATATAGTTCTAATCACGCACTCAATCATTTTATTAGTTGCCAACGTGATATTTACTGCCTATTCGTTTGGCTTGGTCGAACCCGCTTCGACCTCCTTCGCACTCGGTTTCCAAAAGTATCCCCCTTTATTAGAGTGGCATTGTTATTATTTAAAGACAGGCACATTTGGAGACCGAATGGGAGTCTGGCCTGCAGGGTACATCCCTAAATGAGGGCCGTAGGGCCCCTCTAATTGAATTTTCATCTGTGAAATGCAATCGTCATTACTCTGGCTAATGTGCTGGCCTGTTTGTCTGTTTTCACTCTGCCTTGACCAGACAACACTATCCTATCCTTGCCAAAATGATAAACAGGATGGAGCACTGTGTCCAATCCTCCGCCCGCCCTTGACATCCTCCCTCATTCCTGCAGACAAACTTTTGACAGAGCTGCGGCAGTAGGAGAAACACAGAGAGGTTTATACTCAGTTTCAAAGACAAGACTCTCGAAATAGCACCAGAGTAATACATATACTTGTGACTTCCAAATAGGTGAGGGGAAAATACAGAGCTTTGCAATATAAAGGCTTTTCATTTTGTTTTGGGAAAGGCAACAATTTCCCTATGAGAAATACCCTTATCTTTGAGAGGATGTAGTAGGCGAAGCTCTTTACAGTCATACTCATATTGAAAATTGAGGATTTGGGCACTAATAAGCGCCTACATTGGAACATAGCTCTGTATTGGTTTTGACTGACAGACGTTCTGAACTTGAGCACCACACGCAACAAGAAGTTGCTCCATCCCTCCCACTAATTAGATTTTTTTGTTGTTGTTTGAGTGAGGGAAATGCTGTAAGTTAAGAGGACTTGATATATTTTGAAAGATGAGATGTCTAAATGTGCACTTCACATTTCTATGTGATCACTATGTTTGATGTACAGTTACAAGATGCCATGGCGTCACACCCTGGGTTGTTCTGAACACAATGAGCCTATGTTTGTCTATTGTGAAGAAAATGTTCCAAGAAATAAGCCCCTGAATGCACGCAGGACTCCTTTCTATGCACACCAACATTATGATCATATTTTATAACTTAGTTAGTCATGTTGGCAATATAAAAGCTTTCAAATGATGCCCACCTGACCCAGATTGCGATGTATAGTGGACTGTTTTTGAATTGCGTAAACAACAATAGTAATTGTGTGATGGCGGGGATACAGGGTTGTGTTCCAAAGAAAACATCTGCAAGTGTGCCTGCTCTAGTTCCTCAGCTAGGAGAGCTAAACAAAAAACACCTAAGTGCATTGAAATGACTGCACGCTTTGGAGGTGTGTGGCCACTTGGAGACACCAGTTAGTCCCCTCACTCAAACCCATGTCATTTGTTTGTTGTATGTTGCACCTACCACACATTTTCCAGGAATATTCGTATCATGTTATTAAATGTATTTTCAGATTTTGTACATTAAATGTAAAATGCACATACAATCAACAGTGTAATGTTTGGATTCAGTCTTGTGTCAGGTAAACTGTTGTCCTCAAGTTTGGTCTAATAATTTCCCATAATCTCCAAACTAATCCCTTTCAATTGCTTCCATGCCTATGCATTTTCATGTTTCTTCTGTAAGAAACATTTCAATTTAGCCCTGTTCATAGAGATCAATTCCCACAAGTGTAAAGGGTTAAGAGCACCCTACATTGTTGAGCTGACGTCTTCATCTTTGATTCAAACGACGGTTGAGAAAGAAGAGAAGGGCAAAGTGTATGGAGGGCGAGCAGGTTTCAAAACACACAAGTCGTCTTTGATTGCTGGAGGCTTCAAAGCCTCCCAGAAAGGTAATAGAGAAGGGAGAGCCAGTCTAATCAAATCAAAATCAAATGAAATTTTATTTGTCACATGCACCAAATACAACAGGTGTAGTAGACCTTACAGTGAAATGCTTTCTTACAAGCCCTTAACCAACAATGCAGTTTTAAGAAAAATACCTATAAAAGTAAGAATTAAAAGTAACAAACAATGAAAGAGTAGCAGCAAAATAACAATAGCGAGGTTATATACAGGGGGTACTGGTACAGAGTCAATGTGCGGGTGCACCGGTTAGTCGAGGTAATTGAGGTAATATGTCCAAGACAGTGTGAACAGGGCCTCCGCTCACCTCTACGTGTTCCCAGGAGGAGTATATCTGGCATTAGATGCACTACGTGTGTGTCGGTTTTGGCCTTTTCCATGTCACCAGTGATTGTTCATGTGCTAAGGCCGACACTGAGGACTTGTAAAGAGCAGAATAAACAACCTCTGCATCATAGGGATTATTGGAAAGACCCCATATACGCCTCAACTTCCATCTGAAGAATACTCCAACTCTCCAAGGTGTCACCAAGGATGGATCCTAAAGGGCACCCTATTCCCTATATCATGCAGTGATTTTGACCAGAGCCCAATACAAAAGTAGCGCACTATATAGGGGATATCGTGCCATTTGGGACGTAGCGCTCTCCACTGGAAGGAGATTTAATCTGTCTGTAAATGAGCTCCAGTGCTCTAGTGCAAAACTCAACCGGCATAATTCCATGGATGAATGCAGGTTTGGGCCTTTACTTTTCCATTAAACACAGGTCTCACATTGCTACCTGTTCAGGTCAAGATCAATAGACTGATTGATTGAGTAAGGAGGAATTTATTTTCCAATATGAACTGAAGTGAATGGCTATCGGATTGAATATGGAGGACATTGGCCCTCAAGAAAGAAATTGATCGGACTTGCGAGATCGATGCTCCAGAGTGGCGCAGCGGTCTAAGGCACTACATCTCAGTGCTAGAGGTGTCACTACAGACACCCTGGTCTAAATTCAGGCTGTATCACAACCGGTAGTGATTGGGAGTCCCATAGGGCGGCGCAAAATTGGCCAAGCGTCGTCCGAGTTTGACCGGTGTAGGCGGTCATTGTAAATAATAATAGTTCTTAACTGACTTGCCTAGTTAAATAAATGTTAAATAAAATGAAATGTAAAAATGCCTGGACGCTAAAATAGCTCGCCTAGTAGGTGAATGATTTATGTTGGCTGTATTGACGGTATATGTGTGAGAAAGATTTATCGTGGCTGTATTGGAAGTTTATGTGTAAGATTATGTTGATTGATTGAAGCCTACTTTGGATGAATTTGAAAGTGCATGTCACAACATACTTATCCAACATGTCACCATTGTGCAATGTACTGTCTACCAATCATAGTTCAGTGTAAGAAAGGACCATAACCTACTGCCGTAAGCCATTACTGTCACCTTTGCTAGTTAAGGTACAGTACATGTTTGCAAAGGGATGATCAAAATTTGAAAGCATTGAACAAATCAGACATAGCCTGGTCATAGCCCAACCTGTGCTGTATAGCTGTACCAATTGGCCTTAAGATTGAGCTCCCTGTTTCTATTACATTACACATGGAATCAGCCAAAGCTCAACCCAAAACATTATGTACACATTTACCACTCACTCACTCCCTCACACAAACAAAGGGTTCCGGGACATCACCAAAGTGGCATGCACTCATTAATTGGACAGATTGCTGAATGTATTGTAATTGCATCACAACAAACATCAGGGATAATGAGTTCTTTCCCCTCGCTTTTCTTTGAAAGGTATATTGTAGCTGTAATTACTACACTTGATTTATTTGTCTTTTTCGTCTTCTCTAGTTAGTCACAGGCTTGGTGCGTGCAGGCTGACAGTGCATCTCCTTGTCATAGGTAGGTATTTGCCTAAGCAGGCATTCAGGCGGGCTGAAAGGTGGTGGAGCGCCACCATCTGGAAGTGTAAGGAATTGCACATCCTGCTTGGATTTAGACATTTCATTATCAGACAATCTGTTCCCTAGATTGAGTTCTTTGTCCCAACATAAAGCCTAATACATTTACATATCAGTAGTATCATTCAGTTCTGCTATATGGATGGAAATCTGACAGTAACTTGAGTGATAATAATTTCAGGTAATTTCATGTAAGGTTCAACTGAGGACATTCATTGTGGGATCAGTTGGATTAAACATTCCGATTGTCACGTCTACTCCCGCTCCTCCCCTCCAGCATTAGAAGTTGCCGGTTTACTAGCCACCGGTCCTGGCATTCATCATTACGCACACCTGCGCTTCATCATTAGGCACACCTGGACCTGGACACCACTGATTACCTCCCCTATATCTGTCACTCCCTCGGTCAATACTGCCTGGGGAATGGAACTATGTGTTTCTTGTCTGCATGCTACGCATATGTCTTGTTAGGGGCTGTTTATTATTAAACTCACCACTTGCACTTGTTTACCAACTCCCAGAATCCATGTCACACCCATACCCAGGTAGTACTCTGTCAATGGGACTGTAAAGTAATACTGGAGGAAAGAATGTAACATTCCTTGGCAATGTTCTTGGATCACAAATATTTGACCTGCAAAAAATGTGCTGTATTCACTGAACACCATGTTTGAAATCAGCTATTCTATTTATTTCAAGCAACCTGTTGCTTTCCCTATGCTTCCACCGACACAGATGAACCGGTGAACAGTTAAGGAATTAAAAACCACCAATTGATGATAACAACAGTGGGGGGGATCTCAAGGTTGGTCAGTGCATTAGGATGTAGGCGTAGGCTTTCAACAGCAGCCAGGTGTCAATGGACGCTTTGACTTCTCTGGGCCCCGTGGCTTTGCAGTAGATGAAAGGTGAATGCTGTCTTGAACTAATCCATGTTTGCTCATGGATTAGCGGTGGGCCGTAAAGAGGTTTTTGTGATTTTAAAGGGTTGAACAGGTTGAACAACAACAAAATCTTACACTCAATTCATGTAAATATGTACAAAAATACTTCAGCAGATTTTGTGCGTTTTTGTATGCCTTAATTCTCGTGAAAAGATCAAATAATTTGTGTGACTTAATTCAGGGCAAATGTAGGAATAATTTTTGAAAGTCATTAGAGCAATTAATGAAGTGCAATGGTGTTCTACACCACCTTTTTGTGTCCCAAATGTATTTACCAACCCAATATTGTTAATCAATCACGTTGTCACCAAAACAGTTATAATAAAATAGTAGCCATATGTTGTTTTTTATTTGTATTAATGACAATACTGTTTTCTATGCTTGTTTTCACTTTATACTTTGGTATGCTGGTGCACTTGTAGTCAGAAAGGCCCTTTTTGCGTGTCAATATAAATATATAAAAATATAACGTATAAATGTCATATTTCATATTCAAATTATAAATATAATACACACCATAATAAACAAACACCCACACAAACACTGTGCATAAGGAAAGTATTCAGACCCTTTCACATTTGCCACATTTTCTTTAGTTACAGCCTTATTCTAAAATTGAGTAAAATAAAACTTTTTCCTCATCAATACCCCATAATAAGAAAGCGAAAAACTGGTATTTAGAAATGTTTGCAAATATACAGTACCAGTAAAAAGTTTGGACATACAATTGAAGTCGGAAGTTTACATAAACCTACATTTAAACTCAGTTTCACAATTCCTGACATTTAATCCTAGCAACAATTCCTTGTCAAAGGTCAGTTAGAATCAGCACTTTATTTTAAGAATGTGAAATGTCAGAATAATAGCAGGGTGATTTATTTCAGGTTTTATTTATTTCATCACATTCCCAGTGGGTCAGAAGTTTGCATACACTTAATTAGTATTTGGTAGCATTGCCTTTCAATTGTTTAACTTGGGTCAAATGTTTCGGGTAGCCTTCCACAAGCTTCCCACAATAATTTGGATGAATTTTGGCCAATTCCTCCTGACAAAGCTGGTGTAACTGAGTCAGGTTTGTAGGCCTCCTTGCTCACACACGCTTTTTCAGTTATGCCCACAAATTTCCTATGTGATTGAGGTCAGGGCTTTGTGATGGCCACTCCAAAACCTTGACTTTGCTGTCCTTAAGCCATTTTGCCACAACTTTGGAAGTATGCTTGGGGTCATTGTCCTTTTGAAAACCCATTAGTGACCAGGCTTTAACTTCCTGACTGATATCTTGAGATGTTGCTTCAATATATCCAAATAATTTTCCTCTCTCATGATGCCATCTATTTTGTGAAGTGCACCAGACCCTCCTGCAGCAAAGTAACCCCACAACATGATGCTGCCACCCCCGTGCTTCACGGTTGGGATGGTGTTCCTCGGCTTGCAAGCTTCCCCCTTTCTCCTCCAAACATAACGATGGTCATTATGGCCAAACAAATCCATTTTTGTTTCATCAGACCAGAGGACATTTCTCCAAAAAGTACGATCTTTGTCCGCATGTGCAGTTGCAAACTGTAGTCTGGCTTTTTTTAATGGTGGTTTTGGAGCAATGGCTTCTTCCTTGCTGAGCGGCCTTTCCGGTTATGTCGATATAGGACTCGTTTTACTGTGGATATAGATACTTTTGTACCTGTTTCCTCCAGCATCTTCACAAGGTCCTTTGCTGTTGTTCTGGGATTGATTTGCGCTTTTCGCACCAAAGTATGCTGATCTCCAGGAGACCTTCCTGAGCGGTATGACAGATGTTTGTACAGATCAACGTGGTATCTTCAGGTGTTTGGAAATTGCTCCCAAAGATGAACCAAACAAATTCTTCAAAGTAGCCACCGGATCCGGATTTTCCGGATTGACTGATCTTCATGTCTTAAAGTAAGGATGGACTGTTGTTTCTCTTTGCTTATTTGAGCTGTTCTTGCCATAATATGGACTTGGTCTTTTACCAAATGTGGTATCCAGAAGATAGCCCTCCCTACCTTGTCACAACACAACTGATTGGTGCAAACGCATTAAGAAGGAAAGAATTTCAACAAATTAATTTTTAACAAGGCACACCTGTTAATTGAAAATTCATTCCAGGGGAATAACTCATGAAGCTGGTTGAGAGAATGTCAAGAGTGTGCAAAGCTGTCATCAAGGCAAAGGGTGGCTACTTTGAAGAATCTCAAATATAAAATATATTTTGATTTGTTTATCACTTTTTGGGATACTACATCAAATAAAATAATGTTATTTGTCACATACACATGGTAAGCAGATATTAATGCGAGAGTAGAGAAATACTTGTGCTTCTAGTTCAACAAGTGATCTAACAACTCCCCAACAACTACATAATACACACATCTAAAGGGGTGAATGAGAATATGTACATGTAAGTATATGGATGAGCGATGGCGAAGGTGCAATAGATGGTATAAAATGTAGTATATACACGTGATATGAGTAATGTAATATATGTAAACATTATTAAACTGGCATTATTTAGAGTGTATTGTATAAAGTTACTAGTGATCAATTTACTAAAGTGGCAAGTGATTGTGTCTCAATGTAGGGAGCAGCCACTCTGAGTTAGTGATTGCTGTTTAGCAGTCTGATGGCCTTGAGATTGAAAAACAGCTTCTGTCTCTTTTTCAGTCCATCCACGGTTTCTGGTTAGGGTAGGTTTTAATAGTCACAGTGGGTACAACATCTCCAATGCACTTTTTTATAAACGCACTCAAAGAGGCAGCGTATAGGTCGATGTTGTTCTCTGAGGCTGACCGGAACATATTCCAGTCCGCGTGTTCAACACAATCTTGAAGCATGGCTTCCGATTTGTCGGACCAGCGTTGAATGAATCTCGTCACTGGTACATCCTGTTTGAGTTTCTGCCTATAAGACGGAAGGAGCAAGATGGCGTCGTAGTAGGATTTGCCGAGAGAAGGGCGGGGGAGGGCTTTGTATGCATCGCAGAAGTTAGAGTAGCAGGGGTCGAGGGTATTGCGCATAGCACAATCAATATGCTGGAAGAAATTAGGTAGACTTGTTCTCAAATTAGCTTTGTTAAAAATCCCCAGCTACAATAAATGCAGACTCAGGATGTATGGTTTCCAGTTTGCGTATAGTCCAGTGAAGTTCCTTCATGGCCGTCTTGGTGTCTGCTTGGAGGGGACTGTACACAGCTGTGACTTTAACCTCTCTGGGATATGTGGGATGCTAGCGTCCCGCATGGCCAACATCCAGTTAAAATGCAGAGTGCAAAATTCAAATAAATTACTATAAAAATGTTACTTTCATGAAATCACACATGCAATACACCACATTAAAGCTACACTTGTTGTGAATCCAGCCAACGTGTCAGATTTCAAAAAGGCTTTACGACGAAAGCACACCAAACGATTATGTTAGGTCAGTACATAGCCACAGAAAACACAGCCATTTTTCCAGCCAAAGAGAGGAGTCACAAAAAGCATAAATATAGATAAAATGAATCACTAACCTTTGATGATCTTCATCAGATGACACTCATAGGACTTCATGTTACACAATACATGTATGTTTTGTTCGATAAAGTTCATATTTATATCCAGAGATCTCAGTTTACTTTGGCGCGTTACGTTCAGTAATGTTTTGCTTCCAAAACATCCGATGATTTTGCAGAGAGCTACATCAATTTACATAAATACGCATTATAAATGTTGATGAAAATACATGTGTTATGCATGGAACTTTAGATAAACTTCTCCGTAATGCAACCGCTGTGTCAGATTTCAAAAAAGCACACCATGCAATAATCTGAGTACAGCGCTCAGAGCCCAAACAAGCCAAAGAGATATCCGCCATATTGTGAAGTCAACAAAGTCAGAAATAGCATTATAAATATTCACTTACGTTTGATGATCTTCATCAGAATGCACTCCCAGGAATCCCAGTTCCACAATAAATGTTTGATTTGTTCGATAAAGTCCATCATTTATGTCCAAACACCTCCTTTTGATCGCGCATTTAGTACACAATCCAAACTGACGACGCGCTGGCAGGACCAGGCTAAAGTTCCGACGAAAAGTCATATTACAGTTCGTAGAAACATTTCAAACTAAGTATAGAATCAATCTTTAGGATGTTTTTATCATAAATCTTCAATAATGTTCCAACCGGAGAATTCCTTTGTCTTCAGAAATGCGATGGAACGCAAGCTACCTCTCGTGAATGCGCATGACCAGCTCGTACCACTCTGCCAGACCGCTGACTCAATTCCATCTCATTCCCCCCCTTTTTAGTAGAAGCATCAAACAAGGTTCGAAATACTGTTGACATCTAGTGGAAGCCTTAGGAAGTGCAATATGACCCCAAAGACACTGTATATTGGATAGGCAAACCTACAAACCTCAGATTTCCCACTTCCTGGTTGGATTTTTTCTCAGGTTTTTGCCTGCCATATGAGTTCTGTTACTCACAGACATCATTCAAACAGTTTTAGAAACGTCAAGCCTGAAACAATTTCTAAAGATAGGAAGTGAAAAATCTGAAAACGATGCTCTGTTCCAGGGCCTGTCTATTCAATTGCCTAATATTAATGGATATGCATGCACTGCATACGCCTTCCACTAGATGTCAACAGGCAGTGGAAGGTGGAATGGGGTGTCTAGCTTGATCTGAGGTCGAACAAGAGCTCTTGGAATGACGTGACCAGAATTTCCTTTCTCTACCTAGGCGCGGGAAGTGCCTCCATGTTGTCTTATGATAAGCGTTCGGTATACACGGCTAATATCTCCGGCTCTGTTTTTATTTGATAGATATTAGAAAAACTTCATAAAGTAGGTTTTTTCAACCGAGTTTCATCAGTTTATTCAACGTTTAATGGGACTTTTGGAGCGTTCCGTTCTCTGCGTCGAGAGAAATTGGGAACGTCATCAACATTGGCTAGCCTTGTGGAGCGAATTCGACAGGAGAGAAGGACATTCTAAAACCAAACAACGATTTATTCTGGACATAGGACTCCTTGTACAAGATTCTGATGGAAGCTCAGCAAAAGTAAGAACAATTTATGATGTTATTTCGTATTTCTGTGGAAAATGTTGAGTCCTATTATTCGCCCTTTTTGCGGGCGCTGTCTCGCTATAACGTAAGCTGTTTGTTATGGTAAAGTTATTTTTAAAAATCTAACACGGCGGTTGCATTAAGAACTAGTGTATCTTTCATTTGCTGTCCAACATTGTATTTTTTAGTAAAGTTTATGATGAGTTCTTTGGTCAGATTAGGTGAGTGTCCAAAATATCTCCGGACAATTTGGTGAATCGATGCTACATATTCACAATGTATAACCACGGTTTGCAGCTCTAAATATGCACATTTTCGAACAAAACATAAGTGTATTGTATAACCTGATGTTATAAGACTGTCATCTGATGAAGTTGGTCAAGGTTAGTGATTAATTTTATATATTTTGCTGGTTTTTGCGAATGCTATCTATGCGGTGAATAAATGTGGTTGTGTGTTTGGCATTGTGGTAAGCTAATATAATGCTATATTGTGTTTTCGCTGTAAAACACTTAAAAAATCTGAAATATTGGCTGGATTCACAAGATGTTTATCTTTCATTTGCTGTACACCATGTATTTTTCATAAATGTTTTATGATGAGTATTTAGGTATTTCACGTTGCTCTCTGTAATTATTCTGGCTGCTTTGGTGATATTTTTGATGGTAGCTGCAATATAAAACTATGATTTATACCTCAAATATGCACATTTTCGAACAAAACAAATGTATTGTATAACATGTTATAAGATTGTCATCTGATGAAGTTGTTTCTTGGTTAGTGACTAATTATATCTCTATTTGGTCAGTTTTGTGATAGCTACCTATGCGGTAGAAAAATGGTGAAAATATGCGGTTGAGTCTTTTGCTATTGTGGTTAGCTAATAGAAATACATATTGTGTTTTGATGGCTGGATTCACAAGATGGTTATCTTTCATTTGCTGTATTGGACTTGTGATTTCATGAAAATTATATTATATGATATCCCTGTCGCGTTAGGCTAGGCTATGCTAGACAGCTTTTTTGATGAGGAGGATCCCGGATCCGGGAGAGAGAAGCGGTAGAGGTTAATTTGGGCATGCTTTTCATCCAAAATTCCGAATGCTGCCCCCTCCCCTAGAGAAGTTAACAAGATGTTTGTGTGAAAGTTACATATTTCCCAAAAATATTTTGGAATTTCCCGCGCTGCCTTTTCAGCGGAATGTTGTCGAGGGGTTCCGCTAGCGGAACGTGTGTCCTAGAAAGGATAACACACTTACATTATTTTTACTCCAATCTGGCAACCCTCATAAAATCCAACATAGCACCAGTATTCCAAAGTATTAAGGGAAAATAAGCATAGAAAACAGCATTGGCTTTAAACGTAAGGCTACTATTAAGAATTTCGGTGACAACCTGGTTGATTAACAATATTGGGTTGTTAACATGTTTTTTTTATAAATAAACGCTGCAATAACTTTCAAAAGATTGTTCTGAATTTTGCCACTCCCAAAATTATTTTCCTATTAATGAAATTGCAAAGAAAATTGTATTTTCCTGCGAATTAACCTCTTGAGCCTATGGGGGGTGCTATTTCGATCTTGGAAAAATTGGTCTCCAAATTAAACTGCCTCGTACTCAATTCTTGCTCGTACAATATGCATATTATTATTACTATTGGATAGAAAACACTCTAGTTTCTAAAGCCGTTTGAATTATGTCTCTGAGTGAAACAGAACTCATTCTGCAGCACTTTTCCTGCCAGGGAGTGAGATTTCAGAAATCTCGGCCTCTGTTCCCAGGTCAGTTTATAAGTCCCTGTGAACGCTGTGGGGCTACAAACACTGCATACGCCTTCCTCTAGATGTCAGTAAGTGGTGACAATTTGAATGGAGTCGATTGCGCAATCTGGGACCTTATATTAGACCCTGGAGCGGAAGTACCTTTCTTTTCAACCTTGCGCTCGACGCAGAATGGACGTCGGACTGGCCTCCTTCCAAGCTTTGGTTTAGCCAGTTCTATATCCCCGGTCATGTTTTTATTCGTTATAGGTGTTAAAGACATCATAAGGTAGTTAATTTAAACCGACTTATAGCAATTTATATCAGTTTATTGCGATTTTCTGGCATTTCTTTGTGACGCACTTTCAAGAGTTGGACACTTTTCCGGTACATGCCGAACGTTAGTGGCCATTTCGACAGGACAAGAGGACATCTTTCGACCAAAAGACGATGGTTCTGGAGAAAGGACACCTTGCCCAAGATTCTGATGGAAGCTCAGCTAATAGTAAGAACTATTTATGCTGATAAATCGTTGTTCTGTTGAAAATAGTCAAATGCATAAAACGCCATTACTTGCAATGTAGCCTTGCGTTATCGGACCCTGTATTGCGCAGCAACGTTAATTTTAAAAATGTAATTCAGCGATTGCATTAAGAACTAATTTGTCTTTCAATTGCTGTCCACCCTGTATTTTTTAGTCAAGTTTATGATTATTTATTGATTAGACTAGGTGACTCTCCAAGATGGCGCCCGACATTTTTCTGGGCAGCTTGGCAACTTTTCTCATTGTATAAGCACGATTTGTGCCGCTAAATATGCACATTTTCGAACAAACTCTATATGCCTTGTGTAATATGATGTTACAGGACTGTCATCTGAAGAATTCTGAGAAGGTTAGTGAAAAAATTAATATATTTTGGTGGTGATAACGTTATCGCTCTTTTTGCCTTGAATCAATGCTGGGGTATGCTAATATAACGATATATTGTGTTTTCGCTGTAAAACACTTAGAAAATCTGAAATATTGTCTGGATTCACAAGATCTGTGTCTTTCAATTGCTGTACGCTGTGTATTTTTAAGAAATGTTTTATGATGAGTAATTAGGTAATACACGTTGCTCTCTGTAGTTATTCTAGTCGAGTTGTGATGGTGGCTGCAATGGTAAACTATGATTTATACCTGAAATATGCACATTTTTCTAACAAAACATATGCTATACAATAAATATGTTATCAGACTGTCATCTGATGAAGTTTTTTCTTGGTTAGTGGCTATTTATATCTTTATTTGGTCGAATTGGTGATAGCTACTGATGGAGTGAAAAAATGGTGGAGTAAGAAAAATTGTGTCTTTTGCTAACGTGGTTAGCTAATAGATTTACATATTGTGTCTTCCCTGTAAAACATTTTAAAAATCAGAAATGGTGGCTAGATTCACAAGAAGTGTATCTTTCATCTGGTGTCTTGGACTTGTGATTTAATGATATTTAGATGCTAGTATTTACTTGTGACGCTATGCTAGGCTATGCTAGTCAGCTTTTTTACTGGTGGGGGTGCTCCCGGATCCGGGTTTGGGAGGAACTAGAAGTTAAGTCGCACAAAAATGTGTGTACTTTCACACGAGTTAAGCCACACAAACGCACAAAATTTGCTGAAATATTTTTGGTACATATTTGCACGAATTGAGTGTGAGATTGTGTTGCTCTTTAGAGTTTGGGATGTAGAGGTCTTCAACGGTGCTCTGTGAGTCAGGGTTGGGGTCAATTCTATTTCAACTTAGTTCCATTTTAGATCTTAGTTTGGAGCCCGCGAAGCAGTTGGCATCAGTTGCTGGAACTGCTTGTCTTTTTCCAGTGATCCTGCTGACCAAGGACGGGTCTGAGGAGCTATTTGGCGTTGCAGCTAGCTTAGCTGCTAGCTAGCTGCATATGAAGCTAGTGGGGTTTTCTTGAATGCAGCCCGTGACGCAGTTAGCCATTGTGGCTGGGACAGCGAAATGTCACGGATTTGTGGCTGTCTAAATCCCTGCTGTTTGATGTTTTAAATCTTCCTCGTGACCTGCCCTGTCTGGAACTGCGAGGAGTAAAAGCATAACCTACGTGGCTAGCTAACATGACATAGAACAAAACCAGCAGGAGTACCGTCGAGGACGGTGATGTCTCTCTATCACACGTGAAGGATCTTTTAAATGAACAAAAAGAGACCTTCAAGCAGTTTACAACAACAAGAAAATAGCTTCAAGTGTTTTGTCCAAATACTTGTGGATTCTATAAATGATCTCTGAGAAATTGAAAATGGACCACAGGAAGATTGATGTGGAGCGCGCGCACAGGACTGGAAAACCCACCACCGGCCCAGGTGATAGGCCCAGGCCAATAGTGCTCAGGTTCCTGAGGTTCAAGGACAAGGTAACTCTTCTGGAAAGAGCCAAGAACTTAAGAGGAACTTATATCTGTGCGCCAGAAGAGGAAAGAACTGATCCCAGACATGAAAGCTGCCAGAGCGTGTGGGGACATTGCTTACATACACTATGACAGGGTCATTGTCCACCCTCCCTCCCAGAAGCCTAGAAGGGATGAGAGAGCCTAGCCTAAGGGTTCCTAGATTCAACCCCGCAGCGCAATCACACACACACACACACACACACCAATTGATTAATGGACTGCTGAATGTATATTTTTTTCTCTTGCTTTGTTTGCTCTTTTCAGTATTATGTATATCTCTGATAAGCTACCCAGGAAAGGGCTGAAAATAGCCCATATAAAATATATGTAGCCTTAGAAATAAGGTTCATGAAATCAATAACATTCATAAATTAGCAATTTCTGAGACTCACTTAGATAATACATTTGATGATACAGAAGTAGCAATACAAGGATATAACATCTATAGAAGAGACAGAAATGCTTATGGGGGAGGTGTTGCTGTATATATTCAGAGCTTTATCCCTGTAATGCTTAGAGAAGATCTTCTGTCAAGTGTTGTGGTTGCAGACTCACTTTTCACATCTAAAGCCTTTTCTTTTGGGGTGTTGCTGTAGGCCACCAAGTGCTAACAGTCAGTATCTAAATAATATGTGTGTAATGCTTTATAGGGTATGTGATGTAAACAGAGGTCTACTTTCTTGGGGACCTAAATATTGTCTGGTTTTCATCAAGCTGTCCGCTCAAGAGGAGGCTTCTTACTGTAACTAGTGCCTGTAATCTGGTTCAGGTTATTAACCAACCTATCAGGGTGTTTACAAATACTACAGGAACAAGATCATCCACATGTATAGATCACATTTTTACTAATACTGTTGAACTTTATTCTAAAGCTGTATCCGTACCCATTGGAAGCAGTGATCACAATATAGTGGCTATATCCAGGAAAGCCAAAGTTCCAACAGCTGGGCCTAAAATACTGTATAAGAGATCATACAAAATATTTTGCTGTGACTCTCATGTGGATGATGTTAAAAATATTTTTGGGTCTGATGTGGTTATTAATGAGGAGCATCCAGACGCTACACTTAATTTATGAAATTGCTTCTTCCAATTATTGATAAACATGCACCTGTTATGAAACTGACTGTTAGAACTGTTAAGGCTCCATGGATTGATGAGGAATTAAAAAACTGTACGGTTGAAAGAGATGGGGCAAAAGGAGTGGCTAATAAGTCTGGCTGCACATCTGAGTGGCTTACTTACTGCAAATTGAGAAATGATGTGACTAAACTCAACAAAAAGAAGAAGAAACTATTATGAAGCAAAGATCAATGATATAAAGAATTATGGAAAGCAACTTGAGTACTTTAGATTAAATTACGGGCAGAAAGACGAATTCAAGTCCATCTTTCATCGAATCAGATGACTTATTCATCACAAAACCATTTGATGTTGCCAATTATTAGGGATAGGCGTCCCGTCAGCGGGACACCAGTCGACAACATCCGGTAAAATTGGAGGGCACGCAATTCAAATAATAATCGTAATATTAAAGATTCATGAACATACAGGTATCTTATATCATTTAAAAGCTTAAATTCTTGTTAATCTAACTGCGTTGTCTGATTTACAATAGGCTTTACAGTGAAAGCATACAATGCGATTGTTTGAGGATGGCGCCCCACATCAAAATATTTTTCAACCAGCACAGGCTTCATAAAATCACAAATAGCGATTAAATAAATCACTTACTTTTGAAATTCTTCCTCTGTTTGCAATCACAAGGGTCCCAGCTACAACATGAATGGTATTTTTGTTCGATAAAATCCTTCTTTATATCCCAAAATGTCTGTTTAGTTGGTGCCATCGATTTCAGTAATCCACTCGTTCAACATGCAGACAAAGGAGTTGGAAAAGCTACCGGTAAACTTTGTTCAAACAAGTCAAACTACGTTTCTATTTAATCCTCAGGTATCCTAAAATTTAAATAAACTATAATATTTCATACGGACAGAAGTATGTTCAATAGAAATGTGAAATTAGTAAGCGCGCATCCTCTTCACTGTGCGCCAACAGACTGATTTTGAACTGGGAATCTTTGTACAAAAACTAAAAATTCTTGCTCGTTTTTGAAGAAACAAGCCTGAAACAACGAACAAAGACTGGTGACATCTAGTGGAAGCCATATGAATTGCAATCTGGGAGCTGGAAATACATAGAACCCATAGCTTTTCATTATAAGAGCCTGGGAGCTCAAAACAAAAAAAAATCTTGTTGGTTTTCCTTTGGAATTTGTCTGACATATCAATTGTGTTATAGTCTCAGACATTATTTTAACATTTCTAGAAACTTCAAAGTGTTTTCTATCCAATGCTAATTATATGCATATTCTGGCTTCTGGGCCTGAGTAACAGGCAGTTGACTTTGAGCACGTCAGTCAGGCGGAAATTCAGGAAAATATACGTTTTAATGATAATTTAATTGGAAAAGTGGGCAAACTTAGGCAGGGAATGCTAACAATGAATAGTGAGCAATTGTATTCATGCATAAAAAAACATAATGAAAGAAAAGCATTGCAAGTTTGAATTTTGTAAAGTTAGTGTGGGAGAGGTGGAAAAAGTATTGTTATCGATCAATAATGACAAACATCCTGGCATTGACAACTTAGATAGAAAGTTACTGAGGATGGTAGCTGACTCTATAGCCACTCCTATATGTCATATTTTTAATCTGAGCAGTATTAGCTTTGCGTTGTCTTTTGAAGCTACCCTGGCCTTATGACCATGGTTTGTTTTCATTTGGCCTGTTTATCATAGCTCTGTTCTGCCCTGCCCCCTTGTGGAGCGCAACAGTTACTGCGTCTTACTGTTATAACTCATATTTGTGATTTTGTCAATACAATATATTATTTTTATATCAGTGTTATTATATTATTTTGTAATATTGTTTTGTTATATCCTGATATTGTATTCTAATTACTTAATGTATTGTATTAGAAACTACACACACAAACAGTATTGAACATTATTTGCCAACATCATAACTGGAAGTGGACATCTTTGTAGCTGAAGATTGAAAACAGCTCTTGTTGCTAGTGTACACTCCTTAACAGTTTTATTGGATGAAAACACAGCATGAAAAAACATAGGCCTATATGTAATAGTCGTATTGGTGGTGGTTGAACAACATCAAAGAACAATTGTTTTACTAGAGGGAAAAAATGTAATATGCACAACCCATATTTCATATTCATGCAGTGATTGAACAACAACTGCCATTCCACCTCACACCTCTAAAGGCATAGTATCATGGCAGGTCACCTGTCAAGTTACCTGTCAGGCAATCTACTACAGAGATAGCCTGCAAAGTTCTGTCATACTTTTCAGGTCTAAGCCCAAACATTTTGAGCTTCTAATTTTTAAAATTAATCTCTCCAGAAATAAGTCTCTCACTCTTGCCGCCTGTTATAGACCCTCCTCAGCTCCCAGCTGTGCCCTGGAAACCATATGTGAATTTATTGCCCCCCATCTATCTAAAGAGTTTGTTCTGTTAGGTGACCTAGACTGGGATATGCTTAACACCCCGGCCGTCCTACAAACTAAGCTAGATGCCCTCAATCTCACACAAATTATCAAGGAACCCACCAGGTACAACCCTAAATCTGTTAACATAGGCACCCTCATAGATATTATCCTGACCAACTTGCCCTCCAAATACACCTCTGCTGTTTTCAATCAGGATCTCAGCGATCACTGCCTCATTGCCTGCATCCGTTATGGGTCCACGGTCAAACGACCACCCCTCATCACTGTCAAACGCTCCCTAAAACACTTCTGCAAGCAGGCCTTTCTAATCGACCTGGCCCGGGTATCCTGGAAGGATATTGACCTCATCCCGTCAGTATGCCTGGTTGTTCTTTAAAAGTGCTTTCCTCACATCTGAAATAAGCATGCCCCTTTCAAAAAATGTAGAACTAAGAACAGATATAGCCCTAGGTTCACTTCAGACCTGACTGCCCTCGCCCAGCACAAAAACATCCTGTGGCGTACTGCACTTGCATCGAATAGTCCCCGCAATATGCAACTTTTCAGGGAAGTCAGAAACCAACACACACAGTCAGTTAGGAAAGCAAAGACTAGCTTTTTCAAACAGAAATTTGCATCCTGTAGCTCTAACTCCAAAAAGTTCTGGGACACTGTAAAGTCCATGGAGAATAAAAGCACCTCCTCCCAGCTGCCCACTGCACTGAGGCTAGAAAACACTGTCACCACCAATAAATCCACGATAATCGAGAATTTCAATAAGCATTTCTCTACGGCTGGCCATGCTTTCCTCCTGGCTACCCCAACAGCTCCGCACCCCCCTCCAATCCAAAGTTAAATCTAGAATCGGCTTCCTATTTCGCAAAATAAATCCTCCTTCACTCATGCTGCCAAACATACTCCCGTAAAACTGACTAACCTACCGATCCTCGACTTCGGTGATGTCCTTTACAAAATAGCCTCCAACACTCTACTCAGCAAACTGGATGCAGTCTATCACAGTGCCATCCGTTTTGTCACCAAAGCCCCATATACCACCCACCACTGCAACCTGTATGCTCTCGTCGGCTGGCCCGCCCTACATATTCGTCACCAGACCCACTGGCTCCAGGTCATCTATAAGTCTTTCCTAGGTAAAGCTCAGCCTTATCTCAGCACACTGGTCACCATAACAACACCCACCCGTAGCACGCGCTCCAGCAGGTACATCTCACTGGTCATCCCCAAAGCCAACACCTGCTTTAGTCGCCTTTCCTTCCAGGTCTCTGCTGCCAATGACTGGAACGAATTGCAAAAATCGCAGACATATCTCCCTCACTAACGTCAAGCATCAGCTATCTGAGCAGCTTACCGATTGCTGCAGCTGTACACAGCCCATCTGTAAATAGCCCATCCAACTACCTAACTCATGACCATATTGTTTTTGTTTACTTTCTTTGCTCTTTTGCACACCAGTGTTTCTATTTGCACATCATCATCTGCACATCTATCACTCCAGTGTTAATTTGCTAAATTGTAATTACTTCGCTACTATTGGCCTATTTATTGCCTTACCTCCTTACTCCATTTGCACACACTGCATATAGATGTTTCTATTGTGTTATTGACTGTACTTTTGTTAATCCCACGTGTAACTCTGTGTTGTTTTTTGTCGCACTGCTTTGCTTTATCTTGGCCAGGTCGCAGTTGTAAATGAGAACTTGTTCTCAACTGGCCTACCTGGTTAGATAAAATGTAAAATGTAAAGGTCAGTCAGTCAGTAATTGCTGCAGATGTGCTCAATACTGCTTGAGCATATGATACTCCCCAAAGCATGGTGAAACACAGAGGTGCTACACTCTCCTGGTGTCAGACAGGCAGACTTTGCAGTGCCTCCGGGTGCGACTACCTTGAGCAGCAGTTTGAGGGACTTTGCAGAGAAAATGCCGTGCAAGGTGATTGGCTGCAGCAGGATGGCCCCCAGTGGATGGGCGTTGAGGGGTGTGGTGCTCTTCCAACCGCTCTCGCATGAGGTTCTCTCCGTACTTTTGGTAGGTAATTACTTTGCCTATGGTGGAGAGGGAGTGGGGAGGATGAGGGAAGGGAGAGGATGATGAGGCAGTGGTTAGGTAGGTGAGATATTGTCACTATAATTGCATGATGGGACTGTATGTGATTTGTATGTGAGCTGTACTTTGTTCAGTAATCATCTCACCTGTTAGTTGGCGGTGAACTATGTGGCCATTGAGGGCAGCAGCGTCGATCAGATGGAAAAATATCTTCATATACCACTTGTTAGTTTTCCGAGTGCATTCCACAAAGCTGTTTATCATGTCCACTGCCCCATTTTGAGGTTATAGTCAAGCACACAGTCTGGTTTGATCTTTCTCTCTCCCGTCAGGTGGTCCACATGGTTGCTGTATGGACAGTGGAGAGGATATGGACATTTCGTTTGCCATGCCATTTTACTGCCAGCTGTTGAACCAGACACCCCAAGCCCCTCATAATGTTGGATGTCAGTGGTGGACCCTGTGTAAATTATAATTTCCTGGACAAATCCTGTCTTCACGTCACACATGACAAAGAACTTGACCCCAAACCTATGCCTTTTGGAGGGAATATATTGATCAATGCATAGGTCCTTGTATGGCACAAAGACCCGACCAAATGCTGATGTCAGACTGGTAAGAACATTTATTTTGTGTAACGGATAATTTAGGTTGGCAGTAGCATTGTTGACAAAATGCAGGCTTCGCAGCAGAACTAGGAAGCGGTCCTGGGAAAAGAGAGTGGCAAAGAAGGGAGATGCAAACATAGAATCTGTGCTCCAGTATTCTTTACTATTCCCATGAGAAGGACTGTCACCAGGAAGGTATATATTTCACTAATTGTGGTTGTCACCCATTTAGGGAGTTTCCCCCTCACTCCTGGCTCTCTTCTCCTGTAGCTCCAAGGCATAACGATTGGTCTCCTCTACAATGTCTCCCACCAGCTCCTCTGTCAGAAACAGCTTGAAGCACTCTGCCTTAGAGAGAAATGGCAAGGGGCTTTGCACTCCAGACTGGGACTCATCAAAGCAAACGGCAGGGTGAAATGTCTGGTGGCCTTCCAGCTACCACAGATCTCCTGTACTTCATCCACTGTCGGTATGCCTCCATAACCACCAGCATCTTCAAAGGGACGGACTTCTTCAGTGGACAAGGGGTCCTCAGATTCAGCGTTCTAAATGGCTACAAGGTTGGGGGGCAGCTCCTCAATGTAACCGTCACTGTCAGAATATAATGCCTGACTTTCATTCAGACACAGTGTCAGAATTTATAAACGTCTCCGCATTTGTGAGTTGTCTCCTTTTGAAAGACATTGCTAATGCTACAGCTTAGCTCACTAGCTACATACATAAAAAACAAACGCGCACAAACTACCCATCGTCGGATTACTTTCGATTTCTAGAAAGTGTTTTACTCAATTATTTCAATCAATGGTGAGCTCACCCTTGACGTGATTAATTATATTTAGTAATTGCTATTAGCTAATTCATATTGTAGTTTCTGTCAGTTGAGAGATATAGAAATATGACAGGTGGTGTTACGTCAATCTTTCCTCAGTTAGCGCTAGGACAAATGTAGCCTACCTTTTCCGGTTTGTGTGATGCTGTAGCTACTTCTAAAAAATAAACTGGTCACAACTTTGTAAGGACTGTGTTTGTGCAAAATGTTACTGTGAAAAAACAATGTGGCCAGCTCAAATGCTGATTGTTGCATCAATTGAAACTGGACGTTCTAAATAAGCATTCTAATCACACCGGTTTGAGCGTACACTGCAGTGACCACTGTAGAATGATCCCACCCGTTTGTTGGTATGTGTGAAAAGGTTAACACCCACTCGCTTAACCCGGAAGCCAGCTGCACCAACATGTGGGAGGAAACATCGTTCAACTGAAGACCGAAATCAGCCTACAGGCACCCAGCCTGCCACAAGGAGTTGCTAGAGCGCGATGAGCCAATTTAAGCTCCCCCAGCCAAACCCTCCCCTAACCCCGACGACACTGGGCCAATTGTGCACCGCCACATAGGGCTGTGGCCACTACAGCCAAGGGGATCGAACCAAAGGCTGTAGTGACACTGCAGTGCCTTAGACCGCTGTGCCACTCGGGAGGCCAGTCTAGTTTAATCTTATCTTGATTATTATCCAGTCATATGGTCAAGTGCGGCAAAGAAAGACCTAGTTAAGCTGCAGCTGGCCCAGAAAAGAGCGGCACGTCTTGCTCTTCATTATAATCAGAGGGCTAACATTAATACTATGCATGCCAGTCTCTCTTGGCTAAGTGTTGAAGAAAGACTGACTGCGTCACTTCTTGTTTTTGTAAGTAACATTAATGTGTTGGAAATTCCAAATTGTTTGCATAGTCAACTTACACACAGCACTGACAATCAATCAAATGTATTTATGAAGCCCTTCTTACATCAGCCGATGTCACAAAGTGCTATACAGAAGCCCAGCCTAAAACCCCAAACAGCAAGCAATGCAGATGTAGAAGCACGGTGGCTAGGAAAAACTCCCTAGAAAGGGCGGAACCTAGGAAGAAACCTATAGAGGAACCAGGCTCTGAGGGCTGGCCAGTCCTCTTCTGGCTGTGCCGGGTGGAGATTATAACAGTACTGACACACACACTAACCCCAGCATACATGCCACTGGGGGTCTTTTCACAGTCCCGAGGTCCAGAACAAATTTAAGGAAACGTACAGTATTATACAGAGCCATGAGTGTATGGAACTCCCTTCTATCTTGTATAGCGCAAGTGAATAGTAAACCTGGTTTCAAAAAACAAATAAAGCAACACCTCAGAGCACAACGCCTCTCCCCTATGTGACCTACTTGCTATTTGTATGTACTTACATGTACAGCTGAAGTCGGACGTTTACATACACTTAGGTTGGAGTCATTAAAACTCATTTTTCAACCACTCCACAAATTTCTTGTTAATTAATTAACAAACTACGGTTTTGGCAAGTTGGTTAGGACATCTACTTTGTGCATGACACAAGTAAATGTTGCAACAATTGTTTACAGTCAGATTATTTCCCTTATAATTCACTATCACAGTTTACATACACTAAGTTGACTGTGCCTTTAAACAGCTTGGAAAATTCCAGAAAATTATGTCATGGCTTTAGAAGCTTCTGATAGGCTAATTGACATAATGTCAGTTATTTGGAGGTGTACCTGTGGATGTATTTCAAGGCCTAACTTCAAACTCAGTGCCTCTTTGCTTGACATCATGGGAAAATCAAAAGAAATCAGCCAAGACCTATTTCCAAATGCCTGAAGGTACCACGTTCACTTATACAAACAATAGTATGTAAGTATAAACACCATGGGACCACACAGCTGTCATACCGCTCAGGAAGTAGATGTTTTTTTTCTCCTAAAGTGCAAATCAATCCCAGAACAACAGCAAAGGACCTTCTGAAGATGCTGGAGGAAACAGGTACAAAAGTATCTATATCGACAGTAAAATGAGTCCTATATCGACATAACCTGAAAGGCCGCTCAGCAAGGAAGAAGCCACTGCTCCAAAACCACCATAAAAAAGCCAGACTACCGTTTGACACTGCACATGGAGACAAAGATCGTACTTTTTGGAGAAATGTCCTCTGGTCTGATGAAACAAAAATAGAACTGTTTGGCCATAATGACCATCGTTCTGTTTGGAGGAAAAAGGGGGACGCTTGCAAGCTGAAGATTACCACCCCAACCGTGAAGCACAGGGGTGGCAGCATCATGTTGTGGGGGTGCTTTGCTGCAGGAGGATCTGGTGCACTTCACAAAATAGATGGTATCATGAGAAAGGAAAATTATGTGGATATATTGAAGCAACATCTCAAGACATCAGTCAGGAAGTTTAAGCTTGGTCGCAAATGGGTTTTCCAAATGGACAATTACCCCAAGCATACTTCCAAAGTTGTGGCAAAATGGCTTAAGGACATCAAAGTCAAGGTATTGGAGTGGCCATCACAAAGCCCTTACCTCAATCCTATAGATAATTTGTGGGCAGAACTGAAAATTGTGTGCGAGCAAGGAGGCCTACAAACCTGATTCAGTTACACCAGCTCTGTCAGGAGGAATGGGACAAAATTCACCCAACTTATTGTGGGAAGCTTGTGGAAGGCTACCCGAAACATTTGACCCAAGTTAAACAATTTAAAGGCAATGCAAATACTAATTGAGTGTATGAGACTATAACACAATAGATTTGGTAGGAGAAAATCCAAAGAAAAACCAACCGGAATTTCCGGAGCCCATGCTCTTCCAATGGATTGTATCAGGAAATAATGAAATCTATCTCCCAGTATGCAATTCCTACGGCTTCCACTGGGTGTCTGTAGTCTTTGTTCAAGGTTTCAGGCTTGTTTCTTACAAAACTGAGTTTTACTACAGGGACACAGACGACGACGCGCACCTGCTAATATCGCTTTCCTATTGAACATACTTCTTTCCATATGAAATATTATAGTTTGATTACATTTTAGGGTATCTCAGGATTAAATAGAAACGTATTTTGACTTGTTGAAACAAAGTTTAGGGGTACATATTTGGATTCCTATCTTGGCATGTTGAACGAGTGGATTACTCAAATCGATGGCGCCAGCTAAACTGACTTTTTGTGATATAAAGAAGACTTTTATCGAACAAAAAGACACTACATGTTATAGTTGGGACCCGTTGGATGACAAATCAGAGGAAGATTTTTTTAAAGTAAGTGAATATTTAATCGCTATTTGTGAATTTATGAAACCTGTGCTGGTGGAAAAATATTTTGATGTGGGGCGCCATCCTCAAACAATCGCATAGCATGCTTTCGCTGTAAGGCCTATTGTAAATCAGACAACGCAGTTAGATTAACAAGAATTTAAGCTTTTAACCGATATAAGACACTTGTATGTACCTAAATGTTTAATATCCATAATTTTTGTGATTATTTACTTGAATTGCGCACCCTCCAGTTTCACCGGAAGTTGTCCCGCTAGCGGAACGCCTAGCCTTAAGAAGTTTTAAATGTATTTGGCTAAGCTGTATGTAAACTTTTGACTTCAACTGTATGTGTAACTGATAGATGCACACACACAACCTACATGTTTATGTTTTTCAATGTATGTAAATTGTGAAGTATTTTGTCATGTGTCGGACACCAGTAAGACTAGCTGTCGCCATTGGCGTCGGCTAATGGGGATCCAAATAAATCATATCAAATCTATGGTGGGTTACCTGATGTTTAGCCCCACAAACAAATCATTTCCACCCCATCTGTTTGTAGATGCCATCAGCACAGATGTTCCCATTCCATATGGGAGTGAGTTGGTTCCTCAAGCTGCCCTTTAAACATTTATAGAGTGAATGACTACCCATGTCATGATGCGCTAATAGGGTTTGCCACTGTCTGGGCATGGTATGTCATATCTTTTAATATAGACTTTAAAAGCAGGTTTCCTGGGCAGATTAGGCAAAGCCCTTGACCAAAAAGCATACTTAAAAAGGAGAACTGCCTCCTAGAACAAACCTATCTGCTTATAAACAGCCTATGTGGCATCGATATGGGTCAAACATTAATTCTAAAAATTAATCAAAATTAATTCTAACTATACACTGTAAATATGATAATTTCGGTCATAAAGTCAATCTAGTCCAAAAAAAGATGCCCACTTTTTCCAATGATGCTTTGATCTACACAGAGAACTGAATTAGTAGATCATCTTGACATAGTGAGTCAGTCAGGTAGGGAGAAGTCCTCAAATTCAAAACTTCGCAACTCACTACTGCCCTTGTTTTGTATGTGCTGATTGAATGGCAAAGACACACCCAAGAAACACCCACAATAAACCACACCCCAAAGATAACTCTCGTTTGGGCTTCAAAATGGCCTCTGCATTCCTTATTAAGCACCGGAGGAAACGCATCGGTGAGTGCAGTTAAACTTTAATGGAGAATCTGAACACTCAAACAGTGCTTTTTACTCCAGGACTAGTTTAAACCTTAGAAAAAAATATTGAAGTGCTGTAACTGCAGTCGACTGGTATTTTGGATGCATTAATTGCAAAATAACTGCAGTGTCACTCCAAAAAGTGTTATTTTGGATGCAGTATTTGCAGAATAGGCCTACTACAGTTAAACCACACTCTGGCTGCAAACTTTTTTCATAATAGGGTAATCATCTTTGTCTGGGAAACTGGCCCTATTTGACTTGGAATTCCCCCCAACCAAGTAAATCTAACTGTTACATTCTCTCTTTCATTGCCTGTTTTTCTGGTGGTTGCGCTCACTCTCATCGCAGAGACTGTAGCAATGTGTCCGTCCTCACCACACATAGCCATGTATCCAAGCACGTTGCCATAGAGACATGGCACTACTTTGCATGTCCTGTTACTGCCCGCCCTATCAGGTCATGGAAAGAGAAAGCGGAGGCCGATGAGGATGATGGCCGGCGCTTCACCGAAATGCCAGGATGAGCTAGTGCCGAACAGCAAAGCATAGCAAATGGCCTCCCATCCAAAGTATTACCTCTTAATTATTTTCCTAAATAGGAGTAGTTTCTGGCAAAAAGATTGTTGGCGGCTGGGGTCATTTGTCCTTAGTGTGGCTGGAGCACCATCGATCCACTCTGAACATAATCTGACAGAGCAGAGACCTAAATAAACCCAGGAGCCGGGAGACTGGTCGCATTTCTTAACTCTTGTGTCAAACTTTGAGGACTTGGAACTTGAACATAACTGATTGAACTTCAAAACGAATGCTGACGAAACCAAACATAACCGTGGAAACTTGGGAAGGTCAGTAGGAGCATAATTGATGGTGGCTAAAATGGAACAATGTTTGAAATAATACAATAAAATAAACTAAAAAGTTGCCAGTTGCATTTTTAAACTGCAGAGTGTGGAACTTTAGTGTAGAACTGTTACATAACTTACTGAAGTACTTGAACTTCCAAAGGAATGCTGACTAACCTGAACATAACCATAGGAAGGTCAGTAAGAGCAGAGGAATTGTCGGTGGCTAAAAAGGAATGATGTTCGACTTCTCTAAATGCTTTGGAAAATTAACTGATTACCCAAAACCGCATTTGTTCTGGTCATAGTGACATAGGAATCAGAAATTCTACAATCGTCAATATCAGATCAAAGTGTGCCTTCCGTTAAATGTTTGTATTTTACTTATTGCATAATCTTGCAATTCACTGTAATGGCCTGAAAATCTCTTAACTATTATATGTACGTATGATCGGCTATGAAAAGCCAACTGACATTTACTCCTGAGGTGCTGACCTGTTGTATCCTCGACAACTACTGTGATTATTATTATTTGACCATGCTGGTCACTTATGAACATTTGAACATCTTGGCCATGTTCTGTTATAATCTCCATCCGGCACAGCCAGAATAGGACTGGTCACCCCTCATAGCCTGGTTCCTCTCTAGGTTTCTTCCTAGGTTCTGGCCATTCCAGGGAGTTTTTCCTAGCCACCGTGCTTCTACACCTGCATTGCTTGCTGTTTGGGGTTTTAGGCTGGGTTTCTGTACAGCACTTTGAGATATCAGCTGATGTAAGAAGAGCTATATAAATAAATGTGATTTTGATTTGATGTAAAATACTTCTCCCTTTGACTTGTTTGGTGGGCTGGTTTCCCAGAAACAGATTTTTTTTTTCTCCGAGAAACAGACTTTTTAAACCATTATTGGTTTAAAAAGCACTGTCAATGGAGATTCAGCATGTTTGTGTCGTATTTCTTCAAATGTCAATTCCTTAGACCTAGGGTTAAATAGGATAGATCTTTATTCGTCAATTTTCACATATGTATTTGCTGCCACAATACCCATCCCAACGCATTACATGGATGACAGATTGGGAGCATCAAAAGATCAGCCGCAATGCAGAGTACAGATGCTATATCTTAATTTCAAAATCAAATTTTATTCAAATCAAATGTTCTTTGTCACATGTGCCGAATACTTACAAAAATAAAAGAGAGCCGCACACTCTAGGAGCTCAGATGCAAAAATGTAATGTCCAACGTTTCGACAGCCAAGCTGTCTTCATCAGGGTATAATGACAAACAATGTGGGGTGACTCATTAATATAGTGTCAAAAGACACACACAGGTGTCTCTAATCATGGCCGGGTGTGGCCTGATATCATTGGTTGATTCTCATATATTAAAATAGCATACAAAAAACATAAATGGATAGCGTACGATCATAAATACAATTTGGCTACATAAGTAGACCTTACAGTGAAATGCTTACTTACAAGCCCTTAACCAACAATGCAGTTTAAGAAAATAACTGATAAAAAGTAAGAGATAAGAAATAATTAAAGAGCAGCAAATAACAATAGAGGGGGTACTGGTACAGAGTAAATGTGCGGGGACACCGGTGTCGAGGTAATACAGTTGAATTCGTAAGTTTACATACACTTAGGTTGGAGTCATTAAATCAAATTTTTCAACCACTCCACATTTTTCTTGTTAACAAACTACGGTTTTGGCAAGTTGGTTAGGACATCTACTTTGTGCATGACACAAGTACATTTTTCTAAAAGTTGTTTACGGAGAGATTATTTCACTTATAATTCACTGTATCACAATTCCCAGTGGGTCAGAAGTTTACATACACTAAGTTGACTGTGCCTTTAAACAGCTTGGAAATATCCAGAAGATTATGTCATGGCTTTAGAAACTTCTGGTAGGCTAATTGACATCATTTTAGTCAATTAGAGGTTTATCCGTGGATGTATTTCAAGGCCTACCTTCAAACTCAGTGGCTCTTTGCTTGACATCATGGGAAAATCAAAAGAAATCGACAAAGACCTCAGAAAAAAAATTGTACACCTCCACAAGTCTGGTTCATTCTTGGGAGCAATTTCCAAACGCCTGAAGGTACCACATTCATCTGTACAAACAATGGTATGCAAGTATAAACACCATGGGACCACGCAGCCGTCATACCGCTCAGGAAGGAGACGGGTTCTGTCTCCTGGAGATGAACATACTTTTGTGTGAAAAGTGCAAATCAATCCCAGAACAACAGCAAAGGACCTTGTGAAGATGCTGGAGGAAACAGGTACAAAAGTATCTATATCGACAGTAAAATGAGTCCTATATCGACATAACCTGAAAGGCCGCTCAGCAAGGAAGAAGCCACTGCTCCAAAACCACCATAAAAAAGCCAGACTACGGTTTGACACTGCACATGGAGACAAAGATCGTACTTTTTGGAGAAATGTCCTCTGGTCTGATGAAACAAAAATAGAACTGTTTGGCCATAATGACCATCGTTCTGTTTGGAGGAAAAAGGGGGACGCTTGCAAGCTGAAGATTACCACCCCAACCGTGAAGCACGGGGGTGGCAGCATCATGTTGTGGGGGTACTTTGCTGCAGGAGGGACTGGTGCAGTTCACAAAATAGATGGCATCATGAGAGAGGGAAATTATTTGGATATATTGAAGCAACATCTCAAGATATCAGTCAGGAAGTTAAAGCCTGGTCACAGGTGGGTTTTCAAAAGGACAATGACCCCAAGCATACTTCCAAAGTTGTGGCAAAATAGCTTAAGGACAAAAATGTAAAGGTATTGGAATGGCCATTCCAAAGCCCTGACCTCAATCACATAGAAAATGTGTGGGCAGAACTGAAAAAGCGTGTGTGAGCAAGGACTACAAACCTGACTCAGTTACACCAGCTCTTTCAGGAGGAATTGGCCAAAATTCTTCCAACTTCTTGTGGGAAGTTTGTGGAAGGCTACCCAAAACATTTGACTCCAGTTAAACAATTGAAAGGCAATGCTACCAAATACTAATTAAGTGTATGTAAACTTCTGACCCACTGGGAATGTGATGAAATAAATAAAAGCTGAAATAAATCACTCTGCTATTATTCTGACATTTCACATTCTTAAAATAAAGTGCTGATTCTAACTGACCTAAAAGAGGGAATTTTTACTTGGATTAAATGTCAGGAATTGTGAAAAACTGAGTTTAAATTTATTTGGCGTATGTAAACTTCCGACTTAAACTGTACATTTTTGACCCCTTGGTCAGCTCGCTCTCTGAAAGAAAAGAAAACAATAACTGAGATATCTGTTCAATCTAAAGCAGCAGATGTAATTTGTAGAAAAAGTCAATACAGCCCAGTGCTGCTTACCTGAGATGCCATCTTCATAGGTGTCCGCTTTCACTTCCTTTGTGTCAGAAAAATGTTGCTTTCAGAACAATTATTTTTGATTGAAAATTAAAAAGGTGTTGCTCTCGACAAAAAGACACAACTATACCTCCATAGCATATAACAATTGGTCTGTGAATAACCACACCTTCATACAAACGTGCTACTGTATGCAGAATTCTTGACGCACAACCAAAGATGCTGCCACATCCTGCCAGCACACCCGCAAGCAAGCCACTCAGGAGCAGAATGATGATGCGTGGAAGAGGGAAAGGAATGAGATGGGAATAGCAATTTGTTGCAAGTTGGGGAGGAGGGCTAATAGCTGAACAATAGACTATTCAACCTTTACTAAAGAATAGTCTAATGACCGAGCTAGGTGTGAACCCCCCCTATCACAGACCAGATTTGCTCTAACGACCAAGGGGTAGCTTGCTACTCAATGTATTAAAGTAATCATTTTCAAATAAGTTACCTTACACGTTATGTCGTTTGACAATTTGTTAGCTACCCTGTCGTTACGAACCACAAAGCATATCATTACACAAGTACCGGTTTGTTAGCTAGCTACATAACGTTAGTAGTTATACATAAAACTTGCCAGTATATTAACTATAGGCTTTCTAACTCCCCAACGTTTATTGACCAGATTTTTTTCGTCATTCTTAGCTTAGCTAAATGGTATAGTTGTTGTGCTTTCTCAATGGACATCCGGGTGCTTTCGTAAATTTGCTCTGGCTATCTATAGGCTGGACAAAAGAACGAGTCAAAACTCACCCAAGGCTGAAAAACGGTTAAAGAAAGTTGGCTAAACTGGAACACTAGCACGAGCCCATAGCAAATTAATGGAATTGAACATTTGCAGAGCCTGTTTTGACTGGAGTGATGCTTAGAATTCCATTAAAAATGTATCCCTTTTTATTTTACCACTACAATCTGTTCGTCGGACGAAACTGGGAAAAAACAACTTCTGTCGAAAGTAAACATCCGCACCTCGATGGTGTCAACTGTGCTTAGGTCTGCGTAATGAAAAAGTAGGGGAAAAATTTAAACTTCTGACTATTTCTGTTCTAGCAATCGATGACAAACGAGCACGTTGCCCAGACTTACATAATTACAAAGAGGAGATTCTCCTTATTTAAAATGGTGTCCGTGTAACAGTTTTGCTTCCGTCTTTCTCCTCGCCCCTCCCTGGGCTCAAACCAGGGACCCTCTGCACACATAGACAACACCCAACCTCAAAGCATCGTAACCCATCGCTCCACAAAAGTCGCGACACTTGCAGAGCAAGGGGGAACAACTACTTCCAGGTCTCAGAGCAAGTGACGTCACCGATTGAAACGCTATCAGCGCGCACCCCGCTAACTAGCTAGCCATTTCACACCGGTTACACTCGACTTGAAAAAAACTAAATATTCACATTGCGAGATAATTGGCGAAATAGACAGACATGCCTATATTTCCCCGATAGGAAACAATGGGAAGACCACAGAGTTCCAATATTATTTTTGTTGTTTACATTTTAACTATAAAACAACGTGAGCAGGTCTCATTGCCAACAATAACAAAGCAGGAATTGTGACGTCGAACAATAAGCTGTGAACAAAACGTTCAGAAGGTGAGTTGGTGCCACGGTGCTCAATAGAACTAACAGGAGCTGACAGGGTGAAAAATGCACTAAAATAAGGCCTTTTTTTTCGCGATTACTTCAAAACGACGGCCTTACCAGCTCTGCTAGTGTGAGTAAAATGGTCAGAGTGGTCTCATTTGTGTCTGGAATTAGCTAGCCAACGTTAACTTGGGTGCTTGACTGCCGTTGTAAGGCCAGAACGCTCAAATCAATCATACTCCTCGGCCCGAACATCCAGTGTGCTCTCCGAGAGCAAAACGGTCTGAATTTACTAACTGACAATTTCTCTGAATGGAACCACCATAATATTAATCAAATTAATCAAGCCAAATGTATTCAAATCTATCTCATATACTATGTTATTACAAAAAAGGTTTTAACTTTTTAGGGATAGGGGGCAGCATTTTCACTTTGGATGAATCGCGTGCCCATAGTGAACTGCCTCATACTCTGTCCCAGATGCTAATATATGTATATTACTATTACTATTGGATAGAAAACACTCTGAAGTTTCTAAAACTGTTTGAATTATGTCTGTGAGTATAACAGAACTCATATAGCGGGCAAACTTCCAAACAGGAAGTGGAAATTGTCAGTTCATCGTGCCGACAGGAATAAACATCTCTCTAACAAGCTCGCAACTTTTAAAGGAGGAACCATTACAATCCCTGATGTCTCTCTGGAAAGAAATCCTTTTCCTGATCTCGTCAAACTTGTTATCTTGGGACTGAACATTAGCGAGTAATATACTCGGAAGCAGTGGGTGGTGTGCGCACCTCCTAAGTCGGACTAGAAGACCGCTCCAAATACCTACTCCGCAGGCTTTGTTTTGGGTCGGCCTCTGGAATCAGTTCAATTGCTCTGGATGGTGCCAACAAAGGATCCGCTTCTCACGATCGTCTAAGGTGGAAACAGTAGACGATCGTGCGGCGTGGTGAGTGTACATGCTTCTTTATTATAAGATGTCGCCAACAAAATAATAAACATCAAAACGAAAACGTGAAGCCAACGTAGTGCTCACAGGCAACTATACATGGACAACTACCCACAAATACAGGTGGGAAAAAAGGCTACCTAAGTATGGTTCTCAATCAGAGACAACAAGACTCCCGGGCTGGAGGCCGTCTCTGGAGGCTCCGGGCTGGAGGCCGTCTCTGGAGGCTCCGGGCTGGAGGCCGTCTCTGGAGGCTCCGGGCTGGAGGCCGTCTCTGGAGGCTCCGGGCTGGAGGCCGTGTCTGGAGGCTCCGGGCTGGAGGCCGTGTCTGGAGGCTCCGGGCTGGACGCAGGCACAGGACTCACCAGACTGGGGAGACACACAGGAGACCTGGCTCTAGGAGCAGGCACAGGACTTACCAGGCTGGGGAGACATACAAGAGGCCTCTTCCTTGGCCGATGCACCGGATACACTGGGCCGTGGAGGTGCACTGGCGGTCTCGAGCGCAGAGCTGGCACCACCCGTTCTGGCTGGATGCCCACTTCCACCCGGAAAATTCGGGACGCTGGCACCGAGCACACCGGCCTGTGAATGCTCGGCCGAGACACAATGCGCATCACCCCATAGCACGGGGCCTGACCAGTCACATGCTCGCCACGGTAAGCACGGGGAGTTGGCTCAGGTCTCCAACCTGACTCTGCCACACTCCCCGTGTGCCACCCCCCAAAAAGATTTGGGGGCTGCCTCTCGGGCTTCCTTGCCAGCCGTGTTCCCGTGTAATCCTTGGCCCTTTTCCTAGCTGCCTCCGCCTCCCTTGCTGCTTCGACCTGCTCCCATGGCAGGCGATCTTTTCCGGCCAGGATCTCCTCCCACGTGTAGGATCCTTTGCCGTCCAGGATGTCCTCCCATGTCCAACTCTCCAAAAACAGCTGCTCCCTCTTACCACGCTGCTTGGTCCGTTTTTGGTGGGTAGTTCTGTCACGATCGTCTAAGGTGGAAACAGTAGACCAAGGTGCAGGGTACATACTTATTATTATAAGATGTCGCCAACAAAACAATAAACATCAAAACGAAAACGTGCCTCCAACGTAGTGCTCACAGGCAACTATACATGGACAACTACCCACAAATACAGGTGGGAAAAAGGCTACCTAAGTATGGTTCTCAATCGGAGACAACGATAGGCAGCTGCCTCTGATTGAGAACCACACCTGGCCAAACTCCAAGAAATACAAATCATAGAAAAAGGAACATAGAATGCCCACCCAAATCACACCCTGACCAAACCAAAATAGAGACATAAAAAGCTCTCTACGGTCAGGGCGTGACACCGCTTCAGTAAAGTCATAATGCTGGTGGTGCTGGTAGGTTACTGCCGCTCTGATATCCAATAGGTGTCAGTGGATAGCACCTGGGATATTCATGTCAGGAACCCTCCAGTTGTCGGCTCACATCCCACCAGATTCCTCCAGGTTGCCTGAAATTCCAACCAACAACCCTCTGGTTAGTGGCCCTGCTTCTCTAACCTCAGGTCCACCATCTATCTTGCTAACTCTTTGAATGAATGGTATGACTCAAGTAACGTACTACTCATACAGATTACTCTCTAACCTCAAAGGCTACAACCACCTCACTACTGTAGTTCTTTAAATGTACAGTATGCAGTATGATGACTTAATCAATATACAATATGATTCAAGCAAGGTTACTCCCTAACCTCAAGCCTTTGAGCATATGACTCAAGCATGGTGTGTCTCGGCGCAACTCAACCCTTCTACTCACTTCACCAACTATTTTATTTTATTTTCTCATCCCGGTGAACAAATAGAGAGTGTCTGTGCAGACACAACTTTGCCACTCCACTCTTGGCTGATAAAGCAGCAGATGAAGACGAATGCAGAGCCAGCCGAGACACAAAATCAACCATCTCCCTTTGCCAGTAGCTAGCTACGCCCACAACAACTATTGCCATCTCTCTTGCCTGACCAGCCATGCTGCTCTTGTTGTCGCCTCTTTACTTTCGCAAAGAAAAACAATTCAGACAGAAAACCTTGATCGCGAAGCACAGAGTTCGCAAGGCCTGCAAAGGCAGAGTTTTAAAATGCTTGGCAGCTGCAGTGTATAGTGTCCTCTCCTAGAGCCATTCATGCTATATTGGAGACGAATCAGGAGGCGTGTCATGTGGCCTTGTACTGTAAAGGTGGGCAACATATGTATTTTTTCAGCACCATGTACTTTAGAGTACGGTGTCATTCTATCCTGCACCTAGAGACCCACTGAGTGTGCAGGCTTTGTTATGACTCAGTATGGCACACCTGACAAAGGCTTGATAATTATTTGATTTGCTGTATCAAGTCTGTTTGTGCTGGGCTAGAACAAATGCCTGCAAATCCTGTGGACCAGGATTGAAAAAGTGTATTTTTCAAGGGGAGCAAACACAGTGACAGTATCATAACAACCGTAACCATGGAGAAATCAGTCAAAGGTGCATTAAATAAAGGGTTATTGACTGTTGTCATTTAACCCTTATTTTACCAGGTAAGTTGACTGGGAGCACATTCTCATTTACAGCAAAGACCTGGGGAATAGTTACAGGGGAGAGGAGGGGGGAAGGGTCACCATGGGTTCAACAGGGAGAGACAAATCTGTTTCTGATCCAAAAAGTTTGAATGGACAAGGAAATACAACTGTAGGTAAACAAATAAAGTGGCAAGTAAATAAATATATTGTTTGGTACTTTAATTACCAGCCTGAGTGCGACTGGTACAAATATCTATGCAAGCGTTTCTGGAATCTTGTTGCAATTTACTCTAGAGACCCATTTGAGTGGACGGTTTTAATAAGAAGCAATGCAGGAGGAACTTTGAGTTCGTTTTCTCTCAACCTTCAATTTGGATGTTTCTTAGTAATACTTCAGAGGAACAGTTTCTGGTGTCTGTGACGAAAAAATAAGCATTAATAGAAGCTACCTCCTGAAATTTTGCCGTTGAGATAATTGCTGCTGCATGGTCTTCCCTCTGCTGTATGTACTCCCTAACAACACTCGCTTTCCCTTTGAAGATAATTGCTTCACTAAATGATTCTTTACAAAGTGTACAAGGTGCATCATTCTATTTGCTTACAACTGTATTAGTATGTGTCACAGACAGAAGAGGTGAGTGTGTGTCTGGCCTATGAAGTAGATCCCAGGCCTCACAGTAAACATCCAAATTCACTTGCAGAAATTGCTTGATAATGTCACCACATTAGCAGGTACGTTATTACATTTTTAAAGATGTAAAGGCCTGCATCGCAAACAAGAATGTGTGTGTCTGTGTCTAGCCTGTATGCACAAGTACGATATCCATATTAGGACAGCTTCAATGAGTCCAGGATAATTGTTTCCCTAGAAAATGCTCCGTCAGTTCCGATGCTATATTGTCACAAGACCCCCGTCTGATTTTTGAGTCACTTCGATCTGATTTTTGAGTCACTTAGTATTTACAGGCAGACTGACAAAGGTATAAGTATGTGAAAAATGTGTTGAATATTCCAGCTCATGGGTTCTGCCCTGAAGATAATCTAGCAATAACACAGCAGGTTTAGGAAAATAGATGCAGCCACCCACCTTCACGTCCTTTTTCCCCCCTCTATCTCGCTCTCTCTCTCTCTTTCTTCCCTTTTGGCATAGCAAGGTTGAGAAGTCTCACACTCTGCTCCTGTCCCCATTCAAAACAAAAAAAGCTGGCTTTTGGGGAACTCCGTTGAATACAAACAAATCAATGGCCGGGGCAAACAAGCGGCTTACTGGATATTTCTACCCTGCAGGTCCCCCTCTAGGCCAGCTGATGCCTTTTTGTCTCGACGTGTGTGATTGAAAATCATGTGTAATCATGTTCACACTAATCCTGTGTGAGTGACAGCGGGGGCCAGATGTGGAATGTGGAATTGAGAACGGCCCTCTCAAATTGAGGGGTCGCGAGAGAAGCCAACCGCTTTGGAAATCATTTTATCTTTCTTATCGGGCTTGATCTCTTCTAAATCTGAACTCCCATTGAAACCTCTTCAGACTCCATACTTGACATAGGTGATTCACTTGTAATCTGCTCTAGTCGCCACACCAGCCGTATTTGGCTCAAAGACAGCTGTACGGTTAGTTGACAGGCTATGCAGATTTCCCCACTGCCACCTTTAGCCTGGCTATGATTTAAGCCAATGTCTCCTATTGCCACCTGTTCAACACTGTGGACAAACACTTCCTGGTGCCTTCTGACACTGGACCCAGCCTTTGCAGTCACACAGCCTTAACATGAACCAATATAATCTGAATTCTACCCCATGATCCCATATGCTAATCGCCTGGTCAAGGGCATCATTGCCCCAAGGTGTTGCATTAGCAGCATCTCTAATATGGCAAATCGTCACCTCTCAGATCACCCATTGGGGCAGAGCGGGGTGTGGTGCGGTCACTTAGCATGCTACGCTAAGCCCGGATTTGCTAGTGTGGATAAAGAGTTCCACCCCCTGAGTGGGATTAGCTGTCAGTTAAGTGTACTTACTCCAGGACAAACCAAATCAGTATAGGCTTCAAAGAGATGTAGGCTTTGTTCTGTGCCAAGTCAGTAAAAACATAAGAAGTTATTGGTGAACCTTAAAGTAGAATTGTGCTGTCTGAAAGTGGGGTGCATTTACTGAATACTTTCAGTGGTATATAAGAAAATAAGTTAAGCTGTAGTCTCCAAGGAATGTACTGGCCAAACACCATACAAAACAGAGGTTTCTGGAAAATGACACAAAGCAAAACCTAAAAAAAACACAGGAAATGGGGATGGATCAGGCACACATTGAGGAAACCACCCACCAACACGACCAGACAAGCTCTGACCTGGAAGCCACAGGGAAAAAGAAAACCGGGAAGACCCAGGAACAGCTGGAGAAGGTCTGTGGAAACAGGATCAACCTTGAAAGAACACTGAACAACACACTCAGCACAACTCGATTTTTGTGAATGTTCTATGCTCCCCGAAGAGCAAAATGGTTTAAGTCAAGTAGTTTCCCTTTACCCAACAATTAGATACAGTATCTAGAAGTGTATGAATATACAGTGCATTCGGAAAGTATTCAGACTCCTTCCCTTTTTCCACATTTTGTTACGTTACAGCCCTATTCTAAAATGGATTAAATAAAAATGTTTACTTATGCATCTACACACAATACCACATCATGACAAAGTGAGAACAGGTTTTTAGAAATGTTTGAAAATTTATAATAAAAATAAATATATAAGTATTCAGAACCCTTTGCTATGAGACACCAAATGGAGCTCAGGTGCATCCTGTTTCCATTGATCATCCTTGAGATGTTTCTACAACTTCATTGGAGTCCACCTGTAGTAAATTCAATTGATTGGGCATGATTTGGAAAGCACACACCTGTCTATATAAAGGTACCACAGTTGACAGTGCATGTCAGAGCAAAAACAAGCCATTAGGTCAAAGGAATTTTCAGTAGAGCTTCGATACAGGATTGTGCCGAGGCACAGATCTGCAAAAGGGTACCAACATTTTTTTTGCAGCATTGAAGGTCCCCAAGAACACAGTGGCCTCCATAATTCTTAAGTGGAAGAAGTTTGGAAACACCAAGACTCTTCTTACAGCTGACCGCACGGCCAAATTGAGCAAGCTGGGGATAAGGGCCTTGGACAGGGAGGTGACCAAGAACCCTATGGTCACTATGACAGAGCTCCAGAGTTCCTCTGTGGAGATGGCAGAACCTTCCAGAAGGACAACCATCTCTGCAGCACTCACATCTCACACAGAAGACACTCCTCAGTAAAAGGCACATGACAGTCCGCTTGGAGTTTGTCAAAAGGCACCTAAAGGACTCTCCAACCATGAGAAACAAGATTCTCTGGTCTGATATAACCAAGATTGAACTCTTTGGCCTGAATGCCAATCGTCACGTCTGGAGGAAACCAGGCACCATCCATACGGTGAAGCATGGTGGTGGCAGCATCATGCTGTGGGGATGTTTTTCAGCGGCAGGGACTGCAAGACTAGTCAGGATCAAGGGAAAGATGAACAGAACAAAGTACAAATAGATCCTTGACGAAAACCTGCTCCAGAGCACTCAGGACTTCAGACTGGGGCAAAGGTTTACCTTCCAACAGGACAACGTAGGAGGGGCTTCGGGACAAGTCTTGAGTGGTCCAGCCAAAGCCCGGACTCTAACCCGATCAAACATCTCTGGAGAGACTTGAAAATAGTTGTGCAGCGACGCTCCTCATCGAGCTTGAGAGGTTCTGCTGAGAATAATGGGAGAAAATCCCCAAATACAGTTTTGGCAAGCTTGTAGCATTATAGCCAAGAAGACTCGAGCTGCCAAAGGTGCTTCATCGAAGTACTGAGTAAAGGGTTTATTAATTATTTATATAAATGTAATATTTCCGTTTCAATCTACATTTGAAAACATTTCTAAAAACCTGTTTTTGCTTTATCATTATGGGGTATTGTGTGTAGATTGACGAGGTAAAAATAACTATTTAATCAAATTTAGAATAAGACTGTAATGTAACAAAATGTGAAAAAAAGTTGAAGGGGTCTGAATACTTTCCGAATGCACTGGATGTATGCCAAAGCTATTGCACACTTCCGATGGCCCAAAAGACACATCCATGCTTCATCAACCTTTGCATGATAGGTTACCCACTGCCCTCACTTAAAAGGACCAAGACAGTATTGCCATGAATCACAGGTTCCCAGTATCCCCACATGAAGGCAATGAAGTTTGACAGCCTCAAAGTTTACCATCACCGGAGAATAATGGAAGAGTAAATAGATCTGGCATTCCCCGTATCATATTCATTGAACTATTCATCCCTTATTTTCATCCCTATAAATTGCAGGCACTAGTAGAATACACTGAGACGGCAGCTTCGTCTAATCATTCAAAGCACGCCCACTGCATTCTGCCAGATCTAAAGGGTTGAGGTGATTATGCACATATACTTTCTTTGTACTTTGCTTCTTTTTACCTTCAACCATGTAAGGTGCTCTCCCTTTTTTGTTACCCACATGTACATGACTTTTATTGTTGCAGCGCGGTTGCTGCAACAATGTTGAGTTGGCTGTGGCTTTAAAGTCAGATAACTTTAAGTACCACATTTTTTATCATTGTCATGACTGGCCTGTGAGGATCAGGTTACAGCGGATCACAGTTCTACAGAGATATCTCTCCCTCCCGCAGGGGGGAAGAGTTATAGAGGGATTGATGGGGTGGGGGTGCGTGGGGGTTCATGACACCTCATGCCCATCGTAAATTCTAAGGCCGCAGACTAATCCTTCTTCCTTTAGAGTTGGGGATTGGAATGTCTGTGTGTGCCTTAGGGAGAGTCTACCTCAGAACTGTAACATGCAATAAATGGACTTTGGGACAATATATTCCATCAGCCAAAATTGTGGTAACAATGATAGATGGAATATGAAAATGAATGCCGATTTAGTAATGTCATTAAAAGTTAAATGAGGACGTTATAACGAAAGCATTGTAACTTGAAGAGTTTTCATAATGTGTATATGATGTTTACATCAAAGAGAATGTTTTTTTTGATGAGGCTGTGATTTTAGTTGTCTAACGAGCTCATAGCCATTTGTGATACCTTGCCTCGTAACTAGCTACACCCTAGGTAACCCAGAGAGCGTGTCTTGAAGACGGGAATGTCCCTTTCTACCCTGGGGTATAAAACATGTGAGTTAAGAATTTACATATCTGACTAGAGAACCACACGCTGCAGCTAGGGTCCACGATTAGTCACACAGTGCTTCCATTACAATGCTGATGTGTCGACACGGCTGATTAGCCTCCTCAGAAGCCCAGTCTCACAGAACGAGTGCAAGGAAACAGACAACCAAGAGAAAGGGCATTGTGACATCTTGTGGACAATCAGAGACATACACCTGAAGCCGAAAGACCCGAACATCAGAGATACCCAACGGAGACATTCAACACGTATATACATCATTACAATTTTGACCTATAAGAGCGGCAGTTCGGGGCAAGGTGTTAGTGCTAAACTAAGCATAGTTTACAAATGCATCCGAGTGTTGCTTTTCTCTCTTGCTTTTCTCTCTCTCTCTCTTTAAATCTCCCTCTTGTGTGTAACGTGTCATATTGTGTTGGTCCGCTAGGGACCTGTAGCCATTGTTTGAAGTTCTAACCAATAACCTAAACTGTTTGTGTATGTGTATCTTATATTATAATTTAGCTTGTTAGTAAATAAATATTCAACTCAATTTGTGTAGTACGGAATGATTAGTGAGACCCGGGTTTGTGCAGATTTACGAATTATGCGACGTTCAGAATGAGACTTATGAGGAAATTAATCAAATTAGTGAATGCTATGAAATCGATATATTCTGATTTTTATTTAACAAAATTTTCCCATGGTGCCCCAGGTTGCTGAGTTAATGGTTACAGGATTAATTGAATCACATAATTATAAACATAGTTAACAACGACATCCTCCTCGTGTAATTTATCCATGTAATATTACAATTCTAAATTTCTGCGTTCAGCACAAGTCCTACCTTCAACTGTCTTTGAGAAACGTTGAGTTTGGAAGATTCGGAAACAGTTGGAATAGTAAGAGTCATGAATGTTTTCGCATGATTCTTCTGGAGTCTTGCAAGAGAGGCAAGTGATACAATTTGTCTTTGCTGTCTTTGTATCTAAGATAATTGTGTAGTTTAGAGTAATTATCTAGCCAGTTATCGAGGTTACCTAGCCAGCTCCACTTTCAAACAAAGTCAGCTAGCCAGCTATTTTCGCCGCCCTAACGTTGTCAACACTGCTAGCTAGCCAGCTAGCCAACTTCTACCGAAACAGTACAACGGAACGATTTGATTAGTGTAGTGTTAGCTAGCTACATAGTTGTCTTTGCTGTCCTTGTATCTAAGATAATTGTGTAGTTTAGAGTAATTATCTAGCCAGTTATCGAGGTTACCTAGCCAGTTATCGAGGCTACCTAGCCAGCAACACTTTCAAACAAAGTCAACAACGCAGCCACTGCTAGCTAGCCTACTTCACCAGCCAGCAGTACTGCATCATTTTAGTCAATAAGATTTTTGCAACGTAAGCTTAACTTTCTGAACGTTCGAGACGTGTAGTCCACTTGTCATTCCAATCTCCTTTGCATTAGCGTAGCCTCTTCTGTAGCCTGTCAACTATGTGTCTGTCTATCCCTGTTCTCTCCTCTCTGCACAGACCATACAAACGCTTCACACCGCGTGGCCGCTGCCACCCTAACCTGGTGGTCCCAGCGCGCACGACCCACGTGGAGTTCCAGGTCTCCGGCAGCCTCTGGAACTGCCGATCTGCGGCCAACAAGGCAGAGTTCATCTCAGCCTATGCTTCCCTCCAGTCCCTCGACTTCTTGGCACTGACGGAAACATGGATTACCACAGATAACACTGCTACTCCTACTGCTCTCTCCTCGTCTGCCCACGTGTTCTCGCACACCCCGAGAGCTTCTGGTCAGCGGGGTGGTGGCACTGGGATCCTCATCTCTCCCAAGTGGACATTCTCTCTTTCTCCCCTGACCCATCTGTCGATCGCCTCCTTTGAATTCCATGCTGTCACAGTTACCAGCCCTTTCAAGCTTAACATCCTTATCATTTATCGCCCTCCAGGTTCCCTTGGAGAGTTCATCAATGAGCTTGACGCCTTGATAAGTTCCTTCCCTGAGGATGGCTCACCTCTCACAGTTCTGGGTGACTTTAACTTCTACTTCCTCAGAAACCCGGGTCCGGGAGCACCCCCCACCACCCCCACCAGTAAAAAAGCTGACTAGCATAGCTAGCATAGCGTCACAAGTAAATAGTAGCATCTAAATATCATTAAATCACAAGTCCAAGACACCAGATGAAAGATACACATCTTGGTAATCAAGCCATCATTTCTGATTTTTAAAATGTTTTACAGGGAAGCCACAATATGTAAATCTATTAGCTAACCACGTTAGCAAAAGACACTTTTTTTTTTACTCCACCAGTTTTTGACTCCATCACTAGCTATCACAAATTCGACCAAATAAAGATATAAATAGCCACTAACCAAGAAAAAACCTCATCAGATGACAGTCTGATAACATATTTATTGTATAGCATAGGTTTTGTTAGAAAAATGTGCATATTTCAGGTATAAATCATAGTTTACCATTGCCGCCACCATCACAACTCGACTAGAATAACTACAGAGAGCAACGTGTATTACCTAATTACTCATCATAAAACATTTCTTAAAAATACACAGCGTACAGCAATAGAAAAACACAGATCTTGCGAATCCAGACAATATTTCAGATTTTCTAAGTGTTTTACAGCGAAAACACAATATATCGTTATATTAGCATACCCCAGCATTGATTCAAGGCAAAAAGAGCGATAACGTTATCACCACCAAAATATATTAATTTTTTCACTAACCTTCTCAGAATTCTTCAGATGACAGTCCTGTAACATCATATTACACAATCCATATAGAGTTTGATCGAAAATGTGCATATTTAGCGGCACAAATCGTGCTTACACAATGGAAATACTGTCCAACTACTCAAGCAATCTGCCCGGCGCCATCTTGGAAAGACACCTATTTTTATCGAAAACTATTCATAAACTTGACTAAAAAAATACAAGTTGGACAGCAATTGAAAGACAAATTAGTTCTTAATGCAATCGCTGAATTACATTTTTAAAATTATCCTTACTGCGCAATACAGGGTGCGCTAAAGCGAAGCTACCCAAAAAAAAATGGCGGCTTATGCGTTTAACATTTTTCAACAGAACAACGATTTATCAGCATAAATAGTTCTTACTATTAGCTGAGCTTCCATCAGAATCTTGGGCAAGGTGTCCTTTCCCCGGTCTAATCGTCTTTTGGTCGAAAGATGTCCTCTTGTCCTGTCGAAATGGCCACTAACGTTCGGCATGGACCGGAAAAGTGTCCAACTCTTGAAAGTGCGTCACAAAGAAATGCCAGAAAATCGCAATAAACGGATATAAATTGCTATAAATCGGTTTAAATTAACTACCTTATGATGTCTTTAACACCTATAACGAATAAAAACATGACCGGGGATATAGAAGTGGCTAAACCAAAGCTTGGAAGGAGGCCAGTCCGACGTCCACTCTGCGTCGAGCGCACGGCTGAAAAGAAAGGCACTTCCGCCCCAGGCTCTAATATAAGGTCCCAGATTGCGCAATCGACTCCATTCAAATTGTCACCACTTACTGACATCTAGAGGAAGGCGTAGGCAGTGTTTGTAGCCCCACAGCGTTCACAGGGACTTATAAACTGACCTGGGAACAGAGGCCGAGATTTCTGAAATCTCACTCCCTGGCAGGAAAAGTGCTGCAGAATGAGTTCTGTTTCACTCAGAGACATAATTCAAACGGTTTTAGAAACTAGAGAGTGTTTTCTATCCAATAATAATAATAATATGCATATTGTACGAGCAAGAATTGAGTACGAGGCAGTTTAATTTGGAAACGTCAAGAAAAAAAGTGCTAACAGCTCCCCCTATTGACAAAAGGTTAACCTCCCCACGTCTACCTTTGACTCATTCCTCTCTGCCTCCCTCTTTCCACTCCTCTCCTCTTTTGACCTCACCCTCTCACCTTCCCCCCCCCTACTCACAAGGCAGGCAATACGCTTGACCTCATCTTTACTAGATGCTGTTCTTCCACTAATCTCATTGCAACTCCCCTCCAAGTCTCCGACCACTACCTTGTATCCTTTTCCCTCTCGCTCTCATCCAACACTTCCCACTCTGCCCCTACTCGGATGGTATCGCGCCGTCCCAACCTTCGCTCTCTCTCCCCCGCTACTCTCTCCTCTTCCATCCTATCATCTCTTCCCTCTGCTCAAACCTTCTCCAACCTATCTCCTGATTCTGCCTCCTCAACCCTCCTCTCCTCCCTTTCTGCATCCTTTGACTCTCTATGTCCCCTATCCTCCAGGCCGGCTCGGTCCTCCCCTCCTGCTCCGTGGCTCGACGACTCACTGCGAGCTCACAGAACAGGGCTCCGGGCAGCCGAGCAGAAATGGAGGAGAACTCGCCTCCCTGCGGACCTGGCATCCTTTCACTCCCTCCTCTCTACATTTTTCCTCTTCTGTCTCTGCTGCTAAAGCCACTTTCTACCACTCTAAATTCCAAGCATCTGCCTCTAACCCTAGGAAGCTCTTTGCCACCTTCTCCTCCCTCCTGAATCCTCCTCCCCCTCCCCCCCCCCCTCCTCCCTCTCTGCGGATGACTTCGTCAACCATTTTGAAAAGAAGGTTGACGACATCCGATCCTCGTTTGCTAAGTCAAACGACACCGCTGGTTCTGCTCACACTGCCCTACCCTGTGCTTTGACCTCTTTCTCCCCTCTCTCCCCAGATGAAATCTCGCGTCTTGTGACGGCCAGCCGCCCAACAACCTGCCCGCTTGACCCTATCCCCTCCTCTCCAGACCATTTCCGGAGACCTTCTCCCTTACCTCACCTCGCTCATCAACTCATCCTTGACCGCTGGCTACGTCCCTTCCGTCTTCAAGAGAGCGAGAGTTGCACCCCTCCTGAAAAAACCTACACTCGATCCCTCCGATGTCAACAACTACAGACCGGTATCCCTTCTTTCTTTTCTCTCCAAAACTCTTGAACGTGCCGTCCTTGGCCAGCTCTCCTGCTATCTCTCTCAGAATGACCTTCTTGATCCAAATCAGTCAGGTTTCAAGACTAGTCATTCAACTGAGACTGCTCTTCTCTGTGTCACGGAGGCGCTCCGCACTGCTAAAGCTAACTCTCTCTCCTCTGCTCTCATCCTTCTAGACCTATCGGCTGCCTTTGATACTGTGAACCATCAGATCCTCCTCTCCACCCTCTCCGAGTTGGGCATCTCCGGCGCGGCCCACGCTTGGATTGCGTCCTACCAGGTGGCGTGGCGAGAATCTGTCTCCTCACCACGTGCTCTCACCACTGGTGTCCCCCAGGGCTCTGTTCTAGGCCCTCTCCTATTCTCGCTATACACCAAGTCACTTGGCTCTGTCATAACCTCACATGGTCTCTCCTATCATTGCTATGCAGACGACACACAATTAATCTTCTCCTTTCCCCCAGGTGGCGAATCGCATCTCTGCATGTCTGGCAGACATATCATTGTGGATGACGGATCACCACCTCAAGCTGAATCTCGGCAAGACGGAGCTGCTCTTCCTCCCGGGGAAGGACTGCCCGTTCCATGATCTCGCCATCACGGTTGACAACTCCATTGTGTCCTCCTCCCAGAGCGCTAAGAACCTTGGCGTGATCCTGGACAACACCCTGTCGTTCTCAACTAACATCAAGGCGGTGGCCCGTTCCTGTAGGTTCATGCTCAACAACATTCGCAGAGTACGACCCTGCCTCACACAGGAAGCGGCGCAGGTCCTAATCCAGGCACTTGTCATCTCCCGTCTGGATTACTGCAACTCGCTGTTGGCTGGGCTCCCTGCCTGTGCCATTAAACCCCTACAACTCATCCAGAACGCCGCAGCCCGTCTGGTGTTCAACCTTCCCAAGTTCTCTCACGTCACCCCGCTCCTCCGCTCTCTCCACTGGCTTCCAGTTGAAGCTCGCATCCGCTACAAGACCATGGTGCTTGCCTACGGAGCTGTGAGGGGAACGGCACCTCCGTACCTTCAGGCTCTGATCAGGCCCTACACCCAAACAAGGGCACTGCGTTCATCCACCTCTGGCCTGCTCGCCTCCCTACCTCTGAGGAAGTACAGTTCCCGCTCAGCCCAGTCAAAACTGTTCGCTGCTCTGGCACCCCAATGGTGGAACAAACTCCCTCACGACGCCAGGTCAGCGGAGTCAATCACCACCTTCCGGAGACACCTGAAACCCCACCTCTTTAAGGAATACCTAGGATAGGATAAAGTAATCCTTCTAACCCCCCCCTCCCCCCTTAAAAGATTTAGATGCACTATTGTAAAGTGGCTGTTCCACTGGATATCATAAGGTGAATGCACCAATTTGTAAGTCGCTCTGGATAAGAGCGTCTGCTAAATGACTTAAATGTAAATGTAAATGTATACAATGATTTCAGGGCAGGCAGGTGCACATATAGGGCTCTACCTGTGCAGAGCACATGCCCCTTTGCCCTTTCAATCTCCAACGTGCCCTTTTTGGGGGGTTGCGAGTCAAAACGTTTGAAAACCATTGGTAAACATGATAGTGGCAACACATGGAGTTGGGTTGGATATAGTAATGGTAGGCTACAGTATTTCTTACAATCTTCAAATTTGACTGGAATTGTGTTGATCATTGTTAAAACTTATTTTGGAAAGGGGGGCAGTATTGAGTAGCTTGGATGAATAAGGTGCCCAGAGTAAACTGCTTGTTACCCAGGCCCAGAAGCTATGATATGCATAGAAAACACTCAAAAGTTTCCAAAACTGTTAAAATAATGTCTGTGAGTATAACAGAACTCATATGGCAGGCGAAAACCTGAGACAAATCCAACCAGGAAGTGGGAAATCTGAGGTTTGTAGTTTCATTTCAGTGATTGCCTATCCAATATGCTGTGTCTATGGGGCCAGATTGCACTTCCCAAGTCTTCCAGCAGATGTCAACAGTCTTTAGAAAGTTGTTTGAGGCTTCTATTGTGGAAGGGGGTCGAATAAGAGCTGTTTCAACAAGTGGACTAAGCTGTGGCCAATTAGTTGTTTACTGCGCGGTCACGCGGGCGCGCCGTTCCTTCTTTTTCCTCTGTAATGAATACGCTATTGTCCGGTTGGAATATTATTGAAGATTTATTATAAAAAGACCCTAAGGATTGATTGTAAACATCGTTTGACATTTTTCTACAAACTGTAATGGAACTCTTTTGACTTTTCGTCTGGATTTTGCCTTTGGAATAGTGAACTAAACGCTCGAACAAAACGGAGGTATTTTCACATAAATATGGAGGTAATCGAACAAAACAAACATTTGTTGTGGAAGTGGGAGTCCTTGGAGTGCATTCTGACGAAGATCAGCAAAGGTAAGTGAAGATTTATAATGCTATTTCTGACTTTTGTTGACTCCACAATTTGGAGGGTAACTGTATGGCTTGCTTTTGTGGCTGAACGCTGTACTCAGATTATTGAATATTATGCTTTTGCCGTAAAGTTTTTTTGAAATCTGACACAGCAGTTGCATTAAGAACTAGTTTATCTTTAATTCTATGTAAAACATGTATCTTTCATCAAAGTTTATGATGAGTATTTCTGTTATTTGATGTGGCTCTCTGCAATTTCTCCGGATGTTTTGGAGGCATTTCTGAACATGGCGCCAATGTAAACTGAGATTTTTGGACATACATGTATTGTGTAACATGAAGTCCTATGAGTGTCATCTGATGAAGATCATCAAAGGTTAGTGATACATTTTATCTATTATTCTGCTATTTGTGACTCCACTCTTTGGCAGGAAAAATTGCTGTGTTTTTCTGTGATTTGGCGGTGACCTAACATAATCGTTTCTGGTGCTATTGCTGTAAAGCCTTTTTTAAATCGGACACTGTGGTGGGATTAACAACAAGATTACCTTTAAAATGGTATAAAATATTGTATTTTTGAGGAATTTTAATTATGAGATTTCTGTTGTTTTGAATTTGGCGCCCTGCAATTTCACTGGCTGTTGGCGAGGTGGGACGCTAGCATCCCAACGATCCCAGAGAGGTTAACTTGTTATGGATAGGGGGCAGCATTTTCACGTTTGGATGAAAAGCGTGCCCAGAGTAAACTGCCTGCTCCTCAGACCCATTTGCTAATATATGCATAGTATTAGTAGATTTGGATAGAAAACACTCTGAAGTTTCTAAAACTGTTTGTATGATGTCTGTGAGTATAACAGAACTCATATGACAGGCAAAAACCTGAGAAAAAAATCCAACCAGGAAGTGGGAAATCTGAGGTTGGTATTTTTTCAACTCATTCCCTATTGAAGATACATTGGGATATGGGTCATGTTGCACTTCCTAAGGCTTCCACTAGATGTCAACAGTCTTTAGAACCTTGTTTGATGCTTCTACTGTGAAGTGGGGCCGAATGAGAGGGGAATGAGTCAGAGGTCTGCCAGAATGCCTTGAGCTCGTGACACTCGTTCACGTGAGAGCGAGCTCTGTTCCATTGCTTTTCTGAAGACAAAGGAATTCTCCGATTGGAAAATTATTGAAGATTTATGTTAAAAACATCCTAAAGATTGATTCTATACTTTGTTTGACATGTTTCTACAGCCTGTAATATTACTTTTTGTCTGAAAGTTTGCCTGGACCTGCCAGCTCGTCGTGAGTTTAGATTGTGTACTGAACGCGCAAACAACAAGGAGTAATGTGGACATAAATTATGGACTTTATGGAACAAATCAAACATTTATTGTGGAACTGGGATTCCTGGGAGTGCATTCTGACGAAGATCATCAAAGGTAAGTGAATATATATAATGCTATTTCTGACTTATGTTGACTCCAACATGGCGGATATCTTCTTGGGTTGTGTTGGTCTCTGAGCTCCGTACTCAGATTATTGCATGGTTTGCTTTTTCCGTAAAGTTTTTTTGAAATCTGACACTGCGGTTTCATTAAGGAGAAGTATATCTTTAAATCTGTGAATAACACTTGTATCTTTTATCATTGTTTATTATGAGTATTTCTGTGATTTGATGTGGCTCTGTGCAAATTCACGGGATGTTTTGGAGGCAAAGCCAAATGTAAACTGAGCTTTTTGGATATAAATATGAACTTGATCGAACAAAACATACTTGTATTGTGTAACATGTTGTCCCGGGAGTGCCATCTGATGAAGAATATCAAGGTTAGTGATTAATTTGATCAATATTTCTGCTTTTTGTGTCTCCTCTCTTTGGTTGGAAAATCGCTGTATGCTTTCTGTGACTAGTTGCTGACCTAACATAATGATATGTTCTGCTATTGCCGAAAAGCTTTTTTGAAATCGGACACTGTGGTTGGATTAACGAAAATGTTATCTTTAAAATGGTGTTTGAGAAAATTGAATTATGAGATTTCTGTTGATTGAATTTGGCGGCCTGCAATTTCATTGGCTGTTGGCGAGGGGTTCCGCTAGCGGAACGGGGTTCCAGTCCTAGACAGGTTAACAAAACCATTTTGAACTGGATCAAATGATGCATGTATTAAACACTTTAACAAATCAGATTGTGCTGCTTTCCTCTCTTCTTTAATAACTGCTCAATGCTCAATGCAACTGCTCAGTTGACAGCGGTTGCGGGAATAATTTTTTGAGGTATCAACATTTTTTATATAATTGCACGTCCCCAAAAGGCCTGCGCACGGCCCTGTTTCAGAGAGCATGAATAATTATGTTTCCTATCAGGTATAGGAGTTTACAAATTGTCATCTGAGCTTTCCGTAAATATTCAATGCCACGGTCAAGCGTGTCCCGAGAGGACGAGATTCAATAGCTATGACGGTGCGTTATTCGAAGGATGATTCTTGTCCCCCAAGAATTAGCTACCTCATAGGTCTGCCACGTGATTCAATAGCAATGGCTGTTGGTTACTCAAAATGGGGCTTCTTAATCTTATTAAAACATGAGCTAGCTCCTAGGCCCACCGCATGTGGATGTGACTGTGTGCATTAGTGTAAGGGTGCTTCTTACCCCAAAAAATCTGCTACCTCATAGGCCTACCAAATGTTGATATGATTCAATAGCAATGACCATTCGTTACTCAAATGGGGCTTCTTACCCCAAAATCATGAGCTACCTCTTAGGCCAACCACATGTCGGGATTTTATTTTTATTTATTTTTGTACCTTTTATTTAACTAGGCAAGTCAGTTAGGAACAAATTCTTATTTACAATTGATGGCCTAGGAACAGTGGATTAACTGCCTTGTTCAGGGGCAGAACGTCAGATTTTTACCTTGTTAGCTCAGGGATTCGATCTTGCAGCCATTTCGGTTACTGGCCCAACACTCTAACCACTAGGCTACCTGCCGCCCGGGTTTGATTTTGACATTTCACGAAAATTAAATGAGTTGTGTCTGATTTTCTGGTCCACTGTGGCAAAACAAACTCAGAATGTATCTGCAGTTAAACATTTATGAGATACCATCTTTGATCAATTTGCCATTATGTTTGTCTGGACTGTTTTATGTGGGTTGTTTTTAGTTGCTATCATTACCTTGCAATTTCAAAGACTTTCCGGACACCCTCACACATTAGAAGGCAATTGTTGCGATTCAAAGTGGGAATGAGAGAGAGAGGTGTCTGGACTGTATTGAGATTTTTTTAGATTTTCCTTTGAAGTGCAGAAGTTGTGCCTCAAGAGCTTGTAATTCCCGGAACAAAGTGCCACCTGACTGACTGAGGAAGCTTTGTAGACCCCAATCCCCCACCACACACAACTTCTCTCTCTCTTTCACTCTCTCATTTCATCCCTCAATTGCTTCTCTGAAACAGAAATTAATGCATCAATCTCTAACCCTCACCACACACACCTCTCTCTCGTTCTCTCGCACCATCACTCCTATTTTTAATCTCTCTCTCTCATTCCATCACTATCCCTCCTTTGAAATGGAAATACATGCGTAAACTTTCTAGACAAATGCTTTATGGATTAATGTGGACTCGGACGCAGTTGTTTTGCAGATGAACAGATGAAAAAACATAGAAGACAGAGTCATACAGGACCTACCCAGACATTGATTTATTTGACCATCCCACCGGCTCTCACTTTCTCCCTCTCTTTTTCTCGCTTTCGATTACGCATTTTAAATTCCTTCCTTTGTTTAGCCAACCCCCAACCACTTAATGTATTACCAAGAGCATTGGATCTAAACTCCCTGCTACCCGACAAGTTCCTTATCCACAATAAAAAATATGTCTCAACCCAGGTACTTGGGGGGCCACGATAACAATCATAAAAGCATGTAAGTAAATGTACAACTTCTAATCTCAACATCACTTCTGGAAATGGACTGAAAGAAGATGATTTCTCATTTTACAAACAACTCACTCATTCTTACCTCTCTTCAAAAGGGAGACTATTCAAGGTATCTCAATAACACTGAAATACACTGAGTATATCAAATTAGGAACACCTATTAGGAACACCTTCCAAATATTGAGTTGAGCATGAAAAACCTGCCATCGTTTCAGTTCTTGACATAAACCGGAGTACCTACTGGCACCTACTACCATACCCCATTCAAAGGCCCTTAAATCTTTTGCCTTGCCAATTCACCCTCTGAATGGCACACACATACAATCCACATTTCAATTGCCTTAAGGCTTAAAAATCCTTATTTAACCTCTCTCCTCCCCTTCATCTATACTGATTTTAAGTGGATTTAACAAGTGACATCAATAAGGGATCATAGCTTTCACCTGGATTCACCTGGTCAGTCTATGTCATGGAAATAGAATGTGTTCTTAATGTTTTGTATACTCAATGTAGAGTCTAACTTTGATGCATGTCGTGTAGTATTCTACCTGAAGGTTTCCCCCAATTAAAAGCAAATCTTTTTAACTTTCAGCAGTGTATGGTTCTGCTTTTGTGTTCTCATAGTGTGAAATCTATTAACTTTTCTCCTGTAGCCCCACTGTTGTCAAATTTATTGGTTGAACAAAGGTTGTAGAAAAAACACAAATGCAGCTTTTCCAATTAGAGTTATTCCTGAACAAGCACACAGCATTTCTGAAAATAATCTTAGGTATGAGTGTTGGTTGTCACCCGTGTATGAAAGACAATGCCTCCAGTTAAGTCCTGCTGACTGAGGCTGCCGTAATATGGTCACGGTACTCCTGTATAATTTAGAAATTACTGAATGAAAGATACAATTATGTAGAAGGTACTTCCCCGGCTCGGAGGGAATTGCGATACCTTTATTCATACCTTCCTCCCAGCCCTGTGGACTTCCTCCTTTCCTTTCCATCCTCTCGTTCCCCTCTTCCCAGGGGTTTTCCGCCACCACCACGCTCCACGTGAAATAAGGGTTATATTCGGGGTACGGGCGGTCACATGACTTCCTTTTTCCAGGGCACCCGATATCTAAAGGGAGAAGATATACAGTCAATATATGGCATGTAGCAACTATGGACACACAATGGCTGCATCTCAAGTCTTTAGTGGCCTCCTTCCCCTTGCCTTTTCTTTCAAGAAATGATCTGAATAGACAGGATGACAGTAACATGGCTGGAGGCCCACTAATTGGGGAGAACGGGCTCGTGGTAATGATTTGAGCCGTCTTGATTATTTCCTGGTCTCATTCTTGATGGCATCAAAACTTTTAAAAACGATTAATAGGAAACCGAATGCAATCGGACCACCATTTAATTGGCCTCCATATAACACTTACCAGTGGTGTAAAGTACTTAAGTAAAAATACTTTAAAGTACCACAAAAGTAGTTTTTGGGGTATCTGTACTCTACTTTACAATTTATATTTTTTACAACCTTTACTTTTTCTCCATTACATTCCTAAAGACAATAATGTACTTTTTACTCCATATATTTTCCGTGACACGCAAAAGTACTCATTACATTATGAATGCTTAACAGGAAAGGAAATTGATCCGATTCAGGCATCCTTGGTCATCCCTACTGCCTCTGATCTGGCGGACTCACTAAACACACATGCTACATTTGTAAATTATGTCGCAGTGTTGGACTGTGCCCTTGACTACCAATAAAAAAATTGGGCCGTTTGGATTGCCTAATAGAAGTAATTTGAAACGATTTAAACTTGAACTTTTAATACTTAAGTATATTTTTGCAATCACATACTTTTGATAGTCAAGTATATTTAAAACTGAATACTTTTAGACTTTTACTCAAGTAGTATTTTACTGGGTGACTTTCACTTTTACTTATTGTTTTCTATTAATGCATTTTTACTTTCACTCAAGTATGACAAGTTGGTACTTTGTCCACCACTGACTCTTACAGAATTTCCCAGTGGACGGGGATATTGTAAATTTAATCAAAGCCTATTGAATTACAATTTGTTCTTAACTAAAACAAAATAATTCATAACTAACTTTTTTTCTGCACACCACAGATCCCACAGCAGATCCCCTTATTGTAGGGGACACTTTTAAATGTACTTTTAGGGGCCATTAAACACAATACTTATCATTAAAACAAAGCAGTTTAGGTCAAATGAGATTAGAGGAAGTAACAGAGCAGGTAGATGGTAATGGAAACTGTACTAGAGGCACAAAATATGTTAGAGGAAAAACAAAAAGAATTGGAGGTACTTATTCAAGAACGATCAAGTGTAATTTATTTGATTTAAAAAAGGAGAATTGGATGAAAAAAACTGAAAAATGCACTAGATTTTTCTTGAATCTTCAACATAGAAATGCAGGGCTTGATGTTATACCAGTAGTGGTACATCAGACCTTTTTTTATGTACTCAAACATCCATTATTAGCATGTTTTAATCCAACTTTTATAAAAGTGGTAGACTTTCGGGTACTCAACAAGAAGGTCTGATTTCATTACTACTGAAACATGACCCATGTTGTAAGTATAAAGAACCAGTCCATTTTTTAAAAAAAACTGGAGGGTCCTTACACTTCCATGTTGTTATGCGAAAATCGTGGCAAAATGCATAGCACATAGAATAAAAAAGGTTTTACCAGATATGGTTCATCCTGATCAGACAGGTTTTTTACATGGACGATATATTGGAGATAATATATGACAATAACTGTTGAATCAAGAGTTGTTTCAAGTAAGAGTTTTCCAATTTAAATTATTATACAAAATTCTTGCCACCAACAGAATGCTATATACGTATATGGGGCATACAACAATCTCAGCTCTGTAGATTTTGCTGCGAAGAGACAGAATCACTAAATCATTTATTCTGGTATTGTCCCTATGTAGCTTGTTTCTGATCACAGGTTCAGTAATGGTTAAAAAATCACAACATTCACTTAAAATTAACCTTAGAAAAATTAGCCATAGTCAGTCAATAAATAATATAATAATACTCGTAGGAAAGGTTTTCATCTTTAGCTCACAATCTGTGTATACTATACGATTAGAAAGGTAAAAATGTATGTTATGTGATTGCTGTATTTAAAGTACCATGTATGTAGAATGTGTACGCAAAATGTATATTTTAAATGTATGTATATGCAGCAGAAAAGCTGTAAAAAAAAACTAAAATATATGTGTCCTCCAAAAATTGTAAAGAAATTATAATAAATGACTGTAGCGGAATTATTGGAATCGTAACAAATATGTTAAACACATTTTCAGGTGTTCAGGTTTCCAGGTGTTTGAGGCCATTCCATTTGCTCTGTTCCGTCCATTATTATAAGTCTTTCTCCCCACAGCAGCCTCCTGTGATTGACATGTACCCCATGTAGAAATGCAGAAGATAAATGATGAGGATGAAAATTCTAAATGAGAGGCATGGTGTCTCTAAAAGAGAGCTTAACTGTAAGCCTATCTGTGACTGTTTATAATGAGCTGTGAGACTAGCAGGCTTTAAAAACGATTGTTGGAAAAGTGAACACAAAGACATCAGTTAACAGCTTCAGAAATAATTTAATTTGTAGCGCACATGGCAAGGTAATCCACAGGGGTTGAGATAAAATTGCTGTTTTCAAGGGGAGGTTAGCCTGTCACTATTGAGTTTTGAAAAAATCCGTTGTTATTACAAAAATAAACCATTCAGAAAAGTATCACTCAGACAGATAATTGCACAGTGATGGTGCACACTCTCTCCCTCCTTCCTTCCTTCCTTCATTCATATATCCATATATTCATTGTTCACTACCGAGAGGATGGCCACCAGCAGAGAAACAGATGTTCCTGTGGCTTCGGTAACTGACAATCTGTCTTTGGGCGTGCTCCAGATGGATTCTCAACAAAAATCAAATATTCCTTTTGCCAACACAACCCTGCACCACCAGTCCCCTTCCAGAAAGGCCAGTTCCACCCTACACCATTGGGCCCCTTCCAGAGAGGCCAGCTCCACCCTACACCACCAGGCCCCATTCAGAGTGGCCAACACAACCCGGCACCATCGGGTCCTTTGTAAAGTGGACAGCACCCCCCACCCCACTTATCCCCATCCTAACAGGACAACACCCCAATCAGCAGAGACCAACAGTCCAGCAACACACCTATGCAGAATTGGCATCAAGAATAGAGCACCCTGCTGCAGCTGGGCTAAACCAGATAAGGTTTAGCTCAAAACAGATGAACATAATCTGCTAAAAAAATCCATTAATTCCTTCTTTGTAATTATCAGAAATAGAATTATTGAAATACAACCTATAATGATTATGAATTCAGTTTGAGATAAGCTACCCAGGAAAGGGTTAAAGTTAGCTCATATAAATGTACTGAATGTAGCCTCAGAAAACAAGTTCATTAGATTAATAATTTGCTAATATTAGATCATTTGAATATATTACCCATTTATGAGACTCACTTAGACAGCACTTTGATTATACAGCAGTAGGAATACAAGGAAATATCTATAGAAAAGTCAGGAATGTCTACAGGGGAGATGTTGCTGTATATATTCAGAGCCAGATTCCTGTAAAACTCAGAGAAAAGCTAGTGACATGAAGTAGACGTGCTGTGGTTGCAGGTTCATCTGCCTCATCTGAAGCCTCTTCTTTTAGGGTGCTGCTATCGAAAGCATCTGGAGAATTTGTGTGAGGTTAGATAAGGTCTAATGATGCAAACAGAGAAAACTATTTTCTTGCTGATCTGATCATTGACTGGTTATCATTTAGTTGTCCTCTCAAGAGGAAGCGTCTAACTGTGACTAATGCCTGTAACGAGAGTGTATACCAATAGTATTAGATCTGCGACATCCACATGTATTGATCATATCTTCACCCATGCTGCAGCGCTGGCTCCAAAACTATATCAGTTCCTATTCTTATTGGTGACCATAACATTGTGGCAATAAAAATGAAAGCCAAAGAAACAAAGGCAGGGTGTAAAGTTATTTATAAGAGATCATACAAAATGTTTTCTCTGGACTCTTTTGTTGAAGATGTAAATCACATACAGTACCAGTCAAAAGTTTGGACACAAGGGTGTTTATTTATTTGTACTATTTTATACATTGTAGAATAATAGTGAAGACAACAAAACTATGAAACAACAGACATGGAATCATTTAGTAACCAAAAAAGTGTTAAACAAATCAAAATACATTTAATATTTTAGATTCTTCAAAGTAGTCACCCTTTGCCTTGATGACAGCTTTGCACACTCTTGGCATTCTCTCAACCAGCTTCATGAGGAATGCTTTTCCAACAGTCTTGAAGGAGTTCACATATATGCTGAGCACTTGTTGGCTGCTTTTCCTTCACTCTGTGGTCCAACTCATCCCAAACCATCTCAATTGGGTTGAGGTCAGGTGATTGTGGATGACAGGTCATCTGATGCAGCACCATCACTCTCCTTCTTGGTCAAATAGCCCTTACACAGCCTGGATTGTGTGTTTGGGGTAATTGTCTTGTTGAAAAACAAAGGATAGTCCTACTAAGCGCAAACCAGATGGGATGGCGTATCGCTGCAGAATGCTGTGGTAACCATGCTGGATAAGTGTGCCTTGAATTCTAAATAAATCACAGACAGTGTCACCAGCAAAGCACCACCACACCATGTCCTCCATGCGTCACAGTGGGAACAAAGATCACCTGTTCACATACTTTGTGTCTCAGAAAGACACAGCGGTTGGAACCAAAAATCTCAAATTTTGGATTTCCACCAGTCTAATGTCCATTGTTCATGTTCCTTGGCCATGCAGGTATCTCCTTCTTATTGGTGTCCTTTAGTAGTGGTTTCTTTGCAGCAATTCAACCATGGAGGCCTGATCAATATTTTATCAATATTTATAAAGCCCTTTTTACATCAGCCGATGTCACAAAGTGCTATACAGAAACCCAGCCTAAAACCCCAAACAGCAAGCAATGCAGATGTAGAAGCACAGTGGCTAGGAAAAACTTAAAATAATAATAATCACAGTGGTTGTAGAGGGTGCAACAGGTCAGCACCTCAGGAGCAAATGTGACTCGGCACCTGGATTCGGTCTTATGTAGCAACATTTTAATTTCTGTTTTTTACATTGGATAAAAGTAGACTCAGAGCTACAAAATGGTACATCATACACTGCATTTGAGGAGACAATGGAAAGTATTTCTGCTTTGAAAGTTGATCAACTTGTAAACTCACTTTTGAGAAAACTGTCTATCAATGTATTGGTACTACTATTGGAGAGCCCTTCTTTGTCTATACCCATTCAGCATTGTTCACAGCCTCTTAAGCCTTAGCCCCACCCATCTCTTTAAGGGTTGATCCAACCGTTCTGTACTGACTTGCCAGCTACTTCCAGACATCTAAGAGAGAGAGAACATCTCACTGAACATTACTCGCTCTAGCAGAGCTGGTTAGGCTGTTATGCTATCCAGAGTGTTGGTGACAGCAACTGTGTTGTCAGATTGTCCCTTCGTAAATGCAGAGCGCACACTGGATGTTCTGCCCAATAAGTAGGGTTGTGTCGAAAGCTCTGACCTCACAACGACAGTCAAGCACGCAAGCTAACTGGCTAACATTGGCTAGCTACTTCCAGACACATAATGAGAGAGCACCCCACTCAGTCTGACCATTTTACTCACGCTAGCAGAGCTGGTTAGGCAGTTTTCATGTTATCCAAAGTGTTGGTGACTAACTGTGCTGCTGGCAACAATTGAATTACGGTTTGTTGCTGACGTCTACTGACACCGGACATATTCAACGGGTGTTGAGCGGTCAAAAATTATTTTACAGTTATTACAGTTATTCTGCACTCTGCCACACTAAGACGAGTATTTTGTTAAGAAATGTAGCTAGCTAGGTAAACAATCAATCCCAACGCATGGCGTAGCGTTACTTAGCGAGCCAGCCAACTAACGTTAGCTAGCTAGCTAACATTACACTTTAACTTGAAATTAAAATACACTGCTCAAAAAAATTAAAAGGGAACACTTAAACAACACAATGTAACTCCAAGTCAATTCACACTTCTGTGAAATCAAACTGTCCACTTAGGAAGCAACACTGATTGACAATAAATTTCACATGCTGTTGTGCAAATGGAATAGACAACAGGTGGAAATTATAGGCAATTAGCAAGACACCCCCAATAAAGGAGTGGTTCTGCAGGTGGTGACCACAGACCACTTCTCAGTTCCTATGCTTCCTGGCTGATGTTTTGGTCACTTTTGAATGCTGGCGGTGCTTTCACTCTAGTGGTAGCATGAGACGGAGTCTACAACCCACACAAGTGGCTCAGGTAGTGCAGCTCATCCAGGATGGCACATCAATGCGAGCTGTGGCAAGAAGGTTTGCTGTGTCTGTCAGCGTAGTGTCCAGAGCATGGAGGCGCTACCAGGAGACAGGCCAGTACATCAGGAGACGTGGAGGAGGCCGTAGGAGGACAACAACCCAGCAGCAGGACCGCTACCTCCGCCTTTGTGCAAGGAGGAGCACTGCCAGAGCCCTGCAAAATGACCTCCAGCAGGCCACAAATGTGCATGTGTCTGCTCAAACGGTCAGAAACAGACTCCATGGGGTGGTATGAGGGCCCGACTTCCACAGGTGGGGGTTGTGCTTTACAGTCCAACACCGTGCAGGACGTTTGGCATTTGCCAGAGAACACCAAGATTGGTAAATTCGCCACTGGCGCCCTGTGCTCTTCACAGATGAAAGCAGGCTCACACTGAGCACATGACAGACGTGACAGAGTCTGGAGATGCCGTGGAGAACGTTCTGCTGCCTGCAACATCCTCCAGCATGACCGGTTTGGCGGTGGTTCAGTCATGGTGTGGGGTGGCATTTCTTTGGGGGGCCGCACAGCCCTCCATGTGCTCGCCAGAGGTAGCCTGACTGCCATTAGGTACCGAGATGAGATCCTCAGACCCCTTGTGAGACCATATGCTGGTGCGGTTGGCCCTGGGTTCCTCCTAATGCAAGACAATGCTAGACCTCATGTGGCTGGAGTGTGTCAGCAGTTCCTGCAAGAGGAAGGCATTGATGCTATGGACTGGCCCGCCCGTTCCCCAGACCTGAATCCAATTGAGCACATCTGGGACATCATGTCTCGCTCCATCCACCAACGCCACGTTGCACCACAGACTGTCCAGGAGTTGGCGGATGCTTTAGTCCAGGTCTGGGAGGAGATCCCTCAGGAGACCATCCGCCACCTCATCAGGAGCATGCCCAGGCGTTGTAAGGAGGTCATACAGGCACTTGGAGGCCACACACACTACTGAGCCTCATTTTGACTTGTTTTAAGGACATTACATCAAAGTTGGATCAGCCTGTAGTGTGGTTTTCCACTTTAATTTTGAGTGTGACTCCAAATCCAGACCTCCATGGGTTGATAAATTTGATTTCCATTGATAATTTTTGTGTGATTTTGTTGTCAGCACATTCAACTATGTAAAGAAAAAAGTATTTAATAAGAATATTTCATTCATTCAGATCTAGGGTGTTATTTTAGTGTTCCCTTTATTTTTTTGAGCAGTGTACTTTGATAAAATTAGAGTGGAGTCTTTTGTTAAGACATGTAGCTATCTAGCTAAACAATGGACCATAATCACAACTCTAGAAATGTGTAATATCTGAAAATGTAGCTAGCTAGACTATCTTACCAGTATACATCATGGTTGGATGCGTCTCCTGTCTGATGCCATGCATGGTTGCCCTTAGTTTGAGGATGTAGTCCAGACTGGTGTTTTCTCCATCTCTTTAGCTGTCATACTCAAATTTCACTGATTTCAAAACTCGGTCCTCCAGAAACTAGCGAGCCAGTCAGCTAACAGTACACTTGAACTTGATATTAGGTTTATGCAGTTTTACTACGCGAAACATTTAAAAAAGCAGCGTTCGACACGTTTACCTAAACATACTGACCAGCTCCAATAGACAGTTGTGTGCAATGTGGCAGACGAATCCAAACTCTTCTCTCGGCATGTCCAGCCCACTCATTATCTCAGCCAATCATGGCTAGTGGTAAGGTTGCTCACTTTTTCTGTGGCTAAAACAACTAGGCCCATAATTTAACAATTCTATTCGTATTTACAGATGGCATGAAAGTTCACATGTCCGAGAAGGCATTTCTGCCAAAAAACGCATTTTGATAAAAAATATTTTTCATGTTCAAACAGCTCTCCTGTGAAGTCGTGACTTGCGACATACGCATAGTTTCCTGAATCGGGTTACAAATGTCAGTTGGCTTTTGATAGCCGATCATTCAGAGTTAGGGACAGCAGGTGTGGTAGAGAGAGGGTAAAAAAAAACAGCAGGTCCGGGACAAGGTAGCAAGTCCAGTGAACAGGTCAGGGTTCCATATCCGCAGGCAGAACAGTTGAAACTGGAGCAGCAGGTGGACTGGGGACAGCAAGGAGTCATCAGACCAGGTAGTCCTGGGCTGTAATCTGAGGTGCAGTCAACTCTAATGAACTGATTCACACAGTCTCCTCTGAACAGTTGATGTTGAGATGTGTCTGTTACTTGAACTCTGTGAAGCATTTATTTGGACTGCAATCTGAGGTGCAGTCAAATCTAATGAATGTATCCTCTGTTGCAGAGGTAACTCTTGGTCTTCCTTTCCTGTGGCAGCCCTCATGAGAGCCAGTTTCATCATAGCGCTTGAAGGTTTTTGCGACTGCACTTGAAGAAACTTTCAAAGTTCTTGAAATTCTCCGGATTGCTTGATCTTCATGCCTTATAGTAATGATGGACTATCGTTTCTCTTTTCTTTTTTGAGTTGTTTTTGCCATAATATGGACTTGGTATTTTACCAAATAGGGCTATCTTCTGTATACCCACCCCTAGTGTCACAACACAACTGATTGGCTCAAACGCATATTCCACAAATTAACTTTTAACAAGTCACACCTTGAAATGCATTGCAGGTGACTACCTCATAAAGCTGGTTGAGAGAATGCCAAGAGTATGCAAAGCGGTCATCAAGGCAAAGGGTGGCTAATTTGAAGAATCTAAAATAGATTTGATTAACACTTTTTTGGTTACTATATGATTCCATATGTGTAATTTCATAATTTTGATGTCTTCACTATTATTATACACTTGAATGAGTAGGTGTGTCCAAACTTTTGACTGGTACTGTATAACTATTTATTTTTTCATTCTGTTTAGGCATTTATCTTTGGCCAAATTAAGTTCCAACTGTAATGTTGTGTTTGCCGCAATACAATATATTTACCGGTAGGTCTACTATAGGGCTACTTGCACTCAAACCATTAAAATAAAGAGCATGAGATGCTAAATTGAATTTAATGACGCAATATTAGAATATTTTCGTATTTTCCCTATAAACAGTGTCTGGCTTACTTTTGATATTAATGTAATAAAGTTAAGAAACTTTTGTGATGGTTTGGTGTGGTATGGCTATTATTAGGCTAAGTTACTGAAGGCCCTTGAAGGCAGTATGCGCCAGCACTCCGACAGCTGAACTTGAGGTGAGGGAGAATATTTAAGGCCTACCAGATTTACTCCTTTAATCTAACAATATAATTATTATCTTTATTAGAAAATGTAAGAATTAGCCTCCTTCTGTACACCTATATCTGTATAGCAGATAGGCTAATCTGACAAAGAAAAGATAAATGCATGTAGGTGTGGGGAACATGGCCCCGGCATATCTTTCTCTCTGTCTCGCTAATATTATACTGTGTACGCAGAGACCTATTTGCATGCAAAGTCCTGATGCATTTAGCACTCAAGTCTCAGCTGAACCACGAGGTGGACAATTATTGTTTTAGGAAAGTAAAAACCAATAAAACAATAGGCTATGAAGTTTTAAATATGCTACACATCCAAACACAACAAATCGTTTTTTGTAATTTGCTATAGGCATTTTTTAAGGGCACTTAACTGTGGATCACATGGCCAATATTGCTTGTTTATTGATGGCACTGGAGGTGCCTGGTCTAAGGTTCTTTTTTACGCTCGGATCTGAACCACTCATTGAGTTAACTCTAGTTACCATTGGATCATGAAACTACTTCTTAACTTCCTTCATACTGGACACAAACCACGTTTCAAGCCACAGTTTTTATGTGAGTAAAGTCATACTGTATAAAAAAAAATCACGACAGCTGTGATGGAAACAGGAAGTTTCAGTACAATTTTATAAATGCCGACAGATTATTTGTTCGTTTGTCATGGTGGAATCTTTTTGTGTCTAAAATTAATTATGCGAGAAATGGCAGTGGAAACGCTTTTATGCGCAAATATTGATACAACACTCATCATATTAAAGTAAACTTGGAGTCACGAGATGATATGGTTTGTGGTCCTCCCACTACTGTACAACTCAGGAAAAGATACAGTTTATTAGGCTACAGATTTAAAAAGTTGTGATGAACTTCACAGGGTGGTGAAGGTGCACGGTGATCTTGGTGCGCCTTTCTTTCCAATAAATATCGAGGGTCTTATTCTGGTGCCATGATGATTGATGCTTGACTGCCGTTTGACAAATAAAAATTATCCATAATAATCTCATCATGTAGACTAGCCTCCCCGCACAGCCTTCCAGCACTGTATCTTCAAGCTATAGGGTAGAGCACACATGCCAAGCACATTTGCTATTTAACTCAACCGTTGTTTGGACAAAACTATCGGTAGAGTTGAAAATGCAATGGAAACACATTGAACTTAATCAAAAAAGTGAATCTTGTCATCACTCACTGATTTTTTTTCTGCAACAAGTTTGGTGGAAATACACCATTGGTGGGAAAATGTGCATATTTTTTTGTGTATTTCAGGATATTGATATAATCTTTCGCCAATTGGATCGAAACCTAGCTACTGAGACATTAACATGGTATCCACAAGTTAATTTGACTCTGGGGAAGTAGATAAAGGACTTCATTGCCAAAATCCCGAAGAATCCCTTTAAGGAGAGTCAATGTCATGCATTAGGCCTACTTCTGCATTAACATCTTCCTCTAAATTACTGGGTGGCATTACTGGCATTTATGTTCTCCTAAACAAAATATTAGGTCTTCCATATAGAGAGTGACCATGTCAAATCAAATCAAAGTGTATTGGACGCGTGTAGACCTTACAGTGAAATGCTTACTCAAAAGCCCTAACCAACAGTGCAATTTTTAAGTAAAAAATAGGTATTAGGTGAACAATAGATAAGTCAAGAAAAAAAAGAGGTAAAATGACAGTGAAAATAACAGTAGCGAGGCTATATACAGATGGTAAATGCAAATAGTCCAGGTAGGCATTTGATTACCTGTTCAGGAGTCTTATGGCTTGGGGGTAAAAACTGTTGAAGCCTTTTGGTCCTAGACTTGGCGCTCTGGTACCGCTTGCCATGCGGTAGCAGAGAGAACAGTCTATGACTGAGGTGGCTGGGGTCTCTTGACAGTTTATAGGGCCTTCCTCTGACACCACCTGGTGTAGAGGTCCTTGATGGCAGGCAGCTTAGCCCAAGTGATGTACTGGGCTATACGCACTACCCTCTGTAGTGCCTTGCAGTCGGAGGCCGAGCAGTTGCCGTACCAGGCAGTGATGCAATCAGTCAGGATAATCTCAATGTTGCAGCTGTAGAACTTTTTGACGATCTGAGGATCCATGCCAAATCTTTTCAGTCTCCTGAGAGGGGAATATATTTTGTCATGCCCTCTTCACGACTGTCTTGGTGTGTTTGGACCATTCTAGTTTGTTGGTGATGTGGACACCAAGGAACTTGAAGCTCTCCACCTGCTCCACTACAGCCCCGTCGATGAGAATGGGGGTGTGCTCGATCCTCCTTTTCCAGTAGTCCACAGTCATCTCCATTTGTCTTGATTACGTTGTTATTCTGGCACCACCCGGCCAGGTCTCTGACCTCCTCCCTATAGGCTGTCTCGTCATTGTCGGTGTTCAGGCCTACCACTCTTGTGTCGTCTGCAAACTTAATGCTGGTGTTGGAGTCGTGCCTGGCCATGCAGTCGTGGGTGAACAGGGAGTACAGGAGGGGACTGAGCACACACCCCTGAGGGGCTCCAGCGTTGAGGATCAGCGTGGCAGATGTGTTGCTACCTACCCTCACCACCTGGGGATGGTCTGTCAAGTAGTCCAGGATCCAGTTGCAGAGGGATGTATTTAGTCCCAGGATCCTTTGTGATGAGCTTTGAGCGCACTATCCTGTTGAACGCTGATCATCTGTGGATCTGTTTGAGCGGTATGCAAATTGGAGTGGGTCTAGTGCTTCTGGGATAATGGTGTTAATATGAGCCATTACCAGCCTTTCAAAGCACTTCATGGCTACGGACGTGAGTGCTACGGGTCTGTAGTCATTTAGGCAGGTTACCTTAGTGTTCTTGCGTACAGGGAATATGGTGGTCTGCTTGAACCATGTTGGTATCACAGACTCAATCAGGGACATGTTGAAAATGTCTGTGAAGACACCTGCCAGTTGGTCAGCACATGCCCGGAGCACACATCCTGGTAATACGTCTGGCCCAGCGGCCTTGTGAATGTTGACTTGTTTAAAGGTTTTACTCACGTCGACTCTGGAGAGCGTGATCACACAGTCGTCCGGAACAGCTGATGCTCTCATGCATGCCTCAGTGTTGCTCGCCTCGAAGTCAGTATAGAAGTGATTTAGCTCGTCTGGTAGGCTTGTGTCACTGGGCAGTTCGTGGCTGTGCTTCCCTTTGTAGTCTGTAATAGTGTACAGGCCCTGCCACATCCGACGAGCGTTGGAGCCAGTGTAGTATGATTCAATCTTAGTCCTGTATTGGTGTTTTGCCTGTTTGATGGTTCATTGGAGCGCATAGCAGGATTTCATCTAAGCTTCCACGTTAGAGTACCGCATCTTGAAAGAGGCAGCTCTACCCTTTAGCTCAGTGCAAATGTTTCCTGTAATCCATGGCTTCTGGTTGGTATATGTACGTACAGTCACTGTGGGGACGACGTCCTCAATGCACTTATTGATAAAGCCCGTGGTGTACTCCTCAATGCCATCGGAAGGAAAATATTCTAATCGGTGCTAGCAAAACTGTCCTGTAGTTTAGCATCTGCTTCATTTGACCACTTTTTTATAGACCGAGTCACTGGTGCATCCTGCTTAAATGTTTGCTTGTAAGCAGGAATCAGGAGGATAGAATCTTTATTTTGTCCCTCTGTTGGCACATTTAACATGCTGATATAAATTGGGTAAAACTGATTTAAGTTTCCCTGCATTAACGTCCATGGCCACTAGGAGCGCGGTTTGCTTATTTCCTTATACAGCTGACTGAGTGTGGTCTTAGCGCCAGCATCCGCCTGTGGTGGGAAATAAACGGCCATGAAAAATGTTTATGAACTCTCTTGGCAAATAGTGTGGTCTACAGCTTATCATGAGATACTATACCTCAGGCAAGCAAAATCTAGAGGATTTCGTGCACCGGCTGTTGTTTACAAATATACACAGACTGTCCCCACTCGACTTAACGGAGTGTGCTGTTCTGAATGTTTTTCCATCTCGTCATTCAGCCACAATTCGGTGAAACATAAGATATTAGCCTCACGGGTGGCGCAGTGGTCTAGGGCACTGCATCGCAGCGCTAGCTGTGCCACCAGAGACTCTGGGTTCAGGCCCAGGCTCTGTCGCAGCCGGCCGCGACCGGGAGGTCCGTGGGGCGATGCACAATAGGCCTAGCGTCTTCCGGGTTAGGGAGGGTTTGGCCGGTAGGGATATCCTTGTCTCATCGCGCACCAGCGACTCCTGTGGGGCGCCGGGCGCAGTGTGCGCTAACCAAGGTAGCCAGGTGCACAGTGTTTCCTCCGACACATTGGTGCTTCCGGGTTGGAGGCGCGCTGTGTTAAGAAGCAGTGCGGCTTGGTTGGGTTGTGTTTCGGAGGACGCATGGCTTTCGACCTTCGTCTCTCCCGAGCCCGTACGGGAGTTGTAGCGATGAGACAAGATAGTAATTACTAACAATTGGATATCACTCAATTGGGGAGAAAAGGGAGTAAAAATTTAAAATAATAAAATAAAAAACGAAACATAAGATATTATAGTTTTTGTTGTCCCGTTGGTAGGATATTTGTGATCGACCCATCTCTTCCGGCGCCATCTTTCTTTCATGTGGAACAGTCAGTGGCCTAGGAATGAATTTCTGTGAGACTTTCCGAACGATAACTCTAACCCTTAACATTTCTTGCGGATCAGTGGGACGCTAGCATCCCATTTCAACAACTTCCGGTGAAATTGCAGAGCGCCAAATTCAAATTAAAATACTATAAATATTAAACTTTCATGAAATCACAAGTGCAATACATCAAAATAGAGCTTAACTTGTTGTTAATCCAGCCGCCGTGTCAGATTTCAAAAAGGCTTTACGGCGAAAGCAAACCATGCGATTATCTGAGGACAGCGCCCAGCACACAAATCATTTTCAATCAGTGAGTTGCGACATGAAAGTCAGAAATAGCGATATAATATATGCCTTACCTTTGAAGATCTTGTTCTCTTGGCACTCCAAAAGGTCCCAGTTACATAAAAAATGGTCCTTTTGTTCGATAAACTTTATATCCATAAAAACTCAGTGTGCTGGCGCGCTTCAGTCAATCCACTCGGTTTCCTTCATTCAAAATGCATACAAAATGAATTCCCAAACGTTACCAAAAAACTTATCCAAACAAGTCAATCAACGTTTATAATCAAATCTTAGGTACCCTAATATGCAAATAAATGATACAATTTAAGACGGAGAATCGTTATTGTCTTTACCGGAGAAAAATACCAAAGAACGCACTCTCATTCACGCGCTTGGAAACACTACAGCCAAAATGGGAGCCACCTAGAAAAACTACAATTTCTGGCTCATTTTTCCAAAAACTAGCCTGAAACTTTTTCTAAAGACTGACATCTAGTGGAAGCCCTAGGAACTGCAATCGGGCACGATTTCGCCCTATTATAAAAGTGCCAGTCATTGAAATCAGTTGTAGGATTAATTTTTTTGGGGGGGGATGGTTTGCTATTTCAGTTCTGTTATACTCACAGACATTATTTTAACAGTTTTAGAAACTTTGGTAGATTTGGATAGAAAATACTCTAATTATATGCATATCACCGCTTCTGGGCCTGAGTAGCAGGCAGTTTACTTTGGGCACGCTTTTCATCCGGAAGTCAAAATACCGCCCCCTATCCCAAAGAAGTTAAATAAGGTGGTATCTGAGCAGCACTGCATTAGGGCTGCTTTATATTGCATGGCTGCACAGATGAAAAATAACCTGCTTTTAAAGAACATTAGGAACAATTGCTCCCCAGCCACTTAGTGACAGTAATAGTGTAACGGCTTTCCGCCATCTCTTCATCCGAAGAGGAGTAGCAAGGATTGGACCAAAGTGCAGCGCGGCTAGTGTTCAACATGTTTAATAAAATAACAAGTGAAACACTACAAACAACATACAAAATAACAAATGTGCAAAACCGATACAGACCTATCTGGTGCAGAACACAAACACAGAGACAGGTAACAAACACCCACAAAATCCCAACACAAAACAAGCCTCCTATATATGATTCTCAATCAGGGACAACGATTACCATCTGCCTCTGATTGAGAACCATATTAGGCTGGACATAGAAACAGACAAACTAGACACACAACATAGAATTCCCACCCAGCTCACGTCCTGACCAACTAAACACATACAAAACAACAGAAAACAGGTCAGGAACGTGACAAATAGTAATGGTTTCGATTGTTAAAACATTGATTTCTTTGCTGGCCACGTGCCACTACAGGGAGAATAGTGAACACAAATTATGAAATGTGGATAGTTTTAAAGGTAAAAATTCTAGGTTGCCATATAGGGCTAATTCTGGTCAAATCTGTTTCTGGTCAATAAATGCAAGCACGCCCAGCGAGTCGCAGTGGGTTTGTGGTGTTGCTGGAGTTTAACGGGTCGTTTTCACAATGAGGGCCAGTGATCTGTACAATGAACTTGAGTGCCCACTGACGCTGATGTTAAAACAGTGTTAGACACACACACACAGAGAGAGAGAGAGAGAGAGACACACACACCACAGAGAGAGAGAGACTCATCTTCTATACATGACCCTCTAGCAGAAAATGCTAAGAGGCCATCTTCGCTCTTTTAAGGTCCTTACCACTGAATAGTGTCTGTTACTCTCTAGCAGACAAATGTATGCAAGATACTCTAATACAGACAGAGAATTGTCTCTGCACTCACAGATACACTTTTATCTTATTAACGAGTCTCTAGCAGACACAAAGATCACAACTACTGCACATTTGGCTCTTTTCTCCCTTATTTCATACTCAATAGTATGCAAAAACACATTTGCTCACACTCTGACTCACTTAGTGCTTGTGCGCGTTGCCAAATGGGCCAGAGAAATGACTCAACAGAATATGTATGTATTTGGATATGACACAAGGTTTTCCCACCCACTACATGAGCAAACTGGGTGAGAATTGATGACTTACCAAATTACCAGGGACAGAGATTGTTTTGCCCATTTATCCTCATTTGAAGCCCTCATTTATTCTTATATCTTAATGTGCGCCTGAATACGTAATGATATCTGCTTTGACATAACTCAGCGACGCTACGTATAACGGTTCGATTACACCATCGAAGATGACAAGCTAATTCTACATTTCTGCAACTGCTAATGCCAACAAAGAGAAGCGGCCTCAAATGCTTTCTCTAAGTGTTTCTACCGAAAGGGGTGCATTATTGTATTATAATCTATTTTGTTTGGCAAAGAGGTGTTTTTTCAGAGAAGGCCCATGTAAAATGGAGTTGTTAAGCACTTAGACATTGAAAAACAGGAACAGGTCTCTGCACACTTCTAGTCAGATGCAAAACAATAATAAATCATGCTAAGCTACACTTAGAATGGAAACACTTTCTAAAGAATTTGGACTTTTAAATTAGCTGTTTCAGTGAGGTGAAGGTTTTACTAGAATGTTCAATATCCCAGCCCGTGTTATTAATCTATTTTACAGATTGAAAATGGTAGTGAAAAAGGATTGTTTACAAGAAGCCAAACCTCTGGTCAATTGAAAAAAAATGAAGAAATATACATTTGTGAGGAACTACAATACAGACATCAGGAATAGGGTGAGTTTGAGACACAGGATAAGTGAATAGGTTAAATCTGTTGCTTACATTATGAATCAGAAACAAAAGAGCGCCTCGAACCCCCTTAGTACAAGGGTAACTATCTTGTTAATCCCCTTTGTGCAAGGTTACTCTCCATTGATTTAGCTAATGAAAACCACTTTCCCATACAAGGCCATTTCAACCTTTTAACACTACGTTCAAAGGAGAAACGTAATTTACTTGCCTGGGGATATTTTGCTAAACACTTGACTTGATCCCTACGAGTATAAGGTGTACAAAACGCTACTGAGTTTACGTAGCAGGTGTCATTATGATGTATCTTAATCACATAATATGTGATCACACAATAACATGTCATAATCAGTCAAATGAGATGATGTTGTGACAACTGGCTTAACACAATTGTTGCAAATGCTATCGTGAAGATGAGCTATTTGCTTAACGTTATTCTTAGCCAACTACAGTATCTGACCTTTATAACGGTTTGAGTGATGACTGAAAAGTCGGTTGTCATAAGCAAGTGGCAGCTGTCTTGAAGAAACTGAGCCATATTGTATCTTACTAAGCCATCTAACACTGGATCTTTGCAGGTCAATCAAGACATGTCAGCATTTTAGTAAAAAGAACAATGGCTTTGCATTGACCATCTATTATATTAATACAAAAACTACAGTTTAAGTGAAATATACATTTTTGTCTTAATCCCGAAAATTACCAGAAATGAAAAAGTAATTTGACCTGTGCACTAACAAGGCTTTTCAGCATAAGAATAAGAGTATTGTAGCTTTATTGATCGACTGTAGAACAGATTAAAACCTTCTCTCAAACAGCCTAATACATAGGTTTACCCCATATATGTTTATTTTCTTTACTTCACCTTTTTTTAATCAGGTAGGCCAGTTGAGAACAAGTTCTCATTTACAACTGCGACCTGGCCAGGATAAAGCAAAGCAGTGTGACAAAAACAACAACACAGAGTTACACATGGGATAAACAAATGTACAGTCAATAACACAATAGAAACATCTGTATACAGTGTGTGCAAATGAAGTAAGGAGGTAAGGAAATAAATAGGCCAATAGTGGCAAAGTATTTACAATTTATCAATTTACACTGGAGTGATATATATATTTAGAAATATTGGTGTGCAAAAGAGCAGAAAAACAAAATTTGCTGGATGGGCTGTGTCCAGCTGCAGCTATTGGTAGGCTGCTCTGACAGCTGACGCTTAAAGTTAGTGAGGGAGATATAAGTCACCAACTTCAGGGATTTTTGCAATTCGTTCCAGTCATTGGCAGCAGAGAACTGGAAGGAAAGGCGTTGTTGGCTTTGGGGATGACCAGTGAAATATACCTGCTGGAGCGCGTGCTACGGTTGAGTGTTGCTATTGTGACCTGAGCTGAGGTAAGGCGGAGCTTTACCTAGCAAAGACTTATAGATGACCTGGAGCCAATGAGTTTGGCGAAGAATATGTAGCGAGGGCGAGCCAACGAGAGCATACAGGTCGCAGTGGTGGGTAGTATATGGGGCTTTGGTGACAAAACGGATGGCACTGTGATAGAATGATTCCAATTTGCCGAGTAGAGTGTTTGAGGCTATTTTGTAAATGACATCGCCTAAGTCAAGGATCGGTAGGTTAGTCAGTTTTACGAGGGTATGTTTGGAAGCATGAGTGAAGGAGGATTTATTTTGCAAAATAGGAAGCCGATTCTAGATTTAACTTTGGTTTGGAGATGCTGAATGTGAGTCTGGAAGGAGAGTTTACAGTCTAGCCAGACACCTAGGTATTTGTAGTTGTCCACATATTCTAAGTCAGAACTGTCCAGAGTACTGATGCTATTCGGGCGGGCGGGTGCGGGTGGCGATCGATTCAAGAGCATGCATTTCATTTTACTAGCATTCAAGAGCAGTTGGAGGCCACGGAAAGAGTGTTGTATAATATTGAAGCTCGTTCGGAGGTTTGTTGATTAACACAGTGTCCAAAGAAGGGCCAGATATACACAGAATGGTGTCATCTGCGTAGAGGTGGATCAAAGAATCACCCTCGGCAAGAGCAACATCATTGATATACACAGAGAAAAGAGTCTGCCCGAGAATTGAACCCTGTGGCACCCCCATAGAGACTGCCAGAGGTCCGGACAACAGGCCCTCTGATTTGACACACTGAACTCTGAGAAGTAGTTGGTGAACCAGGCGAGGCAGTCATTAGAGAAACCAAGGCTGTTGAGTCTGCTGATAAGAATACGGTGATTGATAGAGTCGAAAGCCTTGGCCAGGTCGATGAAGACTGCTGCACAGTACTGTCTTTTATCGATGGTGGTTATGATATCGTTTAGGACCTTGAGCGTGGATGAGGTGCACCCATGACCAGCTCAGAAACCATATTGCATAGTGGAGAAGGTACGGTGGGATTCGAAATGGTTGGTGATCTGTTTGTTCACTTGCCTTTCGAAGACTTTAGAAAGGCAGGGCAGGATGGATACAGGTCTGTAACAGTTTGGGTCTAGAGTGTCTCCCCCTTTGAAGAGGGGGATGACCGTGGCCGCTTTCCAATCTTTAGGAATCTCAGCCGTGGCGGCGGATCTCAAAAATGGCGGCGGATCATTTTAGAAAGAAAGGGTCCAGATTGTCTAGTCCAGCTGATTTGTAGGGATCCAGATTTTGCAGCTCTTTCAGAACATCAGCTGTCTGGATTTGGGTGAAATGAAAAGTGTGGGGTAGGGGCTTGGGCCAGTTGAGGCGGTGTATTTAGAGGGCAAGTTAGTCAGGATGATATCTAAGAGGGTGCCCATGTTAACAGATTTGTTGATTGGGATAGCTAAGACAACAACAACGGGTAAATGGAAATTAATGGGCAGAGAGGGTCAGTTACACACAGGGCCTGAGTTCGAGGCTGGGGCCGACAGATAAACAAAATGAAGTACTGTGTTAATGAACAGTCCAGCAGGCATCAGCTGTGTAGCCGAGTGATCATAGGGTCCAATGAGCAGCAATAGATGAAACAGGGAGCCGTTCGGTAGTCGATTACCACGCTAGGCGAGCGGGAGACACGGCGTTCAGGAAGCTAACGTTAGCGGGCCGGGGCTAGCAGATGGATCATCACCAGCATCCACGACGCAGAGGCCGGTTGAGAGCACATCGGCCGAATTACGTCAGCAGACCAGTCGGGATGGATCGGCGGGGCTCCGTGTCGACAAGGGTCCAGGTCAATTGGCAAGAGAGGTATTGTAGTTGGTGTACTTCATTTCCTAGCCGGGAGATGGGCCAAGCTTGAGGCTAGCTCGAGGCTAACTGGTGCATACTTCTGTACAAGGGCGTTAGCTGCTACCGAGTGGCTATTGTGGCTATCTAGCTGCTAAGATCTGGTGTAATGGTCCAGAGCTTGCGGCAGGAATGTAGTGGGAAAAAAGCAGGCCGATATGCTCAGGGCTGATATCTCGCTGTGCAGACTGGCAGGTATTATCCGGGCTAAATTGGCTGGTGTCCGAGCTAAAGGTAAAGACCGCTAGCAGTGGCAAACAATGACTAAATAGCTAGTAGCTAATTAGCTGGCTAGCTTCTGATGGCTAGCTTCTGATGGAGGTTCCAGTTATAAGGTCTAAAAAAGAACAGATCTGTACCACATTGAGTGAGGCGTGTCGCACGTGCTTGGTAATGTTATTTCCTGACCAATCGAAAATCTCAAGTCAAAATGATTTATAGTCCATGACTACGAAACTGCTACTTAAACCTACATTTGACCTAGCCTAACACATAAGCCTACTCAGATGGGAAATGGACAAGGTAGTTGACAGCTCTTGAAACATATTTTGAAGCAATACATGGTTTATTTTCCTGTCATAAGCAATGGAGCAATGCAATCTTATATTTTGGGTTATGGTAGGTTAAGACAGTTGTGCTATGCTATTGAGAGATAAATTATAGTATTTAAAGGGTCAATCTGTGATTGCTTCATAATTTTTTTACTTTTAAATTATTTACACATATAAATGCCTCATTTACATCCCAACCAGAAGCCATGGATTACAGGCAACATCCGCATCGAGCTAAAGGCTAGAGCTGCCACTTTCAAGGAGCGGGACACTAATCCGGACACTTATAAGAAATCACGCTATGCCCTCAAACGAACCATCAAACAAGCAACGCGTCAGTATAGGATTAAGATTGAACCCTACGACACCGGCTCCGATGCTCATCGGATGAGGCAGGGCTTGAAAAGTATTACGGACTACAACGGAAAAACCAGACTTGAACTGCCCAGTGACGCGAGCCAACCAGAAGAGCTAAATGCCTTTTATGCACGCTTCTAGGCAAGCAACACTGAAGCATGCACGAGATCACCAGCTTCTCTGGACGACTGTGTGATAACGCTTTTGGTAGCCGATATGAGCAAGACCTTTTGTCAACATTCACAAAGCTGTAGTGCTTGACGGATTTCCAGGATGTGTACTCAAACCATGCGCGGACCAACTGGCAAGTGTCTTCACTGACATTTTCAACCTCTCCCTGACCTAGTCTATAATACCTACATGTTTCAAGCACACCACCATAGTCCCTGTGCCCAAGAAATCCAAGGTAACCTTCCAAAATGATTACTACCCCGTAGCACTCACATCGGTAGCCATGAAGTGCTTTGAAAGACTGGTCATGGCTCACATCAACAGCATCATCCCGGATAGCCAAGACCCACTCCAATTCGCATAGCGCCCCAACAGTTCCACAGATGATGCAATCGCACTCCACACTGCCCTTTCCCACATGGAATAAAGGAACACCTATGTGAGAATGCTGTTCATTGACTACAGCTCAGCGTTCAACACCATAGTGCCCACGAAGCTCATCATTAAGCTAAGGACCCTGAGACTAAACACCTCCCTCTGCAACTGGATCCTGGTCGCCCCCAGGTGGTAAGAATAGGCAACAACACATCTGCCATGCTGATCCTCAACACGGGAGCCCCTCAGGGGTGTGTACTTAGTGCCTTGCAAAAGTATTCATCCCCCTTTGGCGTTTTTCCTATTTTGTTGCATTACAACCTGAAGTTTAAATTGATTTTTATAATGGACACACACAAAATAGTCCAAATTGTATTAAAAAATACAAAAATAAATTAAAAACGGAAAAGTGGTGCATACATATTTATTCACCCCCTTTGCTATGAAGCCCCTAAATAAGGTCTGGTGCAACCATATTCCCTTCAGAAGTCACATAATTAGTTAAATAAGGTCCACCTGTGTGCAATCTAAGTGTCACATGATCTCAGTATATATACACCTGTTCTGAAAGGCCCCGGAGTCTGCAACGGCACCATGGAGACCAAGGAGCTCTCCAAACAGGTCAGGGACAAAGTTGTGGAGAAGTACAGAACAGGGTTGGGTTATAATTCCACGGAGCACCATTAAATCCATTATTATAAAATGGAAAGATTATGGCACCACAACAAACCTGCCAAGAGAAGGCCGCCCACCAAAACTCACAGACCAGGCAAGGAGGGCATTAATCAAAGACGCAACAAAGAGACCAAAGATAACCCTGAAGGAGCTGCAAAGCTCCACAGTGGAGATTGGAGTATCTGTCCATACGACCACTTTAAGCCATACACTCCACAGAGCTGGGCTTTACGGGAGAGTAGCCAGAAAAAAGGCATTGCTTAAAGTAAAAAATAAGCAAACACATTTGGTGTTTGCCAATAGGTATGTGGGAGACTCCCCAAACATATGGAAGAAGGTACTCTGGTCAGATGAGACTAAAGCTTTTTGGCCTGGCACAAACCCAACCCCTCTCATCACCCCGAGAACACCATCCCATGTTTTCATCAGCAGGGACTGGGAAACTGGTCAGAATTGAAGGAATGATGGATGGCGTTAAATACAGGGAAATTCTTGAAGGAAACCTGTTTCAGTCTTCCAGAGATATGAGACTGGGACGGATTTTCACCTTCCAGCAGGACAGTGACCCTAAGTATATTGCTAAATCAACACTCAAAGGGTTTAAAGGGAAACATTTAAATGTCTTGTAATGGCCTAGTCAAAGCCCAGACCTCAATCCAATTGAGAATCTGTGGTATGACTTAAAGATATCTGTACACCAGCGGAACCCATCAAACTTGAAGGAGCGGGAGCAGTTTTGCCTTGAAGAATGGGCAAATATCCCAGTGGCTAGATGTGCCAAGCTTATAGAGGCATACCCCAAGATACTTGCAGCTGTATTTGCTGCAAAAGGTGGCTCTACAAAGTATTGACTTTGGGGGGATGAATAGTTATGCACGCTCAAGTTCTGTTTTTTGTCTTATTTCTTGTTTGTTTCACAATAGTAAATATTTTGCATCTTCAAAGTGGTAGGCATGTTGTGTAAATCACATGATACGAAACCCCCAAAATCTATTTTAATTCCAGGTTGTAAGGCAACAAAATAGGAAAAATGCCAAGGGGAATGAATAGTTTCGCAATCCAGAGTAGCTACAATTAATGAGTTTTTATCATTATTAGCAGCTCCTTGTACCTTTTTGAATATTATGGAATACTTAACTTTCTCTGGTCATAGGAACAACATAAATTTGTGCATGAGGCAGATGCAGGAATTCCAACTCGGTATCTGTCTAGAGCTCCGACTTTCCAACCTGAAGGTTACTGATGTCATCATCTAACCTTATTTAGTTGTTTTGAGTTCCCAGTTGTCTTGAAAGCACCATGACCATCAGATGCCGGTACTAATAGTAGAGTAAAATTGAAAAGCAAATTATTTTAATTCTTACATCAAAACTATGAAAGAAATTCTACAAATTAACTTTTAACAAAGCACACTTGTTAACTTCTCTGGGGTAGGGGGCAGCATTCAGAATTTTGGATGAAATGCATGCCCAAATTAAACTGCCTGCTTCTTGGGCCCAGAAGATATGATATGCATATAATTGGTAGTATTGGATAGAAAACACTCTAAAGTTTCCAAAACTGTTAAAATAGTGTCTGTGAGTATAACAGAACTGATTTGGCAGGCAAAAACCTGAGAAACATCCATTCAGGAAGTAGTTTTCTATTCAATGCCATTACAGTATCCATTGATTTAGGACTCAAATTGCAGTTTCTATGCCTTCCACTAGATGTCAACAGTCTTTAGAAATTGTTTCAGGCTTGAATTCTGAAAAATGAGGAAGTAAGAGCAGTCTGAATGAGTGGACCCTAAAGTGTCACAGAGTTGCCTAATCACACATATGACATTTTGGAAAGATGTGACCTTTTTAACCCTTCTAAACAGCCCCTATGACCGGTCGCACGGTCGCTGC